>NW_020948910.1:6499472-6540650 GCF_900497805.2 Vombatus ursinus | reverse complement strand
GAAGGAAGGAAGGAAGGAAGGAAGGAAGGAAGGAAGGAAGGAAGGAAGGAAGGAAGGAAGGAAGGAAGGAAGGAAGGAGAGGAGAGAAGGAGGGTGGGAGGGAAGAAAGAGAAACAGAAAGAGAGAGAGAGAAGAAAGGAACATAAATTAATTGAAGCTGTAATCTATATAAGATCTCTCAGAAACAACCAAGGGACCTTCCATTTTTATACTAATGCTTTGGAAAGAATCTGCTAGTTGTTCATTAAATAAGGCTGAACAAAAAAAGAAACTCTTGTCATATTGTGAGAAAACGTTGAAAGAGCCCCAGAAAAGGGCAAGAAAGCTTCCAATAGATAAAACCTCCCTCAGGAATGCACAGTGACAGATCTCTTGGCCAGTGATCAGATAAAACAAACAATCATAACAGATGGCAACGAGTTAGCCACAAGACTCAGCTGCAAAGTGGGCACAGAATTGAATATCTCAGTTGCAGCAAGAATAAAAGACAAGGAGCATTTTGAATGATCTGCAGAATGTTTGCCAAGGGTTAGAGACCATCTGCACCCTCAAACTCCATGTCTATTTGACATGGACCATAACATGATGTCTTTTGAAGGCATGTATTTATGATGTGACTGAGACTCACCAAAGCCTTGTCAAATCTAATAACCACTACCCATTTCTATTTCTTTTTCGTGTGGAGCCATATGAGGAGATACTACTAAGAGATATCTATAAATTATTTTAAGAATTAGAAAAATATAGGCAAAAAATAGGGACATAAGTTTTATTTTTGTCATGGTTTTTTATTGAAGGAAAGAACTTCAGGAGAGAAAGGTGAATTTTGGAAAGATACAGCTATCATGATGGAATCTGAGAACAACTTGTTTTTCCATTTTGTTTTGTTTTGGTTTTGGATAATAAAAATGGAGAGCTCTTCTCTAATGAGAGCTGGTAAATATTTATTTTCCTGGTGACATGAATCTGATAAAAAAGGAAGAGAAACTCACTGTTTCTGTGTGAATTTACCTTTTAAAACAATATGCAAAATAATGACCTTCTAGTGATTAATTCTATCACTGCAAGTCAGCACCTGCTATGTAATTTATAATTTTAGAAAGTGGCCAGGAATCCAAACAGTTTACCTGAAATTCCTAGTGTGTGTGTTTGTCATAGGTGGGATATGAGTCCAATTCTTCCTAATTTTGAGGCCAGCTCTCCATCCATTACACTATGCTGTTACCTCTGTGTCTGTGTGTGTGCGTGTGTGTGTGTGTGTGTGTGTGTATACATTATATAATTTTCCTATATTAACCATGTTACTCTCTTTATCAGGCTTGACAATCAAGGAGCACTTACTTACCTACTATTTGCCAGGCAGGCAATGGGGATTCAAAGCCAAAATGAAACAGTCCTTTCCCTCAAGGAGCTATTTTTTTTTTAAATCAGGAGAGAATGATACCTATATAAATAAATAAATATATACAAAATACATAAAGGATAAAGTTTAGTCAGGAAAGGCAATAAAAGCTGAAGGAAGCAGTAAAGGCCTCATGTAGAATATGTTAAATGAGCCATTTTTTCAGGAAATGAGATTCTAAAAAGGAAAGGCAAGATGGGAGTACATTCTAGGTATGGGGTATTAGATTATTAAGTGAATATCACTAAGTACAGTCTGAGTGTCTTCAATTACTGAGAGGCTGTGGTGTCTAATTTTTCTGTGATTTTTAATAATATACGCATCTACTTGGAATGGTTTAAGGCTAATTAATTAGTTAGTTATGCCTAGTAACAGAGGAATTACACTCTCCATGACCTTTCCAGATTTCTTACAGCCTCCTGACTCTGAGAATATTGTGGCTTCCTAGAGAAAGCTCAGTAGAATCACTGCCTTAGATCTCTCAGACTATTTATCTTAGGGTCAAAGTTCATATGAGAAAGGAGTTCACTTATCTGTCATGGTAATCCCCAACCAAGCCTCTGAACTTTAGTAGATTAAAGCTGAACACCTTTCCAACCTGGGGCTCCAAATCTATGTTCTGATGAACTGCTAAGAGTAAAAGAATTTTCTTTTCAAAATCATAACTCACTTCTTAGAAGAATGAGATTTGGTAATTAGCAAAAGGTTATGCAATGTTACTTTAATGAAAAGTTCCATCTCAATCTTTGATAATAAAAGAAAATTTCTCTATTCCTGCTAAAAGTGGCAAGCACTTGAAGTATGTCATTTAAATAGCACTTGCTTATTTACTTATGTTTTAGGAAAGCATTATAAAATAATAAAAAATGCTTCTAAGCAGTCCAACCAAATATTCTTATGAATTACTTTAATTTATTCTGCCATATTGATCTTTTCTTCTTTCTGGATGCCAGTGGATTGAAGGTTTCTCCACTGGCATCAGAAATATGCTGAAATGATTAGTACAAATGTCCTTGTCTCTTGGAGAATGTGAGAACACCATCTTGTAGGCTATTGAAGCTGTTCCTTGCTTCCTCATATTTTGCCCAACTGCCAAAATAATAAAACTAACAAGTGGATACAGTAATCTTACAGAGCCCCCACACAGCTGACAAAGGAACAAACACTGATGTAATATGTTGCTCTCTACAAGAATATCAACCTGACAACATGGAGAAGCTGCCCTAATGTCACACATAGACATGGTGCTCAGGTGAAGACAGATTCCATCCCATTGAGAATTCTTTCTAAGTAATTTACATATACTACATTTTTAAAGTCAGAGACCATAAGGGTAACAGGATTGTCATAGCAAGAATATTAGTGGAAGCCCCCCCAAAAAATCAACAACAAACATTATCTGTAAAGAGGTACAGTGATAGCACATGGTTTCTAATATCTGTGCACAAATGAAATTGACAACAGATTTCAACTTAAAAATATAAATTTAACCTTGTAACTCATGACTTTAAAATGGCAATGAAAGAATGTAACTTATTTCTAAATAAAAGAGGTAGTGGAATTGCATTAGATATAAAAGAAATATGTTCCTCTTGGGAAACCATAAACTCGTAAAAGAAAATATAGAGGGGAAAACTTCTATGAAAATCAGTGAAATAATCAGCTTCCTTTTAAGAAGCAGTTCAGATATAATCTTACGCATGAAACCTTTCTGATCTGCCCCCAACTACTAGTGCCCTCTTTCCCCACTTACCTTGTATTTTCATAAAGCAATAATTGAGCACTGTGTCCTAGCCAGGGGTGGGAACCTGTGGCCTCAATGCCACATTTGGCCTCAAGGCTACAGGTTTCCCACCTCTGTCCTTGGCACTATGATGTATATTCATTAAATTTCCTTTTATCGTGTATCTATTATTGTAATCTCCCCCAATGAAATATAAGCCCAATGAAAATAGAGAGCATTTGATTCATTATATTTGTATTCCCAGTGCCAAGCACATAGCAAATTTTAAATAAATATTTGGTCAATTAATTGATTTGCCCAAGATCACCAAGCTAGTAAGTGTCTGGTGTAGAATTTGAACCTCATTTTTCCTAACTCCAAGAACAGTATCTTATCCATTACATGATAATACCTGGTCTGTCCCCACAAGGCTTTGACTGAGAGAGTGAGAGAAAACAACTTATGTCTCTGGAAATGACACGAAGTTACTGGGAGAGGGAAAGGGGAAGCATGACAGAGGCAGATTTTTCCTTGCCAGGGCAGCTCATTGGTTCTATTTACCCTATTCCAGGAAGATGAGCTAGACAAGTGCAAAAATGGGGCTTTTTGCCTGATATGGACAACCAAGGAGAGTTTAGGCAATGGCCAGCTTTTGGTCTTGGTAGATTCTTGATGATGGCTTGCAGTGCCACCCAGTGGTTTAAAAAATCATAGATGAAATGGTCATCATCTTTTCAGGAACCAGAAAGGTGGAGGAGCTTGGATTTTGAATGATAGTCCAAAAATCTTAATCAATCTAGAATGATGAGACAAATATGAAGCCTTGTGCACGTTCAGTTGGTTATTTTTTAAGCCAACGAGAGGATGGAGAAGACAGAGTTAGATGTCAATTCATAAGAAAAATATTAGGTTCTTTTAGTGAATGCTGAAACTCATTATGAGTCAAGAGTGTGACAGAACAGCTAAGAAAGCTTACATAATCTAAACTTGCATTAGAAAAAGCACAGTAATTTGAAGAAAGGAAATGTTCATGTCTCTAAATTAGAGTTAGTCTCACTAAATTTTGCCCTGGTTTGAGGCATTTTATTCAGTTCCATGGGCCATAATATGTAATTAACATTAAGTAACTTTAGCATATCAAATAATCAGCAAGCGCTTCTTAGAAGCTTACTATGTTCCAGACACTGTAGTATTCCCTGAAGATATAAGGACCAAAAGAAAATAGTGCCTGCCCACAAGAAGTTTACATTCTACTCAAAGAGACAACATGTATACCAAGAAATTAAAAGAAGATAATTTGGGAGGTAAAAGACACTAGGGTCTGGAGAGATA
Organism: Vombatus ursinus; assembly: GCF_900497805.2. NCBI lineage: Eukaryota > Metazoa > Chordata > Mammalia > Diprotodontia > Vombatidae > Vombatus > Vombatus ursinus. The sequence continues at coordinate 6,536,193 of NW_020948910.1, read as the reverse complement.
AGGAAAAGCTTAATAAAGAAGATGGTACCTGAGCTGAACTTTGAAAGATATTAAGGATTCTAAGAGGTAGAGAAGATGAAAAGGGAGAGAATTCCATGCATGGGGAAAGGCTAAGAGAGTGGAACTGGAATGGGAGATGGAGTGCCCTAGCTAAAAACCAGCAAAGGGGCCAACTTGGCTAGGCCACAAGGTTTGTGAAGTGTGTGAAGGCGAGATGTATGATAGACCTAGGGCAGTATGTTAGAGACAAGTAATGAAGAGCTTTAATAGCAGAACAGAGTTTTTGTTTGATCCTGTAGGTAATAAGGAATCAGTGGAGTTTATTCAGCAGAGCAATGACATAGCAGAGCAATGACATAGTCATATGTCTACGCTTTGGGAAAACTACTTCAGTGGTTGTGTGAATAGAGAGGCAATTAGGATAATAGGACTAGAGAATGTCCATATAAAAATCATTTGAAGTAATTGGTGATAATTATCTAGAGAAAAAATGAATGGGAAGACATGATAATTATTTTCAAGTATTTGAAGGACTACCATGCAATAAAGATATTAGACCTGCTCTACTTGGCCTTAATCAGCAGAATTAGGAGCAACAGATATAAATCACATGAAAGTATATTTAAACTTGACTACAGGACAAAACTTTTCAAGGACTATCTAGAAACTCAATGAGCTTCCTTAGGACACAGTGTTTTGTCTATCCCTTGGGGTCTTAAGGCAGAGATGATTATTTTCTGAAGACATAATTCATATGAGTTGTCCCTTCAAACTCAGACTGTGATTTATAAAAATTTTGGAATTGGAATATAGTATATCAAAGTTTCTTTCCAACTCTGGCATTTGGTTCCTTTTGAATCTCTGAAGTACTGACCAATGAAAGTTTTTATTGTTAGTACATTTTAATATATAATATAACCTATATATTAATAAATAATATTTATTATTTAATTATTACATTATATTATAATAATAAATATATATAATCAATACTATAAATTAGAAACATTAGAATAGGAAAATATTTTATAATCAAATATAGAATTGCCTAAACTTTTATGACATTATAATATTTGAATTTCTATTATATCTATGTATATGTTGTGTTTCCCTTTAGAGACTATATGGATTAATGGAAAAAGCATTATCCTTGGAACTGGGAAAAACTTGAGTTTGAATCTTCTAACACTTAAAGGAAATGTATCCTTGGGCAGGTCATTTGACCAACTTATGTTTTAGTTTTCTCATCTTGAAATTGGAGATAATGGTATATATCTCAAAAAATAGTTGTGAGGCTAAAAAGAGATGTCTTAAAATGTCTTAATATAGTTTGTAAAGATATTTCATAAAACCACAAAACCATAAAACGTCAAAAAGCTACTTAAATGTCAGTTGCTATTACTAACATATGTGTCTTGTTTTTACTTATATCTCTCTTTGAATGTGTACCATAAATATTATAAGTCTTCTGGAAATATTTCTTGACTAGATGGATGATTGAATGGAGGAAGTGGCAATGAATTTTGCCAGTTCTTACTCAACATTGGAAAATCATTTGTCATCAATTGATCTATCATAAAAGTTAGTATTGAGCACAAGTAGACATTAACATTTTTATCTTTATTTTTGTTTTCTTTTTTAAGGATGAAATTGTATTGTCCCTCCATTCTCACTTATTTTTCTTTTAATAAGGTTTCTGGTTTCATTTTTTATTTTATACTTTGATATCTGTCCAATATATTATCTTTTTCATACAATGGAGTATATGCCTCAAAGAAATTGCAGGGAATGATTTTTGTTTTCATTTACTTATACATGGTAATAATGATTTACCCAAATAGATCAGATTTGTGAGAAAATTTGGTGTTCCATCTTAAATATGAAATACTCTACATAATTACTTCTAGACAGCCCAAAGCATGTTTATTCTGACTACTCTTTCACTAGCATGACACCTTACTAAATGACAGCTGTCTCTAAATAGAGAGCTGTTAGTCATTTCTCTTCTCTTTTAATGTCAAAAACATGTTAATAACTTTAAATAGGAGGAAGATTTTAATATTTGTAACATCTAAATTATTTTATCCAAAGTTGTCATTTAACAAAACACTGTTCTCCTTGGCAGAGATGGCCCCTAATCTATAATGTACTTTCAAATTTTAATTTGTAAGTTTTTGGAACTTTAAAAATATCTTCCCAAAAGCACAATATAATGCACAGTAGTTAGACTCTAAGACCAAACCAAAACTCAAAATACTTGTATGCCAATGGATCCCCATTCTTATCAATGTAAGTTCTTCAGTAGCATATATAGCAATTCATCTGTCTTTGAAACATAGATCCTCATTTACAGTGAGTGGTGCCCTCTTTACATCTACAACAGCTCTTCTTGGAAACCATTTCCATCTATGGAAGATGAGCCAAATGCCTTCTCTGGCTTCCCACAAGATATGCACCTCAAAAGAATAATTAAATAATAATAATAATAATCTGGATGTTCAAAAGTAAATTGAAATGTAAAATGTCTATGATGGAATCCCTCTAATTGTGTTATGTCTCAATGTTTTTAACTATCAGCTTCCTGAGAGATCATAACAATACTTATAATACTGGCTACTTGATTAATTTTTTTCTGGGATGGCATGATTGTGGGTCTTGTGAATGCTATCGTATGTGTGTTAAAAATGTCTTCTGTGTAGAAGAAATGAATGGCTACTCTATGCCTGAAAAAAATACATTATTTTTAAAATAGCCATTTCCCCCTGGGCTGCACTACTTTGGACTTTTCCATCATGCTCCTGAAGCCTCATCATCTTTATTGATTACTTTAGACTTGGTATTATAACTTCATCAGTACCCTCTACCCCTTTTATTGGAGTGCTAGGGGGCAGAGCAATGGAACTCATCCCAGAAGGTCCAATTGAGAAGGGAACGTAAGCCACCCCCTCTTCATTTCCCACCCAGCGAGGTGGGACTTTTCCACATGCCCTCCCTCACCAACTAGCTTCTCCACCTGCCCCATCCCTTTCAGCTTCCTTCTGTGTGTTGTCTCCTGTAAGATCTTTGAGAGAAAGAATAGTCTTTTGCATATTTGTATCCACAGTACTTATCAGTGTCTGATACCTAGCAAGCTCTTAATAAATGTTTATTGACTGACTGACTCAGTCACTGACAATTACTGAGATGTCATTACATTAACAAATACCCAGGTGAAAGGTACTTCTCACATATTATCAAGGAGATGTCACCAATCATCTTAATATTCTACTAATGAATCTATCTATACATTTCATAGGAATGTGGTTTTAATGCCAAAATAAAGGATCTCATCCTTTAAACTTTATTAAATTGACCAAATTATTCTTGGCCACACAATATTCTTGATTCCTACCATAAGTTACTTGTTCAGACCCCATCAGAAAGATCCAATAAATCATCTAAATAGAAATATTCCTACCTCCTTAGGAAGGTATCTTTAAGGCCAGAACATAGGCCCCATCTGGCCTGGTGACACTACTTCTTATAATATATTTATGCTAATGTTACAATGTATCCCCACACACTATGCATCTGTCCTTTGCATCTGGGTGATGTGCAACATAAGCATTAAATTTTTGGTCCCGTTGATAATAAATACCTAACAAGGCATAATTGGGGAGATGTACTGTTGCCAAAGGGTTTTTCTATAGTGATAAAAGACATCCAGCATGGAGGCCAAATTTAAGATGGATTTCCTATAGATACTTGTTTTTGTGAGTGGCATTGCACTGATTATATTGAGCCCATGAGCATTGTAAAGCCTCCCAAATTATATCAACAATAACAAAATAGTTCAAATAATTATTCACACTATGGCTTGCAGCTGAATGGACAGTCCATACAACTGTCCCTCAGTACGTATATCTGTAGTAAGACAATGAACTAAGAATTAAATAGGAAGAAGAGAACATCTAAAACAAATGTGATATTTCTAAAGAAATACCAGGATGAAATAGCTTTTTTTTCCTTTCTAATGCCTTCAATTGTAGATGGCACAATCCTTTGTCATTTTGTTGTTGTTTGTTTTAAATATTTTTATGGACTAGAAACTACATTTTAATCAAAGTAATAAGATCCACCTAAAAGGAAAGAAACTTCCTTTATTTTTCACTTAACACTTCTACTATTTAGAGATTTAGCATTTATAGCTTACAAAGCTATGTGACAGGAGCCTTAGACGTGTAACAACCTGCCAGATGCTTATTCTGCTGATTAATTTTGGTTTGGCACTGCTTATCATTTTAGATCAAGAATTTTCTGATGAAATAATCCTTCAAATGTGCCTGCTATGAGAAATTAGCATGCAGGTTTTCATTTGTCAAAATGTCAAAGTAAGTCTTTAATCCTTCTTTAAATGTCCTTTATAAGCAATTTATTCCCTCAAAGCAAAGAGTCAGAAATTCTTACTTTCTATTGAGATGCCTTTAAAATTCTTTAGAAGCAAGGAAAGCTAGAACCTGGTGAGATTATTTACTTACACAGAGACAATGAATGTGAAAAATGCATATATGTTTGCATGAGAGAGACACAGAGATAAAAACAGAAAGAGACAGAGAGGCACAGAAAGAGAAGAGTGGATTCATCTACCAACTAAAAAGTAATCTCATTTACACAATACATACACTACAAAATCTTAATCTTTATTGATTTTCCTCTTCAGGATATGCTACTGATTCATTTCTACAGGTCTATCACATCAAAGAAGAAACTCACTCAACTCCCAGACTGCTTTTCACATTTCAAGTATCCTGTGCTCCTGCAGCTGCTCCCTCTGATTGTTTGGATCTTTCCAGAGCCTTATTTTAAGAAGGAGACCCAGGCCAACCATGTCTTCATTCCTTTGTGGCTGCACTACTGACTTTCCCAATTATAGGTCCATGTCCCAGCAACAGGTACCTCCATTCCCTTTGTTTCATCTACCCACCCCCTTCCACTTTCAGGTCCTTTTTATTTGTTCTTTTCCCATGAAAATGTAAGCTACTTGATGACAGAGGCTGTTTTTTTCTTTCTTTTTATAGCTGTATTCCTTGTATTTAGCAAAATGTCTGATACTTCGCAAGTGCTTAATAAATGCTTATTGACTTGACTTGATTTAAGTACTATTGCTATTATTTGAAACCTTTGGCCATAATGGATTCAACAAACATATTCACCTTATACACATAAACACATAAAATACACAAATTTCCATATTTAAATCAAAGCTGAAACATACACTGTCCTTTCTAAAATGATAATGGTAATTCTGAATTGGTTTCCCAGTAGTGACTTTGGAAATGTACTGATCAATATACTCTCTGATCTAGTTCCCCTTGAAGTCAAGACATGACTATTGGACATTTCCTTTCTGCCCACCCAGAATATTTCCACCAGGATTCCCAATAATTATAGAAAGTTGTATTAAAATATATGCATATTAACATACATGTTATATATATATATTTAAAAAACAGGTTAAAAACTTGTAGAAAAAAATAGGAGCTTCTGATAGGCAAATCCTGACATGTCAGAGATAAGGATAGGTCTTGGTAAAAGAAACCTTTGTGATTGGATAGGGAGAATTTATTCAGCTATTGGATATAATTTACCTATTTCTTAACTGCTGCTAGAAAATTTAAGGAAAATTAGATATGTCATATTAAACATGAAGTCCATTACTAAACTTTTTTAGAGACACATCATGTTATACTATGGAGTGTGCTGGAATGGTAAGTCAGCAAAATCTTCATGCCAGCTTTTCCATCTACTAGCTATGTAACCTTGGGTAAGCAACTTAGCCTCTCTGATCAAGCTTCAGTGTCTTCATCTGTCAAATGAGGACAATGATATTTGTTCCAACTATTCCACAGGATTATGCAAATCAAATGAGATTTGTGTGTGTGTGTGTGTGTGTGTGCATGTGTGTGTCCAAGTGCTTTGAAGTACATTAAATGGTATACAAAAGAATCTTTATTATTCAGCTTAGCAAGTGTTTGCTAAGTGTCTACTATGAGCAAGATAATTTGAAGGTACAAAGACAAACCAAAAACTGTCCCTTCCCTCAAAAACCTCATATTTTCCTGAAAGGACATAATATGTATATAGATAAGTGAATACAAGGATATGCCAAGTAAATACCAAGTGTGTGTGATAGGAGGAGGGGAGGGCACTGAGAGGATCAGAAAAGGTTTTCTGTAGGAAGGAGGATCTGATATGAGTCCTGATGGAAACCAGGGATTTTAAAAGATAGAGGTGAGGAGGATGGGCATTCTAGGCATGGGGTACCATCTGTGCAAAGGCACTGAGACAGATTAATGTTGTGACAATAGCAAGTAAGCCAGTTTAGGGGAATATGAAGTGTATAAAGAGAAGAACTATAAATACGTTTGTAGTCATAGACTGGAGCCAAACTGTGAAGGGCTGTACTGTAATTGCCAAACCAAAGAACCTATGTTTTACCCTAGAAGCCATAGGGAGCCACTGAATAATCTGTTATCAATTATCACCTCCCTCACTGTGATTTCTCATCATGGCAGTGATTCTAGGCTCTTGTAATCCAATAAAACACAAGTTTTGGCAAGTTCTATTAAACTAAGAAGACTATGAGCATGGTCCTAATAAAACTTGTATTTGTAATCAGATATCTAACCTCTCTGATTTCAGAGAGGCTCATCAGCAGAAGATTGACTACTAAGTGATTAATTCTTTGACCATGATGATCCATAACACAGATAAAAGCATGAAATGTCCCAAATCCTTTGTTCTGCTTGTCACTGTGGTAGGAAAGGGGATGGAAAGTGCTAAGAACTTCTCCATTTTTAGACTATCTGCAAGCACTAATTGAACTCTTTGTGCTCTAAATTTGAAACCTTTATCCAATAATCTATGAGCTGATAACACTACTGGAGGAATTAAACTATATCTATGCTGACAGTCTATATGAACTGAGCCAAAAGTCACAGAAAAATTATAAGTAAATAGAACGATACCTCACATATTGTCCCAGGAAAGATAAGTAAGGAGGTTAATGGCTTTTGGTTATACTGTGTCTTTGAAAAAAATAACATCATTTCATTGGTCACTTCATCATGTCACATGAGCAAAAACTAAGATCACCATCAAGATAAGTCAGTTTGTGTATTAATATCTGTTGCAAAGGATGAAATAAAGCAAATCTCCAAAGAACTTGACAAGACATTCCCTCCCAAACATCAACAAATACTTTGATACTTGGTGCATTCAATGCAAAGGAAGGAGCAGGGGAAGAGAGCAAATTGTAGAAAGTCTGAGAAGAAAAAACGGAAGAGGCCAAGGGTTTTAGACTGCTCAGTGCCTCACAAATGAAAAACATGAATATTTTCTTTAAAAAAAAAGTTAAAAGGTATCAGAGAGAGCCCTGAATATCACACACGCACACATGCACATACACAGAGAGAGAGAGAGAGTAATTTACCTGATCCAAACAGACATGAAATGACTAGTTACTGAGAGCCATCTATAGACTAGTGTATTTGACTTCAATTCCTGGCAATATTCTGAAGCAGAAGTTCTTAACGTAGCATCTCTGAACTTTTATATATGTATACACACATACACACACACACACACATAGAGCTGTATATCAATGTAATTTGTTTTCTTTATAATCATATGGGTCTTCTTTATTTTATGCATTTAAACATTATTTTGAAGTGAGGTCCATATGTTTCGAAATGCTACCAAAGAGGTCCATGACACACAAAAAAGATAAGAACCCTAGGTTTAAAGTATATTATAAAAGAATAGGTTAAACATTTGATAAATTTCCTCATGCTAAAATTATGGAAAAGATGGAAAGATGTGGCCAAGATGATATTACAGTTCAGTGGATTTGAATGTAGTTGAATAACTAGACCCGGAAAGTAGTTACTAATAATTTTATGTCAATTAGGAAAGAGTATTCCTATGGAGTACACGAGGAATGTCAGCTTGGCCTGGGACTATTTAACAATCTTATCAATGATTTGGACAAAAGCATAGATGGCATGTTTATCAAATTTGAACATTACACAAAACTAGAAGGAATAATAAGCACATTTACTCCTGGTTGGGATAGAACTTAAAAAACAATCTAATAAACTGCTGTGAGACAGAAGCACTTATCTTTTTACATGTCCTCTTTCTGTGCCCTTAACCCCTATCCCTTCTCAGTAAAATGTAAGCTCCTATTGGGAAGAGATTTTTTTTCATTTTCTTTGTCTTTGTATCCCAACAACTTGTCCAGAGTCTTTCACATAGCAAACAATAAAATGTTTGCTGGATTGGTCTGAGGTAAGCTTTCAATTGGTTGCCTGTTTGTGGTCGAATCATTGATTACCTACCTGAAAAGTCAAAATTAGCACCAAATTGGAAATAAGTATAAAACTGAAAAGAGACTGTACTCAGTGACAACAGCTTCAGCCTGATCTATTTAAACATGCTTGTTGATTCAAAAATGTGTAAAGGATGGAAGGAAAAATATTTACTCTCATTTTTTGCCATTTCTTAGCAAAATTTAACTGGTGTAAAGAACAAGGAGGATAAAGAGGCCAGAAACCAACCAAACTAGCAAACATTTGATATTTTTACTATGGTTTTGTTATGGTTTACCATGATTAGTTACAATGCTGGTTAAGAAAAATTCATTTGCAAAATATTATAGAGGTTAATGGAATGTAAAATTGTGCAATAGGAAAAAAGGCAGGATTTTGAGCCAGAAGGGTTCAAATCCTGGCTTTCCCACTTATTACCTCTGTGACCTGATGGAAATCAAAATCTCTCTGGGACTAAATTCTCTCATCTACAAAATGAGATTATCTCAGAAAACCTCTAAAGTCTCTTTCATTCTAACTGGCTTCCTTGGCTTCCTTCGAGTCCAAGTTAGCACTTTCCTTCTTTTGGTTATTTCAAATTTATCCAATATATACCTTGTCTGTACATAGTTCTGATTTTTTTTTAATGTATTCTCCACCATTAGACTGTGAGGTCCTTGAGGACAGGGACTTTTTTTTTTTGCTTTACTTAGTATCCATAGAGCTTAGCATAATGCTTAGCACATGGTAGATACTTAATAAATGTTTACTGACTAACTGATTCTATATAAAGATGACAGATGTTAGACAATATTTACTCACCAAAAAAGATCCATAAATTTGTAGGGGGAAAATGAGCTTGCAGAAAGCTTGGCATAAAAACCAATTAAGCAAGGACATGCCAAGAGCATTTATAGATGAAACTGGAATGAGGACAACAAACAGTCATGAAAGGGAACAGATTTGTCATTATTTCTATAACAACCTGATCTCATCTTTCAAAATGGAATTATCACTTTTGGACTCTAACACCTCAATTCCCAATGTGCGGTATGAAAAATACTGAAATGTGATTCACAATACTATTTTTGGAAGAGCAGAGAAATCTATGCTACAGACAACATAATTTTAAATGCAATTCTGAATCATTTTTGGGAGGTCTCAAACAGAATGAAATTCTAAAAGAATAGAAAATGCTTTGGATTATTATCACACAAAAAGTCTAATCAGGATAATTTCAGAAATTACCAACACATATTGAAGAGGCAGATTTTCAAAAATAATTTTTATTGTAGACTACATTTTGACAGGTGCAATAGTGATTTGGAAGTAAAAGAGAATAGAATATCCCACAGTTATTATTTCTTAATTAAAAAAATACATCTTCAGAGAAAAACCACAGCATTTAAGTCATCCCCAACAGGATATCTTTCATACATATGTGAAGATTATGGCAGATTTCTTGTTAAATTCAACTACAGAGATGGTTTTTATTTTTCTGTGTTTCTCTAATGGTTTATATTAAGTGACATATAAAACAGGGATGCATATTCAGACCAAAGTTTGTTTTGTTTTCTTTTCCTTAAATAAAAACAACCAGCTTAATGGAATCATAGATTTAGAAGAGGCCATAGAGGCCATTGAGTCCAAACCCCTCATTTTATGCATGAGAATCCTAATTATTAGAGAGATTAAATAACTTGTCCAAAATCATGCAACTTGTTGGATGTCCTTGGTAGAATCTGAACTCAGGTCTTCTTCCTGTCTCCAGGCTCAGTGCTGTATTCACTGTGCCACCAGTGTCCTAGAGACCATCACCAACTGGATTCCCATGGAAGAGGAGCTCCCTGTAAATGGTGTAATTCTCCAGATTCTCCTATTACTAAAGGGCATCATGTTGATTGTAATAAATTGAACAATATTACGAACCTAATCAGGGTTTAATGAAGGGAATATAAGATTTGGCATTAAACCAAACTTGCCTTTAAACTTCAGCTTTAGTGGAGGACTTCAAATTTCCCCTCTCAGAAATAGATAAATATAACCAAAAAATAAATTAGAAAGAAGTTAAGGAGATGAATGGAATTTTAGAAAAGTTACACATGATAGAACTCTGAAAAACATAGAATGGAAATAGAAAGGGGTATATATTTTTCTCAGCTGTACATGGCACCTTCACAAAAATTGACCATGTATTAGAGCATAAAAACCTCATAACTAAGTGCAGAAAAACAAAAATATCAAATGCATCCTTTTCAGAGCATAATGCAAGTAAAAATATATTCAACAAAGGGTTGTGGAAACATGGATCAAAAATTAATTGGAAACTAAATGATCTAATCCTAAAGGATGAATGGTTCAAAGAACAAATCAAGAGAATGACAACAATAAGACAACACTCCAAAATTTTTGGGAAACAGCCAAAGGAGTGAGTACTGAGGGGGAAATTTATGTTTTTAAATGCTTACATCAATAAAATAGGGAAAGAGCAGATCAATGAATTGACCATGAAAACAAAACAAAAAAAAAAATAGAAAAAGAACAAATTTAAAGTTCCCATTTAAACACCAAATTGGAAATCCTCAAAATCAAAGGAGAAATTAATAAAATTGAAAGTAAGAAAACCATTGAATTAATAAAGAAAATTAGGAGTTTGTTTTATGGGGAAAAAACCATTCATTAGTTTAATTTTAAAAAAAAGAAGAAAAAATTTTCAGTATCAAAAATGAAAAGGGTGAATTCACAACCAATGAAGATGAAATTGAAGCAAATATTAGAAGATATTTTACCCAATTACATGATAATATATCTGACAACACAAATGAAACAGATAAACAATTTAAAAATATAAAATGTCCAGATAAACAGAAGAAAAATAAAATACTTAAACAAATCAATCTTAGAAAAATAAATTGGACAAGCCATAAATGAGCTCCCTAAGAAAAAAAATCTCAGGATAAAATTAATTCACCAGTAAATTCTACCAAACATTTAAAGAACAATTAATTCTAATACTATATAAACTATTTAGGAAAATAGGCAAAGAAAGAATCCTATCAAATTCCTTTTACAACACAAACACTTTACTGATACCTAAACAAGGAAGAGCAAAAATAGAGAAAGGACATTATATATCAATTTCTTTACTGAATTTTGATGCAAAAAATTTTAAATAAAATACTAGTAAGGCTATTACAGCAATATAATCACAAAGATCATACTTTATGATCAAGTGATATTTATATGAGAAATACAGAGGTGGTTCAATATTGGAAAAATTATCAGCATCATTGATCATAACAATAACAAAAACAACAAAAATTATGTGAATATCTTGATGGATACAGGGGGAAAATACTTTTAACAAAATACAAGAGCCAGAGAGATAGGAATAAATGGAGCTTTCCTTAAAATGATAAGCAGTATCTATCTAAAACCATCAGCAAGCATTATCAATAATAGGGATAAGCTAGAAGCCTGTGCAATTAGATCAGGGATGAAGCAAAGATGACCATCATCAGCACTATTATTCAATTTTGTCCTAGAAATGCTAGCTATAGCAATAAAACAATTTAAAAAATCTGAAGGAATTAGAATAAACAATGAGGAAACAAAACTATCACTCTTTGTAGATGATATGATGGTATACTTTGAGAATTCCAGAGAATCAACTAAAAAACTAGTTAAAACAATTAACAACTTGGGGTGACTAGGTGGCACAGTAGATAGAGCACTAGCCCTGGAGTCAGGAGGTCCTGAGTTCAAATCTGACCTCAGACACTTGACATTTCCTAGCTGTGTGGCCCTGGGCAAGTCGCCTAACACTGATTGCCTCACCCCAAAAAAATTTTTTTAAATAAAATAATTAACAACTTCAATAAAGTTGTACATTCTAAATACTCACATAAATCATCTGCATTTGTATATATTACCAACCAAGTGAAGCAACAAGCTCTAGAAAGAGAAAATCCACTTAAAATAACTGCAGACCATACAAGATAATTGAGAGTATACCTGCTAAGAAAAACTCAGAAAGTGTATGAACATAATTACAAAACACTTTTCACAAAAATTAAGTTGGATCTAAACAATTAGAAAAATGCTCAACCTTCATAGGTAGGCCAAGCCAATATAATAAAGATGAGAATTCTACCTATGTTGATTTACTTATTCAGTGCCACACCAATCAAATTACCAAAGAATTATTTTAGAGAATTATAAACATCATTTAAATATCATTTGGGGTGGGGGATGGAGCCAACATGTCAGAGTAAAAGCAGGGATTCACTTGAACTCTCCCCCAAATACCCATAAAAATGACTCTAAACAAATTCTAGAGCAGCAGAACCCACAAAAAGACAGAGTGAAACAAATTTCCCGCCCAAGACACCTTATTGGTCAACAAGAAATGTCTGTTATGCTGGGCTTAAAGAGGAACACAGTTCAGCATGGGCCACACCAGCACCGATCAAACTCAGCAAACCCAGAGCAGGTCTCAGAGGACTGAATCATTGGAAGCTATGATAGTTTCCAGACTTTTCAACCCACAAAAGCCAAAGACAACTTAGAAGATCAGTGAGAAAGATCTGTTGGACCTGGGTGACAGAGTAGTGCAGTGCAGCCCTGGGGTGGCAGTGATGGCAGTGGTGGTAGCAGCAGCAGAGGTGGCCACAGTGGTTGTTTCCAGAGCTCTCAGACTACAGATAGTAAGGGGATCAAACGACTGATCAGAAGGAGTTACAGGGATCTCTTTGTTGTCAGTGAGGCAAGATTCTGTAGCTTTGTCCATTCTTGGATCTGGGTCACAGTCCTGGGGTGAGGAGGAACAATGGCATAGCAGAGCTTGTGGCAGCAGTGCAGAAGGAACCCTCCTCTAAGTTCCAGGGCAGAAAAGAGTGCTTGTGGTCACTCACTGACCAGAGAACAGGCCAGGAAAGGAGTAAACACCTGTCCTTAGATCATACCACCTTGGAAAACTGAAAACTTACAGGCCCCTAGAAGTATCTCTGAAAACAGCTGCACAAAACCCCTGAAGCTTGGGACAGTTCACCCTCCACCCTGAAAGCAGAGCCCTACTTTAACAAAGAGTTAAAAAGTCAAGTAATTGCCTGGGGAAATGAGCAACCAGAGGGGAAAAAAAACTCAGACTGTAGAATTTTACTTTGGTGACAATAACGATCAAAATGTACAACCAGAAAAAGATAATAAAGTCAAAGCTCCTATATTCAAAGCCCTCAAGAAAAATATGAATTGTTCTCAGGCCATGGAAGATTTCAAAAAGGATTTTGAAAAGCAAGAGAAGTAGAGGAAAAACTGGGAAGAGAAATGAGAGTGATGCAAGAAAATCATGAAAAACTAGTCAACAGCTTGCTAAAGGAGACCCAAAAAATACTGAAGAAATTAACACCTTAAAAAATAGCCTAACCCAAATGGCAAAAGAGATCCAAAAAGCCAATGAGGAGAAGAATACCTTAAAAAGCAGAACTGGCCAAATGGAAAAGGAAGTCCAAAAACTCACTGAAGAAAATAATTCCTTAAAAATTAGAATGGAGCAAATAGAAGCTAATGACTCCATGAGAAATCAAGAAATTATAAAACAAAACCAAAAGAATAAAAAAAAAGAAGACAATGTGAAATATCTCATTAAAAAACAACTGACCTGGAAAATAGATCCAGGAGAGGTAACTTAAAAATTATTGGACTACCAGAAAGCCATAATCAAAAAGAGTCTAGACATCATCTTTCAAGAAATTGTCAAGGAAAACTGCCCTGACATTCTCAAACCAGAGAGTAAAATAGAAATTGAAAGAATCCACAGATCACATCCTGAAAGAGATCCCCAAGGAAAAATCCAAGGAATATTATAGCCAAATTCCAGAGTTCCCAGGTCAAGGACAAAATATTGCAAACAGCCAGAAAGAAACAGTTCAAGTATAGTGGAATCCTAATCAGGATAATATGAGATTTAGCAGCCTCTATATTAAGGAATCTGATGGCTTAGGATATGATATTCTGGAGGTCAAATGATTAAAACCAAGAATCACCTACCCAGCAAAACTAAGTATACTTTATGAGGGGAAAAAATTGTCATTCAATGAGATAGAGGAATTTAATACATTATTGAGAACCAGAGCTAAACAGAAAAATTGACTTTCAAATACAAGATGCAAGAAGCATGAAAAGGCAAACAGGAAAGAGAAATCATAAGGGACCTATTAAAGTTGAACTGTTTACATTCCTACATGGAAAGGTGATATTTGTAACTCATGAAACCTTTCTCGTTATTAGAGTAGTTAGAGGAAATATATATGGACAGAGGGCACAGGGTGAGGTAATATAAAGGGATTCTATCTAAAAAATAAAATTAAGGGGTGAGAGGAATATAGTGGGAAAAGGAGAAAGGGAGAGGTAGAATGGGGTAAATTATCTCACATAAAAGAGGAAAGAAAAAGCTTTTACAGTGGAGAGGAAGAATGGGGAGGTGAGAAGGAATGAGTGAACGTTTATCAAGTTTGGTTTAAGGAGGGAATAACATACACACCTATTTGGGTATGGAGACCTATCTTACCCTATAGGAAAGTAGTGGAGAAGGGCATAAAAGATGGGGGGCAATGATAGAAGGGAGATAAGATTGGGGAAGGGGATAATCAGAAGCAAACACTTTTCAGGAGGGACAAGGTCAAAGCAGAGAATAGAATAAATGGGGACCAGGATAGGATGGAGGGAAATATAGTTAGTCTTTCACAACATGACTATTATGGAAGTGTTTTGCATGACTACATATGTATAACCTGTGTTGAACTGCTTACATTTTCAATGAGGGTGGGTGTAGATGGAGGAAGAGAGAGAATTTGGAACTTCAAGTTTTAAAAATGAATGTTAAAAATTGTTTTATATGCAACTGGGAAATAAGATACACAGGCAATGGGGTACAGAAATCTATCTTACCCCACAGGAAAATAGAAGGAGAAGGGAATAAGAGAAGGGGGTGATAGAAAGGAGGGCAGATTAGGGGAAGGGGTAATCAGAATGCACACTGTCATGGGATGAGGGGAGGGGAGAGATGGGGAGAAAATGTGAAACTCAAAATCTGGTAGAAGTGAATGTTGAAAACTAAAAATAAATAAATAAATTTTTTAAAAAATCATTTGGAAGGACAACAGCTCAAAGAATATCAAGTGAATAAAGGGGAAAAAATGTGAAGGTAGCTTGTAGTAGCAGACCTCAAACTATATCACATAGCAGTAATCATCAAAAAAAAATTAGTAGTGGCTATGAAATAAAGCAATAGATAAGAGGAATAGGTTAGGCACGTAATGAAAGCAGTAAATGACAATGGTAATCTAGTGTTTGTCAAACCCAAAGATCCAATATTTGGAGACAAGTAATCCCTATTTGACAAAAATTACTGGGGAAATTGGAAAGCACTTTGGCAGAAACTAGGGATACACCAACATCTGACACCATATACCAAGATAAGGTCAAAATGGTTACATGATTTGGATGTAAAAGGTAATGTCACAAGCAAATTAGGGATGCATGGAATATTTTACCCATCAGATTTATTAATGAGGGAAGAATTTATGACTAAACAAGAGACAGAGAGCATTACAAAATATAAAATGGATAATTTTGATTACATCATTAATTTTTTTTTCACAAAACAAAATGAATACAGTCAAGATTAGCAGGAAAGCAGAAAAATGGAGGGGAGTGGAATTTTTATAGCAAGTTTCTCTGATGAATGGCTCATTTCTTAAATATATACAGAACTGAGTCAATTTTATTAAAATATGAATGATTCTCCAGTTGATAAATGGTCAAAGAATATGAATAGGCAGATTTCAGAAGAAGAAATCAAAGCTATCTATAATCACATGAAAAATGCACTAAATCAATATTGATCAGAGAAGTGCAAATTTAAACAACTCTGAGGTACCACCTCACACCTATCAAATTGGCTAATATGATAGAAAAGGAAAATGACAAATAGTGGAGGGGTTGTGGAAAAATTAAGACACGAATGCACTGTTGGTGGAGTTGTGAACTTATCTAACTATTCTGTAGAGCAATTTGGAACTATACCCAAAGGGCTATAAAACTATGCACACTCCTTGACCCAGCAATATCACTACTAGATCGGTACCCCAAAAGATCAGAGAAAAAGGAAAAGGACCTATATGTACAAAAATCCTTGTAGCAGCTCTTTTTGTGGTGTCAAATAAATGGAAAAAAGGGAATGCCCATCAATTGGGGAATTTCTGAACAAGGTGTAGTATTTTATTGTGATGGAATACTATTCTGATATGAGAAATGATGAGCAGGACACTTTCATAAAAAACTTGGGAAGACTTACATGAACTGAAACAAAGTGAAATGGGCAGAACCAAGAGAACGTTATGCACACACAATAACAGTAATATTGTACGATAATGATCAACTGTGAATGACTTAGCCTTTCTCAGTAATACAATGATCTAAGACAATTCTGAAGGACTCATAATGAAAAATGCTACCCACTGACAGAGGAAAAAACTATTTGAATGCAGATTGAAACATACTTTTTTTTTACTTCATTATTCTTGGTTTTTTTCTTTTGGGGGGGTCTGTTTTCTTTTGCAACATAGCTAATATGGAAATATCTAGCATGGCTACACATGTATAATTTATTTCAAATTGCTTGACTTCTCAAGGGTAGGGGGAAGAAGAGAGGGAGAGAATTTAGAACCGAAGTTTTTTTTTTTTTTTAATGAATGCTAAAAAAAACATTATATATAATTGAGAAAAAAATAAATGAAAAAGAAAGTATATCACTTCAAAAAAAATTAAATAAACTTCAGCTCTGATATGTGTCCTACCTTTATGATCTTAAATCATAAAATTTTTTATCAGTAAAATTGAAGGTTGGGGAAGTTGAATTATATGACTTCTAAGGTATCTTATACCTCAAAACTTCTACTGATACAAGCTGCCTTAGAGAGGTCAACCTAGCAATTCATACTAGCAATGTCAATTCATTGAAAAAGCAAAGAATGGAAACATCTGTCAAAAAGATTATGACATAAAGCTGTATGGGCAGGCTATTGAATTAGTCCATATATACATATTTTGAGGAATCATGATAGAAGCTCAGAATTTAGTAAGAGTGTGTCAGGGTGGAACACATTTGCAAAATTCTACCATCTTTCAAAGATCACAAGCTTCCCCTTGTGTTTTTCCTTTTTTTTTTTTATTCCCAGAGTTCAGCACAAAATCAGCTATCTAATAGGTGCTTAATAAATACTTTTTGACTGGAATTGACTTTACATAAAACCAATCTCACCAGCAACATCAACATTGTCTTAGTGATGCTATATACCCACAATATTATAATTTCAAAAGAATAAAAATTCTAAGGAACCACAAAAGCAATAGGAAGAGAGGCATGGCAGGTACAAATAAGCTGAAGCATATTTGCAAATATAACTTCTATGTGTCATAAGAATATACCATTAATGATATCTCTGAGCAGAAAAGAATCCCCTGATCATGAAGCAAGAGCAAGGGATAACTAAAATGACACCCCTATACTCACACCTTTCAAAGGTCCAGGGAAAAACTTCATTACACTATATAGATCGTCTGAAAGATTTATGAAGGGGCATGAACAGGAGCTTCCAAAGTCTTTCTCTAATGCCTCATTCTACCTTAGAAGTACACCTGACTCTCAAAGACTATGTCAATAGACTCTAAACTACGGCAGCACCAACCGAAGTTGGAAAAGTTTTTATTATAGTCCCCAAGGATAGACTCTGTGTCTCTTGCCCAAGTCTAGCCTTGCTAAGTTTGAAACCCTCATTACCACACTGACCACTGGCTGCTAGATTTTTTTTGGCAATAGCAATTTTCAAAAGAGTACAAAGTTATGAGGAGCTTGAGATCTGTACTGATGGAAAGAAGACCCAAATCAGGATGAGAGGATTGTTACTCATACTAGTGGGGATAGAACCCATATTAATGAGATGATAGATCCATTAAAATACTGAATTTTTATTATTTGTTAAATGCTGGAAACAGTGACATACTGTTGCCTTAATATGTATTTTCACTAGTAGGTTATAGAAGATAATTATATTTGGGATCATTGTCTTGGCAACAAACTCTACTTATGCAGAAATGAGATCATCAGTCAGAGCCAATTTGAAGAAAATATGTTTTAAAGTCCTTAAAATCACAATGCAATTTCTCTGGGTTTGTGGAGAAGTGACATCTAATTAGAATCTCAGATCAGCAATAAAACAGTACTTATTTATACATTCCAGTAACTTTCAGTAAAGTAAATTTATCCAACACAGCTTGTTTACTTTATCATTACCCATCATACAGATGAAAACGCTTAGAAGGCTTAAACTAAGAATGACACAATGGAGAGTATAATCTGTAACAGTTATATGAGCTATCTAGAAATGTTATGGAGTCACTCAGAGTTGCAGAAGTAAATTCAACAGCTGTGGTGCCAATTTAAAAAGATGTGTAAGACCATATGGAATAGAAATATATAACTAGTACTCAAGAACTTGTCACCTAGATTAAACAGTGGTTAGAGTTCTGGACTTGGATTCAGAAAGAACTGGTTACAAATGTAGTTTTAGACACTTACAAGCTGCATAATCTCAAGTAAGTTACTTGATCTCTGTCTACCTCATTTTTTCTCAACCATATAAGGAAAAATAATAGTAATACTGTGCCTGCATCCCAGGGTTGTTGTGAGGATCAAATGCAATAATATTTGTAAAGTGCTTAGCATAGCCCCTAGCACATAGTGTGTGCTTAATAAAAAGCTTTCTCTCTTCCCTTCCCTTTCCCTCCCCTAAAGTACCAATTGCAACTTTTAAATTAGAAGAACTTAAATTGCATGAAAGTCTGAAAACTAGCCTGGAAAACTGCCTTACTGGTAAATGTATGTGAAAGTGATAATTACTTAAGTTTGCTATAGGACGGTACATAATATTATGCTTGTACAAGTAACAATTAGGGCAACAAGATATAGAGGTCCAGGTTCCCATCCAAGATTTGTAGGAGGGAAGAGAAGGAATAATTCTATGAAAGTCCCCTTGAAGTGTGATGTCAGGCATTGAAATTAATATGAATTTGGGCTACATTGAGAATCATGGCTTCCAGGAATAATGGTCCTGTTGTGGTCTGATCTGCTAAGACTACATCAGTTACACTCAATTCTGAGTGCCAGGTTCTAGGAAGGATTTTGATAAGCTGAAGAGTATATAGAGGAGAGTAATCAGGATGGTAAAGGATCCTTTCATATGAAGATTGGTCAAAGGAACTGGGAGTATTACACCTAGAGAAGAAAGGATCTGGAAAGAAGGGAGGGAATATTGGCTGTCTTCGAGTATGTGAAGTGGTGTCTCAACTTATGTGTATATCCAAAATGCAAAAGTAAGAGCAATGGGTAGAAGTTGAAAAGAAGTAAATTTAAGCTTAATATCAGAAAACAGTTCTTGATCATCAGATTTATTCAAAAGGGAGAGGAGTCCCTAAGAAGTAGTGAATTGTCCCTTTCTGGGGATCTTTGAGTAATGTCTAAAAGGCTACTCTTGATAGATATTGTATAGAAGGAAATATTTTTTCAGGTATGGCTTGAAATAAATGGCCACTAAGGTTTCATTTTTTTTAACTCTGAGATTCTCTCCATTAGTTATAAAATGATTTCACAAGTGCTTTATCTTTTGATGAACATTGGCAAATAAGAAAGGACTTTTGCAGACTTTGTTAAGTATTCCATCAAAACTAAGACAAACCAAGGGTACCATTAATCATCTCCAATTCATCAGAGGCTGGCTATCCCTAAATAATGATAACTGTATGTGAGAGTAAGAGAGAGAGAGAGAGAGAGAGAGAGAGAGAGAGAGAGAGAGAGAGAGAGAGAGAGAGAGAGAGAGGGAGAATGAGAATGAGAATGAGAATGAAGGTTGAGAAAACTTTGTAATTTAAAAACCTTTGAACATCATCATTCCAGGTCCAACTGGTACATGTTTCAGCTTTCCCCTATCCTTCCCACATCCTTACAGTAGCATAACCAGTTTGTTCATGGGATGTTGGCTAAGCTTTTGTGCCACAATTTTCCTCAAGAATCAAAGGGTAAGAATTACTTTATTAACATAATATCTTCATAGAGAGTATCTTTAGTTAAAGGAGATAATATGGCTAGCATTTTCCCATGAACCTGATATGAACAAATGATATGATATAATTTATATTAGATATTAATGACTGCATCAGAAGAATTCATTATAAAACATTAAAACTTATTTTCTCCTATATGAAACCATAAGTTTTGATTCCTTAAAGTTGACAACTATATTTTCAATGCAGACTTTTAGCACCTAGTGAAGTCTATCTGAATAGAAGCATTAGAAATTACTATCTATACATGACGGTGAGAAGTTATGGGATTTTTTTTTATTTGTGAGAAAAGAAAGCTAAGGAGCAATAGCGATACTCTTCTTCATCTCTATAGAGAGCAAATTAAGCACCTGGAATATATATGGAAGGAGCAGAGACCTTCACCACTGCTGGTAACATGGGTGGTTGTAGATTTACTATGTAGGGAAAGGACAGAGGAAGGATATAGAAAGGGAGAAGAGTGGGGCACTGTTGAAAAATTGCCTGCTGAACAATTTTGTGTAGGATTGGTCCTGAACATTTAATTTGTGATCACCGAATTAAAGGCAGGTACACTAGACTTAGAGTCAGAAAAACTAGTTCAAATCCAGTCACTAGGTGTGTGACCTTGGACAAGTCACTTAACCTCTGTTTGCCTCAGATTCCTCAATTATAAAATGGGGATAATAATACTACCTGCCAAACAGTTATTATGAAGATGAGATAATATTTGTTAAAAAAAAAAAAAGTACTTAGCACAGTGCCTGGCACATAGCAGGCACTACGTAAATGTTTATTCCCTTCCCCCAAACTTTTAGCTTTCTCTCGCTTTGACACAGTTGTTTTTTTTTTCTCTTGGTGTTCATTATTTCTTCCCTCAGTGCCCTATTCTGCACTACCCCTATTGAGTTGCAGTTCATGTATTTCTGACCACTGCTTTGACTGCAGAAAGAAAGCAATATACTTTTTCTTCTTCCCTATAGGTTTTGTAATAATGTTGCTCCTGACGAGAAGTGATTAGGTCTCAGGCCACTACAGAAGCAATACATCAAGTGCAGTAAGAGAAGTACTATTTTTAACTTCTCAACTTTTTTTCCTCCTTATCACCAGCCCTTTATGTGTTTTATTTTTTTAATGTCTTTATTGCTAATAAAATGCTGGTCAATACTTTTCCTGTTTCTCACTTGGGGCCTTTGCTACAAAATCAGGTTCTTAACTCTTGGTAGGCAGAAAGCAAAAAGTTTCCTGCTGTGCCATAAATGGTGTTTATGCCAACAAAAAAGGTCTTGGAAAAGTATCTGATAAGTCAGTTTCCACCTAAACATCTACTGACTCTTTTAATTTATAATTGAACAGCCATTTTTGTCATCCTTTAAATGGCTTACCCATCAATGTATTTTGGCAGTAAATTAACAAAACAGCACCTAGATTGATTCTGACTGCATTATGATTATTTGAATCATAATAAATGATGACAACAAAATTCTATTATGGGAGGGTGCAAACTTCAATAAAATTTCTACCAGTGAAATCCCAAAGGCCAACCAATAAGAGTCTTCTTAATCCTCATTCTCTTGGCTCTTTTGGAATTACTTAACACTGTTTATGACTAGTTCCTTTTTACAGGTCTCTCCTCTTTGGTTTCCATATCACTATACTGTATGACAAACAATACCCTATAACCCCAGTCTCCACTACCATGTTGATAACAATCTGTTTGTACAATAGATGTCATCTTCATCATTAATATGGGAACGTGGGAAGGGAACAAGCATTTATTAAGTGACTGATATATACCAGTCACTGTGCTAAAAGCTTTACAAATGCTATCTCATTTGATCCTCATAATAACCCTGAGAGGTAGGTGATATTGTTTTCTCCATTTTACAGATGAAGAAACTGAGGCAAACAAAGGTTAAATGATTTGCCCAAGGTCACAAAGCTACTAACTTTCTAAGGCCGTATTTGAACTCAGGTCTTCCTCTCTATAGGCCTAGCACTCTACTTATTGTGCCATCTAGCAAAATCAAAGCTTTATGAATATTCTTATACATCTTATCTTACATTGACTATATATAAGATGAATCCTACATATAGTCAATATACATACAGGTATCTGTGAATTCTAATTGATGATGATCCAAATAA
This sequence comes from Vombatus ursinus, assembly GCF_900497805.2. Classification (NCBI taxonomy): domain Eukaryota; kingdom Metazoa; phylum Chordata; class Mammalia; order Diprotodontia; family Vombatidae; genus Vombatus; species Vombatus ursinus. Next base: position 6,513,538 of record NW_020948910.1, on the reverse strand, counting down.
GGACTGATAGAAAATTAAATGATAAAAAGTAAGAAGTTGTTTTCCTTATGCTTCTTCCATTTACTGACTGATTCCTGAAATTGTTTCAGAGGCAAATGATGCCTTGGGAAAGCTTAAAATATAAATTCCCTAGTTTAAATTCTTTTTTTTGGATTGTTCAGTCCTTCAATTGATCCATGATCTTTTATATAAGCAATTTCTCCAAAGGCAATGATTGCAAGACATTTGCATTTGTTCATTCCATATCCTTCCATGAAGGAGTCATATACTGTAGTAAAGGGCTTGTTTTTGATCTTTACACATTATAAACAATTCAGGCTGCTCATCAGTTGTTTCTTACTTTATTATGTCAACTGACTGCCTCCATTTCTGGCAAAATATTTCCTAAATAAAATATTTTGTGCCTCTTCTCATACACAATTCCTTTTTGCCAATATGCTATGGCCTATATGCCTAAATACATCCACCATAGGTCTTTCCACTGGCTTTTGGATCACCTAGAACTTCTGTTCTCCAGAAGTTGTGGTATCCCATGATGTAGAGCCACATTGAATAATCATTAGAATACTGATGGTAAATATTTGGATTTTATGGCTTGGTCAATTTCTGGAACATTTATGTAATCTATTTCTATTTTGTTAACTTTTAATATTTTAGATTTTGAAGCTTGATCCATCTTGATTTTTTGTAGATTTGTTTCCATTTAGCTCAGTATCTTAAGTTCTGCTTTTTAATTTCATCTCCACTTATGATATTACTCTTCTTATGTGTTAATTAAGCTCTCTCTCTCCCCTCCTCTCTCTCTCTCTCTCTCTCTCTCTCTTTCTTTCTCTCTCTCTCTCTCCTTCTTTCTCTCTCTCCCCTATTCTATTATGTCAACTTTAATTTTCAAAACTATTTGCTTATGGATCATTTGTTTCTCTTAATTGTGTACTCAATTCATTAATTCATTCTTTTCTTTTGTTACTATGTATTCAGGGATACTTTTTTTGCTTTTGTACTATTTTAATTAAATCCTATAAATTGTGATATATTGTCTCATTATTATTTTCTTATCAATATGATGTTTATTACTTCTACAATTTTCTATTGAACACACTTATTACTTGAGAGTATCTTAATGTACTCACTATGTAGGCTATCACGGAAAAAAGAGAGATCCTACTTTTTCTGTATGACTACAGAGAAGGGAACTAGGACCAAAGTTTAAAAACTACATGGAAACACAATCAAGAGGAACTTCTTAACAATTAGAGTAATCTGAAAACACCTTGAGCTTCCTTCTGCAGTACAGATTTCCTTCTGACAAGATATATTCGAGCAGAAGTTTCAGATAGGGGATTGAGCTAGACAACCTCTAAATCACTTGATATAAAAGATTCTATAATCCTTCATGTATGTGATTTACTGTTAAAGCATTCACTCTTTTTAATGGGTCAGTCAACATTTGGAGATTATTCACTGTATCTTATTAGATGCTACAAATTATGTGATAAATTTTGGCATACTGTAGCTTAGTCTTAAGCCAAGGGATTCCAATTACACAAATTTAACTTTTACAGTAGCCCTGCAGACTGAATGATGGGAGAAAGTTATAATAAGGATTTCATGTAATAAACACTATCCCTTTATTTTTCTTTTGCATATAGTTCAATCACATGGGGAAAACAGGATCAAAACATAGGTAAATGCATCTCAATGAACCTGAAGGGACATAAAAAGTCTTATTAAAATTGAATTCCTTTAAAATGCAAATAGTTTTTCCATAGACATATAAAAAGCAGTGTTTTTTTTAAATAAGCAAGCATTTCAATAAAAATATAGTTGTAAATAATAGCTGTATTTTGGAAATTAGGATAGTGCTCAACTTCAGTGCAAGGTCTCTGAGTCCAAAGAAATGGGAATAAAAAATGTCCTCTCCTGGATCTACAGGATCCAACAATCTTACACTATTGTCTCGAGCCCTTTATCTCTACTTTTGTTGGTCTACATTATTCCAATATCTTCAAATTATATACCCCACCCAGATTGTATTTGGCCCAAATAATGTCCCAGAGTAGAGAAAGATCATTGCTTCCCTTCTCTCAACTCATTTCTATTTAGTTTTAGTCTTTCCAAGATCAATTATCTTCCAGTTAACTAATTTCTTTTTCTTTCAATTCAATAATACATATTTGTTGAGTTTCTACTACATGAAAAACACTGGGCTGTCTCCTGGAGATACAAAAACAAAATAAAACAATCTCTTCCCTCAGGAGCATACCTCCTATTGGGAAGGAAGGGAGTCAAAATGTACATAGATAAGGATAATAGTTTTGTGAGGTCCCAGTCTTGACAACGATACAAAAGAGCCCCACATGAATAGGCTTCTGAAGGGGAATAGAGGTTCTTGGCTTTTCAATCTATTCTGCCTTATAGCAATTTACATGGATGCTTAAGGAGTCTACTTCTGCAAAAAAAGAATGGAGGATCCTATCCTCCACATTAGAGGCTCAGGACTTCATTTTAGTTGGCTATTGAACAAAAATGTGAATGTGCCAAGAAGTCAAATCTCTTTCTTTCTTTCCTGCTGGTCATGAGATGTAAGGATGATTCCCAGAGTTCTGCCTTACTCTCTGGCCAGTTAGCACATGGCCTGGTAGGCAAGCCTCTTTCTGAGATGAGGGGACTTCTTGTTTGTGTCTTCTTCTTTCCTTTCATACAGGGTCTCATCAATGTAAGGAGGCCAGTGCTGGTTTTCAAGTGGAAGATGTTAAAATACATGCATTCTAAGGAAGGCCTTGCCTTCCTATCTCTTACCAAATGAACTTTTTCTTTGATATGTATGTGTATCTGTGTGTGTCTGCATGTATACATATGTGCATATATATACATACATATATCTATACATATATGTGTATATATAATACATATATACATATATCTATACATATATGCATATAGACACACACATATATGTATGTGTTCATTTTAGTGTGATTTTATTTTTGTGTGATACTACCTCTTTAAGTGGTTAGCATTCAATAAAACACAGCTCCTTACACCATTCCAATTTTCTCTAGGATTCATGGGCCTAAAATAAAAGCATGGGTAATTTTGAAAATTCCTCTTTTTTTTTTTTCATGAAGTTTTTAGATAGAGGTTAGGCCATCCCAGAGAGTAAGAGACTTTTGAGACTTGAAGAAGTTGACATTTTTAACATTTCATGTTATCATGCATTCCTAGAGGCAGACTCACCAAGCATCCACTTGGGCTGCCAGGAGGGAGAGCATACAGCTCATGCCACCAGGACTGGCTCCCCATTGACCAGTCTATCTCTATTACGTGAATAAATAAAAATATGTACAAAATAAAAACCAAGTAACACAGGGCAAAGTTAGAGATAAGACAATAATAACTGGTAGAATCATAAATGACTTCATGGAGGAAGCAAGACCTGACTTTTGCTTTGAAGGAAGATAGGAAGGTAAGGAAGAGTATCCCTGGAATAGAGCATTCCTGTGCTCTATGTGCCTGGAGGCAAAAGGTGGGATTTTATGTACTAGGAACAGCAAGTGGAACAATTTGTTTGAATGTTGAAAAGGTGAGGGGAATAAAGCATAATCTACCTGGAAAAATCACATAGAGTAGCTTGATCTTATCCGAGAGGAAACCAAAAACCTTTGAAGGTTACCGGACAGGTGAATGACATGGTTAGGCATGTCATTTAGGGATATCAATTTGTTAAGTGTGTGGAAGATACATTGGAGAGGGAAGAAACACTTAGGAGGTAGTTATAATGTTTCAGGTATGAGGTAATGAAAACCTAAACTAGCCTTGTGGTCATATGAGCAGGGAAAAGGTGACAGTTATAAGGTGTCATGGAGGTAGAAATAATTGGATTTGGCTACTAATTGGAAATTGGAGCTGGGAGAAAAGGAAAAATGAAGAGTTGAGGACGACTCTAAAGTGGGAAAGTTGAATGACTTGAATGGCACCCTCAAAAAAATAGAGAATTAAAAGGAAAGAGGTTATTGTCTTTTTCTTATAATTAAAGCCTAGTAGATTCCTAGGTTTTGTAGGCTTTGGATTGTCTTATAAAGAGAAGCTTTGAAGAAACAGCACAAATTGAGATAACCAAAAACTATCTTTTAGGACTGAATTATGGAAATATGGCAGTTTTGCCTCTTTTAGTTGTCCAAAAATTGAAATAATCAATGATGTTGTTGGAGAGTTTTGATGAATAGTTTTTTTTTCCATCTTTTTTTTTTTCATTCTTTGTTATGAGGGGTGGCTCTCTATAATGGAAAAAAGATGGTGATATATTAGGACATACAGATGATGTAAAAACAAAAGAGATCAATAAAAATGCATTTTAAAGACTAACATCTGACATTTATATGATGCTCTAATCTTTGCAAATCAACTTATGTATAGTATCTTATTCGATCTCAAGAATCTTATGAAGCAAGTTTTACAAATATAAGTACTCCCATATTCTAGATGAGAAAATCGGTGCTTACAGAGGTGAAGTCTTTCTAGCCCATAAAGCTAGTGAGTATGAGGTAGGGTCCTGCCTAAGTCCAAGTCCAGCACTCTTGCCAATACATCACATTGCCTCTCAAACAGAAGCTGAGGAGAAGAACCAATATAAAGACTAGAACTCTGGGCCTTAATGCTTAGCAATTATTAGGCTAAAGAGTTTGTACTACCAAATTCTTATCACTGCCTTACAGGATCATTGATTTAGAGTAGAAAGTGACTCCAGTAGTTACACTCTGAAGAAATTAGGATCAGAAAAGTTAATTTACTTTATCACACTCACAACACTAGCGAGTGTAAGAAATACAACTTCAGTCTAGGTTTTTCTGACTCCAAATTTAATACCACTCTGCCACACTGTTTCTAATAATTTCAGTTCTTGCCTTTTTATAACTCCAATAGTGCTTCATTAATGCCAACTTAAACAATGAGGGAGGAATCAAAAGCTTTAACTTTGGTAACTTTCTTTACTGAACAAAATACTTACATCAGGTAGAATTAGATTTAGTGTAACATATTCTATGTACATCACTTGTTTTACTGGAGTTTTCACTGATCATGTTTTCTAATATTTTAGGCAACTTAATTAGAAGTCAACATATGGTGTTGAGCATACTTGAAGATTATGTTAAGCTAACATTTCCAATGTCTGTTTTGGGAAATGGAAGATTTCCCTGGTTTGTTCTTTTTATGAAGTATATGTGCATAACCAAAAGATTACAAAGTAAAAATAGGATAATGAGCAAAGTAATTATATTCTTTTTAAAAATGCATGCACAAGGATTAATATTTTTATAACTTCAGTGCTATCTATAATTTGTCTGTTGCTGTTCATAATAGCAGTTATGTCTCCTTGTGTGGGATGGAGAGGCTGACTAGCAGGACCTTACCTGACTCTAAAAAGGTAGGCCTCCTGGAAGCCATCTCCAGTCATCCTGATCAATATCTTGCCACTGGACCCAGATGGCTCAGGAAGAGAAAGTGAGGCTGGAGACTTTGCACAGCCCTCCCTCACTTAAATCCAATTCACTTGCAAGTCATGGCATCACTTTCCTGATGTTATTGTCTTCCTCAAGAATGAAGGACAAATAACAACAATAACTCAGTGCATGGAGTTCAAAGCTGCTGAACTCAGTATACTCAGCCCTTTGCTGCAGCATTCAACTAACCAGAGTTAGACCTTCCAGCTCATGTAGTCCAACACCTTGACTTGAGAGATGAAAAACAAAATGTATGTGTTTGTGTAAATCACTTCATCTATCTGGATATCAGGTTCCTCTGTGAAATGAAGTGGTTCAATTCACTGTAATAATTCAATAAACATTTATTAATTGTCAACCATATGCAAGGGACTGTGCTAGAGGTTAGAAAGACAAAGAAAAAAGAAGAATGATTATTGTCCTCAATTTCAATTTCAAACTCCTTATATCTAAAATGGACCTCACTGTCTTATCCTAGAACCATAAGACTCTCAGGGTCACTGTGAGTCAATCAGGGCTCAAACAATGACCGAGTGGGGAAAGAAAGAAAAAAAAGAAGGAAGGAAGAAAGAAAGAAAGAAAGAAAGAAAGAAAGAAAGAAAGAAAGAAAGGGAAAGAAGGAAAGAAAGAAAGAAAAGCTGTACTGCCCAACTGGCCAGTTCCAGTTGGGTGCCCAGTGGTGTAGCTCCTACTACTTATAGGGTGTTGTTTATTGGACTCAGCCTGGATATAAATAGGAATTGTTTCTGTTTTTGCCAGAAACCTGAGGGTCTTCCTTGCCCAGTTTGATTTTTTTTCTTCTGGACTAGGTTAAAGAGGCCATTCTTTGCCTCATTTTTTTACCTAGTCTTAATCACTGAATGGACATTGCTTCAGTCAAACTGAGACCTGCTAAAGCCCTTAGCTTTAAAAGGCCAAGATCTTCTACCACATCTGGGGTCATCTTCAGTCATCCTGATTTTTCTGGCCACCAGACCCAGATGGCTCCAAAGGAGAAAGTGAGGCTGGTGACTTTGCACAGCCCTCCCTCACTTAAATAGAATTCACGTGCATGGCATGGTATCACCTCCATTATGTCATGGTCCTCTTCAAGAATGAAGGACAAACAACAACAACAAACTGTCTCTTTCCAGCCTTCCTTCTTATCCCCCTCCCTTAACACAAGTCTTGAGGTAACATTTCTCCTATTCCTAAGAGACATACCAATTCAGTTTAATTCAACCAGCATTTATGAAGTGCCTACTATTTGTGAAGAACACTGCTAGACACTGAAAATACAAAGGCAAAAGTTAAACTATTCTCCTCTCAAGGAACTTAAACTTAGCTGGTAGTTAATTCAAACATTGTTGCTGTTCATCCTTAATTTTAGTAGAGGACCAATGATATCATGGGGTGATGCCTCATGAATTGGATTTAAGTGAGGCAGGGTTGAACAAAGAGGTCAGTCTCAAAATCTCTTCAGGAGTCATGGAAGTTAAGTGGTGAGACAGAAGTTGAGACAACTGGCAATAGCCCAGGATGCAGTGGATGACCTTAGCATCTTCAGTGTCTAAGCAAGCTCTAAGTACTCCACTTGGCCAACTTCAGCCACCTTCATGGCCATTGGAACTAATTGTTCTCATCTTCCCATTCCATGGGGGCAGGGCAGGGGAAGTCTTCACATGCTTGGGATAGACGTCCCCCTAACTCATCAACGAGTTTGAGGCCTACTGATTACCCTTACCCTAGTTTAGCCTGTCTGCCAAGATAATTTTACTGGAGTGTGGCTACTGTTCATGCTACTAAAGAAGAAATTGAAGTCTACAAATACACATAGGCAACATTAATTCCTAGGTTTCAGTATATAGTTTATTCTTCTTGTTTCTTGTTAAGTCCTATCCACTAAAGCCTTTACTGGGGTGGAAGTTAGACTAGAAGATGTCTAAGATCCTTCCTAACTTTAAGGTTTATACTTCTCTCCCTTTTCCCCCAACCTCACTTTCTCATGCTATTGTAAAGAACTAAACACCCACCTCAATATAAAACTCAGGAAGCAAGTACAAATGTATTTAAAGATTTTCATTCTCATCTGTTAAGTATCTACATGTGTAAAGGCACTGCATAAGTTACTTTATACCTAGATAATTACAAACAATTACCACTCTGTCTGCAGAGAGCAGTTAGATACCTTGATATAGAAAGAGGTGAAAATTTTGCATTTATCACCACTCTTGAAGGTGGCAATTTAAATACTTACCTAGAAGGATTATATAGTCCTGTCAGGTAGCAAGATATTGTACCATGGCATATGTGAGTATAAATAGAGTTGTTGCTATGGCAACACTATAAGTTAGCAAACTCTTAGAAAGGGAAAGAGTTACTGTGACTCCAAGGAACTCATTGTTAATGGTTTTTGCTTGCAGCCTTTACTGATCATCAGTTCAGAGCATTGAAACCAATGTACTTAAAGGTTATCAGCTGCTGTCTTGGCTTTCTCTCAAGTAATAGCTCTCCTAGCTTATAAATCTCTTTATGGCTTTGCTTCTTCTGACCTACTAAATTTTCATTTCACTCATGTAATTAATCATTGGCATGCTGAATATTTGGAAAATATGAGCTATCTAGCCAAGATCAAGATAAACTATTAGTTTTATTTTGTAGAGAGAAGAGTCCCTGAAGAAATAACTGTGTCACTCAGAAAAAATAGAAATATTGTGCATAATGGTATCCAAGGAGCACAGAAATGAATTATAAACAGGAAAGTTTATAGTATACAGTGAAAAGTCTTATGTCTTGAAGAAATTGGGATCTCTGGTGAGTCTAATTCTATCCAACTCAGAGGTCATTTTGTTAATAACAATAGCAATATTACTACTAATAATAATAATAGTAATAATAGCTCTTTAAGGTTTACAAAGCACTTTGTAAATGTTATCTGATTTGATCTTTAAAAAACTCAAAAGGTAGGTGCTATTATTATCATCATTTTACATAAAAGGAAACTGAAGGTGACAGAGTCCAGGATTGCATCACTAGTGTCTAAAGCAAGATTTAATCTGAGTTGGTACTTATCAAATAACATTACAAATAAAATATATCATGCCTTAACTAAAATTCCTTAATTCCTTGAGGAATTATTCCTTGATCCTCCATTCCTTGAAGAAAATTCCTTGAGGAATGATGACTGAATCTTCCCCTCTCCTCACAGAATGTCTTATCTCCCTGGAGCTCAAGCCTATGTCTTGGTAAGTTGCTGTTGGTGAAACATCTTTACAGACTTTGTGTTATACACTGATTCCCATGTGTTTTCCTCATGCCAAGTAATCAAGTAATCTTTCTTAGCTAGGGGTTGAGATTTGATTGAGATTTGCTTTGGGGATATGTGATAATTATCATATCTCTCTGTCCTAATGTTTAGGATGTGTTTTATGTTAAATTAATGTATCTGTTACATTTGCTAGTGTTTAGCTACTGTTTATGATTCTTTGTGTGTCAAACTAGTATTTATGATGTGTTAAAATAACATATATTCACATGCATACACATATACTCTTAGTGGGAAAAGAATTGAGGAATGGGATACATCTGTTCTTGTGGAACATATCTGTGTCAATAGAGATGATGGAAGATCATAGATCTACAGCTGGACAATCTAGTCCAGCTCCAAGCAAGACATCTAGTCTTACTTACTCATTTTTCAGATGATGAAACTGAGGTCCAGGAAGGTTATATAATTTATCCCAAATATATGATTAGTAAGTGCCAAAGCTAAATTTCAATGACTACAGTCCAATCTCTGAATATTAATAGGGATCGCAGCAGCAACTTATGTAGCTGTGGTTTCACTAAGGCTATTTCCTAGGCAGAGCTACATCTTGAGAATTTTTAAGCCTGGAACCAATTCATAATGAGATCAAATAGCAGGAGTACAGAGGACAGTCAGACCATGAGAAAAAGGTTCCACTAGGAGTGGTGGCAGTCTGGCCCCTAAAGGGTCTTGATGTTCCCTCTATCTAGGTTGAAAAGAGAAGATAAAGTGATGCTTCAAGGGGAATTGAGCCTTGAGAGAGCCAAAGCTGGTAGAGAACCCTGAGGTAAAGTAAACTGTTGTCAAGAAGAGTTTATGCACCCCGCCATCCTCAAGATATTATCCCGGGTCAAAGCACAAATCTCTCTTATAATAGTTATGGTCCTTCTCCTAGGCAACTCCCTTCTAAGGAGATTATAAGATGATCAGCACAAGTAGAAGGAGATAAAAGTTTAAGTCAAATATTGTGGTCTGGTTGTTGTAAGGGTGTTGAAGGATTGTGATGGGAGAATTTGGAAGAGCTACATCAGGTTGGGAAAGACAGAAAATCTACAAAGAACCATTCCCAGACCTTAGAGTTGATTGCATAAAGTTGTATGACCTGCTTCCTGTAACGTCATATGATCAATGTTAAGTAAGTAAGCTCCTTAAAATGTACAACTAGAGATATCAGTCATTGCATTCCTTCAACCCTCTATGTGATTTGATAGAGCAACTGTGAAATTAATAATAAAAAGTAGAATTAAAACTCCTCAATAGAAAGGTCTAATTGGCTTGATTTTTGTATCTTTAATACTAGCACATAACATGGTATATAGGAAGCATTAATACATTTTTTAACTTGAAAAATATTTTAATCTAGTCAAATCTGACCAAGTATCCTTTTTATAATATCCCCAACAAGTCATTGCTTAGCCTCTGCTTGAAGATCTCAAGTAAGGGGGAATCCACTACCTTCCAAGGAAGTCTATGCCAATGTTGAGAGGAATAAAGGTAAAGAACATAGAGAGTCACTCATAGAGTGACTAGATTAAAGTATGTTATCAGAGAGATAATGGCTCTGTGACCCTGAGCACATCATTTAAATTTTCAGCAACCCAGAAAAATCTCTAAGATTATAAGTTACAGATCAGGTACCCATCTGCATTGGTAGAAAATGTTTCCCCCACCAGAAGTACCCCAAATTAATATAATTTTAGCTCTGGTAAAAACAAACAAAAAAAAAACCTTTTAAGTAAACCTCATATATCTGCCTACCTAAGGTAAAAAGCAAATTAGTAGATTCTTGGTAAGTGTTGGATAGTGATGATATAAGTGTTTGAATATTAATTTATATTTATGTCTAGAAGGTATAGCAGATAGAGTTCTGGGCTTGGATTCAAAGACATGAGTTCAAATCCTACCTCAGATATTTAGTAGTTGTGTCACTTTGTGCATATCATTTAACCTCTTTCAGCCTCAGTTTACTCAACTATAAAATGAGAGTAATAATGGAACATGTATCACAAGATTGTTATGAGGAAACAGTGAAGTGATGCATGTAAAATGCTTTGAAAACATTAAAGCACTTCATAAATGTTAGTTATCATCATCATCATCATCATCATTATCACTGAGAGCTCAGTTTCATATAGATGTGCTTATCCAGAAAAGGGTCAAGCATTTAATAACTGATATTAAATAAGTATAATAAATCATTTCAAAAATTATTTGCCTTGGGTTTTAATATTTCTCTTCAAATGTTCTTATTTGAGAATTTTAGCTATTTTTTATTTTGTATTCTCAAGCTAGTAATGTGCCAATGGTCAAGTTATGAGTAAATTGTCATCCAACAAGGTAGTATTGATTGCCTAGCCATAGCCAAAGCAAGTACAGATTGCAAAATGAGAAGTTCTCTGGATGTTTCTTTGCTTTACAAGATTTGATCTCAGGCTGGCTGAGTGTATATTTCATGTCTTTACAAGCTCAGACTAAATATTTTTTACCAACTAACATGTTTGCTTGGCTGCCTGAGGAAAATTGGTTCTTCACAAAATGTGTATTACTTTATACTTGAGCAAAGAAACTCTGAATATGTCTAGATTAAAACCAGTATTCTATTCAATGTTTTCCTCTATTTCATTCCTTTCATAGGATCAATTGAGCAATCATATTTTAAGCACCTACTATGTACAAGGCACTTTTTAGGTACAAGGGATAGAGAGACAAAATAAAGTTCTCTGTCCTCAAGGAACTTATATTCTATTGCAAATTATTTTATTATTTATTGAAGTTTACCAGTTTGGAGATATTTCCTAAAATGTTAAATCTTTGATTCAACTCAGTAAGCTCCCAATGAGCATCTGTTCTGACCAGAACCACTCTTTGGTATTGCCTCAGAGGAGCTACTTTTGCATTAATTATGTACTTTGAGACTTGGGATCATAGAGTTGGAATTAGAAGAGGCCTCAGAGACCATATAGTTCAATTCCTTCATTGTACAGAAGAGTTACTGAAACCCAGAGAGGTCAAATAAACTGTCCAATGTCACAGAGGTAGCAAACAGCAGAGTCGGGATTTGAAGTACTCTGACTTCAAATTCAGAATACTTTACTGCTTTCACCCCCCCTTTAATTTAGGGGGGTGAAAATGTTAATTCCAAGAAGAGAGATCAGGTTTTCAATCATTAATATGCTATTAAATGAACTTACGATAAGGACCATTTGCCTCAACACCTTATTGGTGTCAAAGTAGTTATAGACTTATTAACATTTTGTTTCTTTACCCTTAAAAATGAGATGTAAAAATAAGATGTAAGAAATATGCAAATTGTGCCACCAGGGTTGGTGAAGTTCTAAGATGGCTGGATGAAAGCTTGCTATGAAAGCTATTGATTGGGCAGCATTTGGGGAGATCATACCTAAAAACCAGAAAGCCATTGCTAATACCTTGAAATCCCATAATGAATATCTTACAACCAGATTGGTTACCCTGCCTCAGAAGGCACAAGTGATCAACTGGGCTTACTACAAGGAAAATGTGGCCAAACCTGGCCTTGTGGATGAGTTTGAAAAGAAGTTCAATGAACAGAAGATTCCTGTGCCAGAAGATAAAGTCACTGCCCTGATAGATGCTGAAGAACAGGAAGATACAAAAATTGGTGCTGATTTCATGAAAGCTTCAAATGCTAGGATGGCAGAACTTCAGAAAGAGATGGAAAAGATCGAGAAATAATTCCTTTTGAACAGATGACCATTGAGGATTTGAACCAAACTTTCCCTCAAACCAAACTGGCCAGGAAGAAATATCCTTATTGGCCCCACCAGCCAATTGAGAACCTTTAAAATTTGGCCTCAGAGGAAGCTATGGCCCTCCTTTCACATGCTCCTGAAATCTGAAATAAAGCAATTGCACAGTCTTAAAAAAAAGAAACATGCAAATTATTGCTCATTTGCAAAGAGTTATTTTAACATACGAACCTTTCCCTGAAAATATAAAGTCTCTTTATCTCCTAACATGAATCTAGCCTTTTTCCAGTTAATAAGTAGGTGGTATCTTTTCAATCGCCATGTGCAGTGGCTAGGTCACACATCTTAGAGTCAAGATGACCTGGATATAAGACTTGCATCTAACATTCTGTTTGAATGATCATCAGCAGGTTACTTAAACTCTCAGTGCCATGGCAGTTCTTTAAAATTCTAAGTTGAAAAGAATTTGAAGATCTGCTTTGCTGAAAGGGATAAAATATTCATCTGGAATAGAAGAAAAGTATAATTTTTCAAGTAGTATATTTAACTTTTTTCAAGGTCAAAGGACTATTTGATTATTTGAATTGATCTTAAGAGTTCAGAACCCAGGACAAGAAGAGTAGGTGGCACAGAGTAGGTGGAGTTGAGTTGAATTGAACTAATGGATTTATTACAACTGCTTTACCGAGTGGATTGTATGCAAACATGAGTTTGTTTCAGATCAGGTTGGTTGGTTAAAGGATTATATATTCCTAATAACCAAAAGTTATGAGTGCTAGGGCTGGACCTCCAGACCTGTATACATTTGAGTATACAGATCCTTTTACAACAAACTATAGAAGTCCCCATTATGACTACTTTAATCAAAAGAATAAAGGGATAACTTTCCCAATCCTCTTGCCAGATAAATCACCCCCATTAATGCTTTGTCCCCATCTTCCTAGGATCCTGATGGACACAGCCCAGAACCCTGAAAGCAAAGGTCCTAGAATAGCAGTGACACCCAAACCATCATTCTTCCTTCTAGCCCTGATATCACTGGGGGAAGAAATCATTATGCATAAGAGGCCTACCATCCATCCTTAATACCAGCAACAATTGTTGACCAACTGCTCACCAACAGTCAGATAAGCACAGGAACCTTGAGAACAGCAGCACCTTGCAGACCACTGTACCTGCTTTCAGCCCAATCCTGATAGTCATCACCCAATGAAGCAACTCCCATGGTAAAGGGGTCAGCTAACTCCACCTACTATCAACCAATTGTCACTCACAGGGCAGGCAAGCTAGCCTAGCTGAAGTAGTAAGGTACCCTGAAGGAGAGATAGAAGGTGATATGTGCCAGTCAAGATAAACCACTACTATCATCATGACCACCATCTTTCCTCAGATCCTTATGGATGCAGCCCATTGCCTTGAACCCAAAAGCCTTGGGAACAGCATGCTTTCAGCCCAGTGACCTCAGTCATCATCCTGGGTAAACGTAGCCTGGTAATTGTTCCTACAGGTGCAGTTACAGCCTACAAGTACAGCTACAGTGACTAAAGATCC
>NW_020948910.1:6495274-6499462 GCF_900497805.2 Vombatus ursinus | reverse complement strand
GTTATCTCCCGCATTAGAATATGAGATTTTCAAGAATAGGGATTATACTACTTTCTTGTTTGCATCTTATTTGTATCACCAGTGCTTATCACAATACTTCATACAAAGTAAGTATTTATTAAATGCTTTAGTCAATCTTTAATTCAAAAACAGGAATAATTCTGTCTTCTCTCTAATTGTTTATCATCTTCTATTCCATGCCAAATATGATTTTGTGGATAGACTTTACTTAATCTTTCTCTTGGCTGGCAAATAACTTTTTAAGCCCATAATTATCTTTAGCATGTATTATGTGATGGGTCAATCAATATATGAGGAGATTGGGTTGAATTGTATATGGAATTTTGAACAATTTCAATGAGTCCAAACTGCTCACTGCTTCAAATACTTTAACACCAGTATTCTCCTAGTGTTGATAAATATTTATGAATCAAAAGACACCAATATCCCAGAGAATAAAAATACAAATGAACTCAAAGAGCTATAGAAAACATATAATTGCTATAAGTAGCCTTCGACATTTTGCCAACAATGACCTGAACACAATAAATTATATAAAAAATAGCATATAATGTATCTATAACCAGGAAAGAGGATGGACCTATCATATAGTAAAAGTGGTGAACCAGGATTTTTTCTTTTTTAAGAGGAAACTCTCCATTATGTTCAGAAGACTCTCCTATGCAGAATATGAGTGAAGAATCTATATACATATATATATACACACACATATACAAACACATACTTACATGTATGTGTATATGTGTATGTGTATGTGTGCATGTATATATGTGTACATATACATGTGTGTGTGTGTGTGTGTGTGTGTGTGTGTGTGTGTGTGTGTGTGTATATATATATATTCAAATCCATGTCTAGGCCGTTTGATATGGTGGAAAGAGCCCTGGATTTAGAATCAGAGGACCTTGACTCAAATTTTGACTTTCTATTTACTATGTATGTGGCTTTAGGCAATTCACAATCTTTCTGGGCCTTGATGTCCTCATTTGTTAAATGGGAGAAGAAAAAGGATTTGACTGGAAGATATCTAAACTATATGACTTTTATGAAATGTTCTATTTGGCTTTTAAAGTCCTGCACATCCTGGTCCCTTCCTACTTCTCTAATCTTCTTACTTTTTTTCACCTCAAACTTAATTTCTCACTAGGTTTCACTATTCTGGACTTCATACACCATATACTTCCCCTCCTCCTTTTTCAACTTCCTTTTAGGTGTTGTCTTTTCTTCCCCATGAGATTTTAATCTCTTTTGTATTTGTATTTGTATTCTTAGAGGTTAGTACAATGCTTAGTATATAGTAAGCACTTTAAAAATGCTTGTTGACTGGCTGATAGACTGTGAGATCCTGCCACACTGGACTTCTTGCTATTCCTTCCATATACAAACCACCTCCCAACTTAGTGCCTTTTCGCTGGCTCTCCCCCATGTCTGGAATGTTCTCTCTACTTCTGTATATCACCTAGCTTTCCTGCTTTCCTTCAAGTCAGTTAAACCCCACCTTCTGCAAGAAGCCTTTGCTCATCATCCTCCTAGTGTCTTCCTTCTGAGGTTACCTCCAGTTAACCTTATATGTACTTTGAATGTACACAGTTGTTTGCATGTTGTCTACCTCCACTAGAATGCATAGTTCTTGAGGGCAAGACTTCTTTTGGTATTTCTTTATATCCCCAAGTTTAGCATAGCACTTGGCACATTGTCAGCACTAGAAAAATGGTTCTTGCTTTGACTCTATGATCCCTATTAATTGCACAAGATTAGAAGGTTTAGAGGTGTGATCATAAATACATGCTGATTAAATTATGAATCCCTTAATGTAAGTATTTATCGTAAACCTTAGCTCACTCTGAGTTTTACCTTCATGGCACCCTCCTTAAGGACCTTTCTAATTTTTTTAAATTTATTATCTGTTTCTGGCTCTTGATTCAATCTCGTTCATGTACTTTTAAAATCTGAGTTGATTGATAAGCTCTATGCAGCTACCTCCATCTCTTTAAACACTTCCTTCCTTACATCTTCAGCACAATCAATTATGACTGTGTCACCAGAATATTAGTCCTTGAAATACGCTTTCTTATTCATCAGACATGGCCCATCTTTCTCTTTTTCAGTGTTCTCCTCCTTATCTATCATAGATGCCACCAAGAGCAAGGATCACTATGACTGTCTTCAAAAGGAAGCAAATGTTACACTGGTGGACTGCACCTGCTGACAAGTACAGAGCTGATCACATGGTGACCTGTCATTTAGAGTTAGGAAGTGTCTTATCCTGTTGGCAATCTCTCAAGAACTATGAAACCTCTGCCCTGTTTCCCACAAATAGTGATCTGCTCAGCAACAAATTATGTTGCCTGAAGGAACCTAGAAAATCTATCTAGATATTCTGAAAGCCCTGGGTACAGTTTTCCATCATTGCTGACAAATAGTAGTAAGAACCTTAGATAAGAAAATAGGATGTCAGAAGTAAACAGCTAGCCTAGAGAAGATGTTAAGAGAATGAGATTTGTATTTCTTGTCATGGCATGAGATAAAAGAAAGACTGGATCTTGGCCAGAACTAGATAATACCTAATGAAGGTCAGAAATAATGTTGTTGTTTTTTTTTTTCAAACTGCAAACTGGCTAATCTGATACAATGGCTTTAAACTAAAAGGAGGTATTCAGAAACAACAGCTAAACCAAATATCGTAGGAGGCAGCAGCTGTGAAATAGGAAAGAAGAAAATCAATAGAGGCATTTGGTGATTCAGAGGAGACAAGGACAGAGATAGAGGAGGCAGAGGAGGAGATGTATCCATGGTTTCAGTTAGCTATAAGCCAAAGTACAGGGTATAGGTAATAGAATGATCTGGGATTTTTTTTTATCAGCTAGTAAACTACTTTGATATCCTCACACAGAGATTCTGTAACACAAGTCAACACTATATTAAGGCTGAAAGAATGGGAGAATGAATGCCGTGGTGAAAAAAAAAAAGGTTAGAACTAGTCAGGGCAAAATTTCAACTTCAACACTTTCTAGCTTTATGAGCAAATATAAGCAAATCACTTAAAGTTAGTTTTTACTTATACAAAATGTTTGATAATAAAGCCCATGGAAGCTACTCCCCAGCACTGTTCTGGAGATCAAGTTAGATAATGTATTCAAAGTATATTGTAAAGCTTAAAATTCTGTCTCTTTCTCTTTTACTTCTCTCTCTCTTTTTTATGTATGTAGGTATGTATGTGTATGTGTGTGTGTATATATATAATATATATATATTTGTGTGATGGGTGGTAGGTGTTTATATATGTATGTATGTATTATAGATGGTATATAGATATATGTGTGTGTCAACTATGACTTTAAAGTTACATTTCTCCCTTTACAGAAAAAGGGGAAAATGTTTCCTAAAACAAAAGTTTTACTCAATTGATCTTAAAAACTTCAGTATTGATGCCCTAAGTCTTTATGAAACTGGTACTGCTCCCTATGCTCTCAAATATTATTTCTTTTATCTTTGAAATGGATGAGATGATAAACCCTTTACCCTCTGTTGAGTTTACCTTTAAAATGTCTTTTTTTTATTCACAGAAATCAAAATGTGTTTGAGAGATAAGAAATAGCTAAGAATTTTTAATTCTTTGAACAATGGTTACTATTTCATAGTTAAGCTATGTCTTAATCCATGTATATTACTAGCACCAAAGCCAGAAGTAAGCTGGCAGTCTAAAACATTTGTTGAGCATTCTGAATATTTTAAGCATGCACACATTTTGGCTAAGATACAAATGATAAAACATTGTTTTCTTCATAGTTTTATTCAAATGGAAAACAATCTAAAGAAAGCTGTTTCCTCTGTCCTCTCTCAAAAGAGTGAATTCATCCTAAATACTGATATAATTAAAATGTTGCCATGAAGTCTGAGAGTCACCAAATATCCCATCAATTAAATTTGGTCATCAAAAATGTATTCATAAGAAAACCTAAGCTTGGGCTTAAACATTGTAGAAAGGAGTCATTTCTCAAAATTGGGGAAATGTTGCTAAAGAACAATCAGTAACAAGTTAATGAAATGCAAATGACTCAGAAATCATTTTCAACCACAGCTGAGGGCTGTGTTTTATTGTGTTATCTCAAGGCAGAGCAGACATACTGCTTTATTCTGACAGTCTAATTACAGCATCATATGCAA
>NW_020948910.1:6480670-6495264 GCF_900497805.2 Vombatus ursinus | reverse complement strand
AGGAAAAATCTCAGTGAATCATTTTCCAGTCTAGATCAGCAGAGTGAAAATGAACAGAACCAGGAGGATACTGTACACAGTAACAGCCACTTTGTGCAATGACTGACTTTGATAGACTTGGCTCTTCACAGCAATGCAAGAATCTAAGACAACTCTCAAAAGACTCACAAAGGAAATTGCTATCCACATCCAGAGAAATAAATATGGAGTCTGAATGCAGATGGAAACAAACTATTTGCTCTCCTTTTCCTTTGTTGTTTTGCTTTATTACTTCATTCTCATGGTTCCTCCCATTAGTGCTAATCGTTCTTTACATCATGACTAACGGGAAAATATGCTTAACATGAATGTATGTGTAGAGCTTATATCAGATTGTAGGCCATCTCAAGGAGAGGGGAAAGAAGTGGGATGGGGAGAAAACTTAGAACTCAAAATCTTATGGAAATGAATGTTGAAAGTGAAAAATTAATTAATTAATTATTTAAAAAATTCATCCCACATACCTGGGCTAGGACCATAAATTGAGTAACCAGGTCAGAAAGGTCTGACACAAGGCAAACATACTATCTGTTTCTCTGAATCTATAGTCTCCCAACTATCCCACAGGGCCTGGGACAGAAACTTCTTATTGCAGTTCAACCAAGGGCAATCCTACATCTATGTTGCCCTCACTCACAACAAAGTTGAAAGTCTGAAAATCTCAGATGAGGAGGGCACCAATCAGGCCATGTACTACAGCATTCTTAAGGCCAGAGTGAAGTTTATACTTTTCTAAATTATGCCACCCCTAAATTCCTCCCTTGAAACTCACAGCACTTAGCAAGACCTAGTTAATAACAGATTAAGACAATCAAAGACTTCAAGATTCCCTCCAGAAACGCACAGGGTCTGCCCATAATTCAAAATGCTAGCTCATGAAGTAAAGCTGGAGGAAGGGAAAAAAAAGACCAACAGTAAAGAGATATTTTGGAGCTAAGGGTGCCCAAGACACAAACCCAGGAGAATGAATAATATCACAAAATCTACAAAGCCTCAGAGAAAAATACAACTTGGTCATAAAGTCAACTAGAATTTTTAGAAGTAATTAAGCAAGAACTACATAATCGATATTTTAAGTAAAATTAGAGCTCTAGAGGAAAGTTTGGAAAAGAAATGAGAACTATGTAGAAAAAGACTTGGAAGGAGAATTAACAAGTTGGTACAAGATGTGAATAATCATACTCAAGTAACTGAAAATACTAGAGCTAAATAAAAAATTTTGAAATATAAACTGAGGAGTTACTAGAAAAGGAAAATATGAGTGAGAATTCTCAAAAGAACTTTACAAAAATAAAGTGTTTTCATTCTAATAGGTCTAGATCACACAAATGACTTCTCAGAACCCTAATGCTTTTGAAGGTTATAAAGGTAGTTACACACATACATACATACACACACACACACACACACACACACAAGGAAGGCCTAGAAGTGGTTTATTTTAATTTATCATGGTTTAATGATCTTAAAAAATAAAGGAAAGAACAAAAAAAGCAAGACACTAGGGAAAAAAGGGGAGGAATGTAAAGGAACTAAATATCTTATGTACACATGCTACTAGAAGACTGGAAACAATGAAAGTGAGGTGGGGAGAATCAAGATAATGTGAACTTCATTTTCATCTGAACTGATCAAAGGAAAGTAGAATATATATATATATATAATTTGTTGTAAAAATACATTCAACTTAACAGATAAACAAGGGACTGGGGAGAGGGGTTGAGTAAGAGAGAGAGTACATTTAGAAAGGGATTCATAATAAATTAAATAGATTTTAATCTTTAAAGGTGGTTACTGAATAAGAGTTCAACTGGAAAGAAAGAGAAAGAATCTGAGTGAGAAGAAGAAACGAGAGACAGAGGAATAGAAACTCTATTCCTAAGTATACCCCCCAACACTTTTCTTAATAAAGACGGGCTATGAGAGCAAAGAGATGAAAAAAAATTAAAGAGATTGGGGTGGAAGAAAATCCATAATTAATTATCATAACTGTACAGGTGAGAAGGATAATGGCATTAGGTATTAGAATACAAAAAAATCACATAGCAGTCAAAGACGATACCAGAGCAAAAAT
This sequence comes from Vombatus ursinus, assembly GCF_900497805.2. NCBI lineage: Eukaryota > Metazoa > Chordata > Mammalia > Diprotodontia > Vombatidae > Vombatus > Vombatus ursinus. The sequence continues at coordinate 6,493,151 of NW_020948910.1, read as the reverse complement.
TATTAGGCTTCAGTTAAAACTTTTTAAAAGCAGAAATAAAAATCATGAAATCAGACAAGAAAAAAGAAAAAAATACCTTGATTGAAAAAGATAAATAAGGAACCTACATTATGCTGAAAGGTAACACAGCATCTAAATTCTTAAGGGAAAATCTAAATGAGTTATATAGACAGCAAATTATAACAGGTAGGGACCACAATGTACTTCTTTCAGACAAAGACAAATCTAACAAGTTAAATGCTCCTTGATTGACTGACACTGAATGGTCAGATTATGTGTGGAATATTATCTTCAGTTGTGGATAGCAAGTTAACAAAGGAACTATAATTTTAAAAAAACACTATAAGCAGAACAGGAAGACAGAATAAAATGTTCTGAAAAGCAAGTCTAAAAAATCTGAACTCTTCTCTCTTTATTAATAGAATATTATTTCTCAACTTGAGTCTCAACTGATCATCAGATACTAAGAAATCTTTAAAACAGAAATGCAGCAGATGATGGACATAAAGGTGAAGTAACTATAACAAGACCACACAGGTAATAAGTAGGAAGACCAGGATGTGAACAAAGTCATTCTGTCTCCAAATTCAAAGCCCTTTTTCCCCCTAATACAGTGCATTGCATCTAAATGCCTGTGTGGTGCCAATGAGTTGAAGAATTGAGCTAGCCATCTTTCCATCACAACACTTTTCCACCCAGCCACCTTCTAATATGATTTTTCCCTTCTATATGACTGCCAGGCAGAGACTGACTAACACAGAAATACCAAGAGACAGAGAGAGAAAGGGACAGAGAGACATACACAGAAAGAAAACCAAGATATTTGGTGCTGTATGCTCTTTCCTACACTTTAAAAATGGTGTTAATTTTTGTTGTCATTCTCATAGAGGGGAGAATGAAAGATAATATGAGGCTTATAGTAGTTCTCAGAGATTTCAAAATACATAATGGAATAAAATACACATTATTTACTTATAAGTAACATATTAGCCAACAGCAAATTCCCTTTAAGTCTGAATTCAAAGAATGATTAAATGAACTTTTCCACTGAGTCTTGTTTTACTTCATAGAGTTTCAAAACCACAGAGAAATTTCTTTTAGATTAAAAAAGAATGTCACTTCCTTACCACTCCTCTTGACCCTCATAATTGCCCTATACACCAGCCAAAGCCTTCATCAGCATAATTCCATTTCAAGATAACTTTCCCAAATTTCATGGTGACTTCCACATGATTTCATTTCTCCTAAAACTGCTTCAGAGACTACAGGCACCAATTTGTTCAACAGATTAGGTTAATGCTTCCTAAACTTCAATCTGTTCTAAGTCTAAATATTGAAGATCTAATTTAACAGGATGCAAGAGAGGAAAAATAGCTTGCTAGTTTTTCTGTCAATATGTGTGTGTTTATTAATAAATTAGGCAATACTAGAAGTATTTACCTGTGCCTCCTTGAAAGCACTCAGGATTATTAATAATCGTAAATTGGATGACTTAGGTCATGTCAGAATGAAAAATAGGTACAGAGTATGTTTTACATAAAGGGATCAATGACTCCTTTAAGTTGTGAAATTTTCTCTAAAAGGGACATTTTTCATATCTGGCATTAAATTTTATAGACCTTCATGAGGCATTATAAAATATGCATTTAGGGAATTTCTTGAAGTGGCCAAAAAAGAGCCAATTAAACCACTTGGATTGAGTATACTTATTTTATAGGGTATTCTATTCTCAATATCCCATCTCATGGCATTTCATTAGTGGAAAGTATATAAATATGTCAAGGTATGAGAGATCTATTTCACCTTGTAATTCAACTCAACAATACTAACTAACCAACTATAGAAAAATCTATAGAGCACAAGACTTAAGAGTTAGGAAGACCCAGTTTCAAATCTTTTCTCTAACATTACTAGTTGTATGATCAATGACAAGTTATTTAATATTTCTGTAAATGAGGATAACACCCTTAGTATGCACTTCATAGACTTATAAGGTTCAAATGAGAATAATGTATATAAATTTCTTTTAAGATTTTAAAACACTACATAGATGTCAGTTGTTATTAGGATATTAGTATACAAAATTTAGATGACACTACTTTGTTGTCATAGAAATTACAATTCTTTATTCCAATAAATAAAGCTATAATATCCACCTGCAAAAATATGTATGCCCAGATCCACTGTAGTATCTTCTCATGAGCAGTGAAAATTCAGACTTCTTTAGGTGTACACAACTGGTTCATATCTCCAAACCCCAAAAAGCATGTGCCTGAGAGGATTTTGATTACTTCTGTAAAAGACTAAAACCAGATCAAATCATCTGCCAGTCAAAATATCCACATTTAAATATATGTGATACAGATGCAAACAGAAATTCTCCTGATGCAAAGGAAGCTCTAAATTAATCTTTTATTTAATAGACTACTCTGCCCCCAATAAATTTGTAGAAAGTAGAAAACTATTCTGTGTCCACCCTTCATCCCAAATTGACACCTAAGTACTTGACTTTCACATGTAAATTACCACATATCTCTTCCCTATATTTTCCCATTGTTGCCTTGTAATGACTATTTATCACTATTCCTATCAGAACATTAACATTCACTGGTGGGTCATAGGAACTCTCTTCTTTTTTCTCTGAAGACAAAGAACTATCTTCCATTTGTGTTGTGTTCATAATCAACAGTCATATTGTAAGAGACTCCAAGAACTCCTTGTCTAGGTTCTCTTTAGAATTTCCAGGTTATTTTAAAGGGGAAAAGATTGTATTAATTCTCTTTAACTGGCTAGGTATAAAATTGAGATCTGAGGAGATTAATTGACTTATTTGCCAAAGGTCTCACAGGTAGTAAGCATCAGAGACAAGTTGTGAACTGAAGTTGTTTGACTCTACAACCAGTCCTCTTTTAATAGTCCCATTCCTCAATTTAACCCAATTCAATAGACATTTATTAATTGTCAATTACTGTATGTCCACAACACCATCCCATGCATTGGGGTTAGAATAATAACTTCCCTCAAGAAGCTTACATTTTACTCAGAGTAAACAATATGTACACAGAAGAATAAATGCAAACTATTTACAAAATAAATACAAAGTAATTTTGGAGGTGGTATGTTCTTCCCCACTAGCAATTGAAAGAACTAAGAGAGGCATCTTTTAGGAGGATGGTATTTGAATTGATTACATGAGATGGAGGTGGGGAGGGGTGGCATTCCAAGCACAGAGGTGTAGCATGTAAAAAGACACATTGGTGGGAGATGGAATGTCATTAAAGTGGACATCAAATAGACTGGTACAGCAATGTGAGAACGTCAATATCAAGGCAGGAAAGAAAACGTCAGTCAAGAGCCCATGGAACCAGATATCCCTATTAGTTGGAGTGTATATGTGTAACTTACTTCTAAATATGAATCATGTGGCCCAATGGCTATGACACCACTCTTTTGAGCCTCATTATTAGAAGCCAAACCTACATAACATGATATTCTGCATGAGATTCACCTTTTGGGTTTTCCTGCGCTGGAAACATCTGTTAGCCCAGTGACAGACAAACATAGCTTTGGATTTAGTTGAACTCTTCTTCCTTCCAGTTTAAGCTTGGCTTTTAATGAAACTAATATTACAGGTGGCATGACTTTGACCTTTGAAGAATTCATTAGTTCTCCAGTAGATTGGGTAGATGCTCTATAGAGAACTTATTGGAAACTGTGAGCAATAATCACCAAAGGGTTTAGTAGCCAAGTCAAGAGATTATTGTCCATAGTTTCCAATAAGTTCTCCATGGAACATCTACCCAATGCAGTGGAGACTTTTCTCTTTTTCTCTAAGCATCTCAGGAAAATTAATGTACTATATAGGATATTCATAGATTGTCTCATTTCTAATTCATGATCAGCGCTTTTCATTTTTTGCATGCTACTTTTTGAACACAAGTTATTTCAGCAACATGCTAAATTCTGATTATGCCTACTGTTATCTTTCCTTTCATTATCATTTGTATTATTTGTTAGCTTCATTTTTTTGAAATTATGCTTTTTCAGGATCAGCAAACATAACCTAGAGAATATTAGTTAAAGATATAGGCTTTTGCAGAAGTAATCAGGATGAGATGGAGTTTAGGAGGGTAATGCAGAATCTCAGACAGCTGCAAGATTTCATTTCTTTGGGGACTCAAGTGAGTCTCAGTAAATGAACTATGAAGAAAATTTCAAGGAGCAGTATGAAAAAAAACTTAGATTTTCTGCTTAGTGTCTAAGCATAGGTTATTTAAGTTTATTCCCCTGTGTAGTCAACATAATAGCTCATAAAACTTTGCCTTTTTAAGAATCTGTTTTAGCTAACCTGATGAAGACCTCTTTTCTACTGACAAGTCCCTAGCTATTGCACTACCCCTAGCCCATGGTCAGTTACCTGGTTCTAAGCTTGTAGTGTTCTTGGCATAATGTCCTTGGCATAACTTTGAAGTATTCTTAGCCACTTTATACTGAGGTAGCATCAAGAAGTGTAGGAAATCTATTTGTCAGGAGTTCAGAATTTAGTTGAAAAGATAGTATATATACTAGAACTATTAAGTAACAGGATAACGCAGTACATGTTGCATCAACCAAGTAACTACTTACCAAATAAGTGATGGTGATAATAAACCATATAGGAGCAAAGAGAAAAGAGAGAAAATTGGGCTAAGGGAATGGGACTTGATCTGGCCTTTGAAGGATAATATATGAAGGATAAATACATGAAGAGGAACATTTAATCCAAGGAAACAATATGAGAAAAGATCTAGAGAATTTGCATGGTATGTTTGAGGAGCAATGAATAAAACAGGTGACAAGAGCAGAATATTTATGCTGAAGAGTAATGCAGGATAAGTTTTGAAAGAATTGCTGAAGTCATATGGCAGAGGGCCTTGAAAGCAGGCTAAAAGGTTTGAGCTTTCTTCTATGAGCAACAGATGTATATATTTCACAGCATTTTGGAATATCAGAGTTAGAAGGGAAATCATAAATCATTTAATCTAGCCTCTACCTAAACAATCAGGTATTACATCAAGAACTATTTATTAAGTGCCTACTATATGTTAGGCACTCTGCTAGGAGCTGGGGAAAAAATACAAAGAATAAAACAATCCTTACTTACAAGAATAATACATTCTAATAGGGGAGACAACAATAAATATAAAATGTGTAGCATAAATATAAAATGAATGAATACAAACATATACATAGCAGTGAAATATAATGTAGCTTTGAAGGAAGGGTAGCAATTGGAGATGATCAAGAAAAGCTTATTGTAGAAGATAACGCGTGGGCTGCATTTTAAAGGAAAAAGATAGGACTGAGAGCATTTGAGGCATAGGTAATGAGCGGTCTAAAGATACAGAAATGGGAGGTAGAGTGTCATGTGTCAAGATAAGAAAGAAGGCTAGTATGGCCAGATCACAGAGTGTTGGAAAGAGCATGATATCTACTAACACTAGAAAGATATGTTGTGACCAGGTTATTTAGGTCTTAAAAAGCAAAGAGGAGTTAATATTTTATTCCAAAGGCAATAGAAAGCCACTGCATCTGGTTAAATAGGGGAGTCACATGGTAAGATCTACTCTTAAGGAGAATTACTTTGACAATAGGCAGCTAGGTGGTGCATAGAGCACCAAGCCTTGAGTCAGGGGGACATTTTCCTAAGTTCAAATCTGGCCTCAGACACATACTAGCTGTGTGACCCTGGGCAAGTCACCAAACCCTGTTTGCCTCAGTTCCTTATTTGTAAAATGAGCTGGAAAATAAAATGGCAAACCACTCCAGTATTCTTTGCCAAGAAAACCTAAAATGGGGTTACAAAGAATCAGATATGACTAGAGATTCTAGATTCTAGAGCTCCCACAAGAGCTGCTTACACAGAGTTCTCTACATCATTTACCACCAACTGCTCTCTTTGGTTTCAGCTTCATTATCATCTTCATCATGCCTCACCCAGGATAAACTCATCTCCACAAAACCCATCATTAGGAAACTCATCATTGTGGAGATTGCTTCAATTTTGCTACTTATACCTCAATCAGAACCTTCAGCTGCTCCTGCCATTCTGACTAGAGGGCTGGAGGGTAGAACATAATATTCCTATCTTTTGAGAAGGCTCAAAATCCCAGCCAACTCTTCATTTGTCACCAAATGCTCTACTTTGTTTCAACTCTGTCTTCATCATGCTCCCAACCCTTTGGCACTTCCACCCCACTTTTTAGTTTCCTCATGTATATTGCCTTTCCTATTAGATTGTAAGCTCCTTGAGAACAGGAACTATCTGTTTTTCTTTTTCTCATTTGTGTCCTCAGTGCTTAGCATAGTGCCTGGTACATAGCAAATGCTTAATAAATGTTTGTCATATAATAAATTTTTAATAAATACAATAATAGATTTTTATCATATCATATCTATTAAAAAACATCATAGTTTATGATGAAACAGCAACAATTTAGTGCTGAGGGTAGACTGGAGTAAAGGGAAATTTAAAAGGTACAGAGTGACAGGTTAGGAGACTTTCTTCCAGTGGAGTGGAAGTCATAACCTCCCAGGGCAGCTCTTTCATCTTCTATACAGGTATAACTATTAGGAAGCTAATTTTTGATATTAAACCTAATCTGCCTCTTTGTACCTTGTACCCATTGCTCCTAGTTGCCTTCAGGAATTAAACAGAACAAATTTAACCCTTCTTCCACAAACAGCCTTCAGAATCCTTGAAGTCAATTATTATTTCCCTCTGGAGTGTTCTCTTCTCCAAGTTAATCACTCCCATTTCCTTTAGCTAATTTTCACATGGAATAGACTCCAATCCCTTCATCATTCTGGTTGGTCACCTCTGGATATGCTCCAATTTACTATGCCCTTTCTAAAAGGGTACCCCCAGAATTGAATAAAATACTCCAAATGTGGGCTGACAATTTAGTTTCAATTAGTTTATATTCCCTTGGGGTTTTTTTAGGTAATATAAATACCATGTAATGCACTTTTAAGATTAGTTTTATATTTTAGTTTTCATTTGGCTTTATCTGATAGAATTGATGTAAATTTAAAGCAATATACTTAAATGTAGAGGTCATATTGAACTAATAGATGAAAGAAATACTTGCAATTAAGTTGGTCTTCTCTAGGCAAGACAAATTGAACATGAAGATATTAACTTGAAGACTGTTGCTGAATTGAATCCTTAAAAGGCTTACTGCAGTTCTAAAGTCACAGTTGAATGAGAATATACATAAAGGAATTAACATATACTATACCAGCTTAAGGTATACTTTCAGAATCACAGAATGGACCATAGCATAATTAGAAAATACCTTAACAAAAATGCACACAACACTAACAAAACATAGGGCCCATAACCCTAAAACATTTATAGAAAGATTATGACTTCCATGTTCAGAAATAAGAAAGAGGACTTATAATATTTATAGAGCACATTACAAAAAAGCTCTACAACTACATAAATAATTATGGAACAAGTAGGCATTGCTTCATTGTGCAAGAGTAAATGCTAATACCTGATATGTGCCATTGGATTTGTTGAGTGTAAATAAAAGTGGTTTATCTCCTTATGACTAAGATCCAAAAGAGGAATCCAAAGGTTTTCCATAGATGGTATCTATTTGAGTTCAGCCGACAATATGTTGGCAAAGAAGCAATAAACAGCTGAATCATACAAACTTATTTGTGGAAATGGAGGAGTTTATCATAATGATTCCGGGCCAGACCATAACACTAGAAACTACAGAGAAACTTTTCTTAAGAAACTCAGACTTAATGATAAACATTAAAGATTCAATGAAATGGCAGAAACAGGGCAAAACATCACAAAAGACAATAAAAATGTAGCACCTATTGAATTCTTAACAAGTTATGTGACCTGTTGGTGAAAATCAAACATCAGAACTTCACTATCTTTCATTTATTGTGAGATTAAAAAAAAACACTACTAATACTTCAAATAAAGATTTCAAAATATCCTGAAGAACTCATCCAATAAACTGAACTGGAACCATATCATTATCAGAGACCAAACTTGCCCATAATAATCCACATGTAACATTGGTCCATAAAAGCTTAAAAAAATGATAGTTAACATGTATGTAGTGCAACAAATTTTGGAAATCTTTTACAAATATAATTTCATATTATCTTCACAATAATCCTGGGAGGTAGGTGCTTTTATTATCCCCATTTTACAGATGAGGAAATTGAGTCAGACCAAGGTTAAGTGACTTGCTCAGCTAATAAATTTCTGAAATAGGTTTGAATTCAAGTCTAGCATTCTATCCACTGTGCTATTCCATAATAATTTTCATATATGTTACTATGACAAATACTCCTAATCTCTAAGCCAAAAGGATTTAAAATATTCCCAAGCATAGAGAAACAAGGAGATCAAAACCATTTTGGAACAGGATGAGGTACATAATTAACCAGTTGTCTTGTTTGCTCTTAAATTTGTATCTTAGATGTTTTCAGTAAGCCTATAGAGCTTATAACCTAATAATTATATTCAACTACAGAAGCAGTAATTTTACCACCTGTGTAATAGTCAATAGAACATTGAATATAAAGGAATAATAGCAGGATAGCAACTAGTCTTAGAATTTGTTTTATCTCAACCTCATTGAAAAAGAAAATGAACTTCTAGGCCACATGACCAACAAGATCAAGAACTAAACACTTTCTCCAATCTCATGACCTCTCTGACCTCTCAAAAATAATATTTGCATGCAACAGACAATTTCAACTATCTCCACAGTCTAAGACATCAAGAACTCTAAGGAGGCAACAACCCAATTAACTAACAGCAGAGATAAATAATCCCTAATCCCAAATCCATTCATTTAACACACTCTTCTGAATTAATTCTCAGCTCTGGCAGGGCTCCACAAGCAAACTCGCAACAGAACTTAGTTATTCCTTCTCCCTGCTGCCTCCCACCTGTACTGTGGAAAACTAAAAAGCAGAAGCTTTGTCTGGCTGTGACTACAAAATGGCAATAACCTAAGTACCTACCAGTACTTAGTCAAAGAACTGAGAAATATAGCAAACTAGGGAAAGATGCCAACAAGAATGTTGTTCCAGGAAGCCTGAAACAAAGGGAACTGGGATCTAGTTGGGATAAATTTTGTCCCCTAGAAATTATTTGAGGCAGAAATTGAGGCCAGTGATTATAAATTGTCTAATATTAGAAAGAGCCAAAACACCTTTGTAGCACAGGCCCCAGTGAAACTGCCATGAAAGAGGAGAGAGTAAAAAAGTGGGTAATAGTATAATTTAAGAAAAAAATACTGAAAATTTCAGAGATCTAAAAAGGAAGAAAATTCAGTTAAAGCCATTGAGCAATAACCAAAAAAAAAAAAAGGGAATGTTTTAATAATAGAAGAATAATAGAATATAATATGGCCCCCAGACCATCTTATTGAGTCCAGATATCTATGAATAAAAATGGCAAGACAAAGGAAAATGAATTAGTACTTGATGAGGAAGATGTGGATTGTTAAGAGAAAAGGATTGGGAGATAGACATTCATATAGCACCTGCTATATGCCAGACACTGTGATGAATACTTTTTTGCACATATTATCTCATTTTATCCTCACAGAAACCCTGTAGGTACTATTATTATCCCCACTTTATTGCTGATGAAACTGAAAGTAAGTGACTTGTCCAGTGGCGCACAGGATCAGATTTTAAGAACATGGGGCTAGATTTGAATGCAGTTCTTCTAAACTCCAGGCCCAGCATTCTATCCACTGTTCCAATAGATGCACCCCTACATGGAATTGTAGCAGGATGGTCTTGAATAGTCTAAAAGAAAAATAAGAATTTTCAAAAGTAAAATTTATAATAAGGCCAAAATAGCAGAAACAATTGGCATATTAGAAAATTTAAATCCACTGTTGCAATCCTCAACAAAGAGAAAAGAATAGATTGGGAATTCTAACGTACAACAGTGAAGGACAATCTGGAAGAAAAGAAGCAAAAAAACAGTAATGGAATAGGATAAGGAAATATTATAATTGTCATACTCTGTAGTGATTTGGGGTTTAGAGAAATCTCTCATACTGTCAGTAGAAGGGGAATCAAAGCATCTTGGAACAACTGACACTCAGAAGAATGAGAAGGCATGAACCCAGAAAGATTTCTTGGCAAATGGAAAAGAATAATCAGGAGTGAAATGAAGGGTAGTAAAGAACTACACAATTAGGGACATAAAAAAATTCCTACCAAGGTGTAATACTTCTGCCCTCTCTATAACCTGTAGTAATTGGCATTTAGAAGAGTAATTATAACATAAAAAGGGAAACTGGAGGTGGAGCCAAGATGGTGGAGTGAAAGCAGTGACTTGCTTGAGCTTTCCCCCAAACCCCTCCAAATACCTGTTTAAAAAAAGGCTCTAATCAAATTCTAAATTAGCAGAAGCCACAAAAAGACAAAGTGAAAAAACTTTCCAGCCTAAGACAACTTGGATGGTTGATCGGAAAGGTATTTCACGCCAGGCAGGAAGAGGAGTGCAGTTTGGTGTGGGCGTGCAGGCTGCAGCGAACCTGGATTCAGAGGACTGAATCACAGGCAGCTGTGGTGGTTTCCAGACCTCTCAACCCATGAACACCAAAGACAATTTAGAAGGTCAGTGGGAAAAGTCTGTTTCTGTGGTGAGAGAGAGAAGCTAGGTCCCAGCCCCAGTTCCCAAGCATGACCCCGGGGTGGCAGCTGCTTCCTGAGCTTCCGGCCCACAGACTGAGGGGGAATCTAATGACTGATCAGAGGGGGAGTGCAGGGATCTCTTTGCCAGTGTTGAGGCAGAAAACTCTTGCTTTGCCCATGCTTGGATCTGGGTCATAGTTCTGAGTAGTGGTCCTGGGGCGAGAAGGAGCACTGGCGTGGTGGAGCTTGTAATGGTGGTGGAGATGAAATCCTCCTCATAGTTCCAAGACAAAAAAGAGTGCTTGTGGTCACTCATAGACCAGGGCACAGGCCAGGAAATGAGTAAACACCTCGCCCTTGATCATACCACCTTGGAAGAATTGAAAATTTACAGGTCCCTAGAAGTATCTCTGAAAACAGCTGCACAAAACCCCTGAAGTACATTCTGCAAACTGGAAGCAGACTCTTACCTTAACAAAGGGTTTAAAACTCAAGTAATTGGCTGAGATCATGAGCAAACCTTGCAAAAAGAGTCAGACCATAGAATCTTTTTTGGTAACAAAGAAAATCAAAACATACAACCAGAAGAAGACAACAAAGTCAAAGCTCCTACATCCAAGGCCTCCAAGAAAAATATGAAGCAGTCCCAGGCTTTGGAAGAGCTCAAAAAGAATTTTAAGAAACAAGTAAGAAAAGTAGAGGAAAAACTGGGAAGAGAAATGAGAGTGATGCAAGAAAATTATGAAAAACAAGTCAACAGCTTGCTAAAGGAGATCCAAAAAAATACTGAAGAAAATAACACCTTAAAAAATAGTCTAACCCAAATGGCAAAAGAGGTCTAAAAAGCCAATGAGGGGAATGCCCTAAAAAGCAAAATTGGCCCAATGGAAAAGGAAGTCCAAAAGATTACTGAAGAAAATACTTCCTTAAAAATTAGAATAGAGCAATTGGAAGCTAGTGACTTTATGAGAAATCAAGACACTGTAAAACAAATCCAAAAGAATGAAAAATTAGAAAACAATGTGAAATATCTCATTGGAAAAATAACTGACCTGGAAAATAGATCCAGGAGAGAGAATTTAAAAATTATTGGACTATCTCGAAGCCATGATCAAAGAAAGAGTCTAGACATCATCTTTCAAGAAATTATCAAGGAAAACTGCCCTGATATTTTAGAGCCAGAAGACAAAATAGAAATTGAAAGAATCCACAGATCTGCTCCTGAAAGAGATCCCCAAAGGAAAACTCCTAGGAATATTGTAGCCAAATTCCAGAGTAAACAGGTCAAGGAGAAAATATTGCAAGCAGTCAGAAAGAAACAATTCAAGTATTGTGGAAACACAATCAGGATAACACAAGATTTAGCTGCTTCTACATTAAGGGACCAAAGGGCATGGAGTATAATATTCCACAGGGCAAAGGAGATAGGATTACAACCAAGAATCACCTACCCAGCAAAACTGAGTATAATCCTGCAGGGGGAAAAAATGGTCATTCAGTGAAATAGAGGACTTTCAAGCATTCTTGATGAAAAGACCAGAGCTGAATAGAAAATTTGACTTTCAAATACAAGACTCAAGTGGAACCTGAAGAGGTGAACAGGAAAGAGAAACCATAAGAGACTTATTAAGGTTGAACTGTTTACATTAATGCATGGAAAGATGATATCTATAACTCATGAGACCTTTGTCAGTATTAGGGTAGCTGGAGGGAAAAAATTACATGTATGTAGATAGATAGATAGGTAGATAGATAGATAGATAGATAGATAGATAGATAGATAGATAGATAGATAGATAGA
>NW_020948910.1:6430246-6480660 GCF_900497805.2 Vombatus ursinus | reverse complement strand
AGATAGATAGATAGATAGATAGATAGATAGATAGATAGATAGATAGAGGGCACAGGGTGAGTTGAAGATGAAGGGCTCATATCTGAAGAATAAAATTAAGGAGAGAAGAGAGGATTATACTAGGAGAAGGAGAAAGGGAGAGGTAGAAAGGGGTAAATTATCTCTCAAAAAGGAAACAGAAAAGAAAAGGCTTTTACAGTAGTGGGGAAATGGGAGAAGGTGAGAGGGAATGAGTTAATCTTATTCTCATAGGATTTGGCTTAAGGAGGGAATAACATACACACTCAATTGGGTATGGAAATCTGTCTTACCATACAGGAAAATAGGGGGAGAAGTGGATAAGAAAGCAGTGAGATGATAGAAGGGAGGGCAGATTGGGAAAGGGGTAATCAGAAGCAAATAATTCTGAGGAGGGACAGGGTCAAAAGAAAGAATAGAATAAATGGAGGGGTGGGATAGGATTAAGGGAAATAGTGTTAGTTTTTCACAACATGACTACTATGGAAGCGTTTTGCATAACTGCACATGTATAACCTATATTGAGTTGCTTGCCTTTTCAATGAGGGTAGGTAGGGAGTGAGGAAGGGAGAAAATTTGTAACCCAAATTTTTAAAAACACATGTTTAAAAAATGTTTTCACATGCAACTGGGAAATAAGAAATACAGGAAATGGGGTACAGAACTTTATCCTGCCCTAGAGGAAAATAGAAGGGGAAGGGGATAAGAGAAGGGGGGAAGAGATAGAAGGAAGGGCCAGTAAGGGAAGGGGTGTTCAGAATGCATGCCATCTTGGGGTGGGGGGAGGGGGGAGATGGGATGAAAATTTGGAACTCAAAATCTTGTGGAAGTAAATGTTGAAAACTAAAACTAAAAAAATAATAATAAAAAAAGGGAAACTGGAGGCAAAATATACAAGGCATAACATAGAAAAGTTTTAGAACAGGGAACCCAAAATAGTTGCCTTAGAAATTTTAATTTCATAAGGAATACAGAGACTAATGAAAGAATAAATGCATGTGAGCCACAAATAAAAGAATATATTATTAAGATTTTAAGCCCATCATGCTTGAAACACAAATTTTTTGAAAAGTGAAGATGGTATCTGGGTGTTGTGAAGAACATATTAAAGGATATTAGGTGCTCTAAATTTTAAATCACTATCAACTTATTCCTAATGTTTTCTTAAGTACATGAAAAAGAAAATGCATAGAATACTGACTAATTTTTTATGATAATAAGCAAATTGGAACTTCTAATATGTTCTAATGACTGGAACAATGGAAAACAAATAGTGATGCCATTTACCAGGCAGATATTTCTTTCCCCCTGATGAGGGGATTTGATTCTTCAGTAATTTAGAGAGTTCTTTTTTTAAGCACTGGCACCAGGGTTCTGTTGGTCCAATAGAACAAAATAATGATAGTAGAGGTGAGATTCTTAAGCAATAAATGCAACAAGAATATGAGATTCACACTCTTAATAAGCAGAAGCTTTATATACTACACAGGAGTCAGGGATTAAAAGACCTAAAACCATATTTCAAACCTGACACAATTTATTGGATTATACATTAGAGACAGTGAAATATTCACATTCTCTCTGACAATGGCCAACCAAATGCACTGTGACTGCCAAAAACTGTTACAAAAAGTTCCCTTATCCTGAAAAGGGATCTATCATTTTGAATCAATTAATAAGTATTTATTGAATGCATACTCATGTGCCAGGAAAAGATAAATTAGATATGAAGAGGAATGGCCTATTTAATTAGAAATATAATTTTATTTATGGATCATAGAACATATATTAATTTTAAGTAGAGTATACCACCATCTTCCTACTTGACAAATCTCTAAGTATGCCAAGGCCTTTCTTTCACTGAAAAAGTAAAAAGAATACTCTACAAAAAAATAGTCAATATGTTCCTCATGTATAACAGATTATTTTCAAAAAATATGACCATATTATTTACTAGGTTGGCAATGTTCCACAATACTAATGTCATTCTCATCTTTGTAGGGTTTTTTTTTAATGCTATAATAGGTAATGTTATTGGAAGTTCAGTTTGAGACACCCCTGTGTTCCTCTGTTCATTATGAGAAATGGCAATTACTACATCAGTAAATTACGTGAAGAATTTGATTTCCATGAACAAGAAAATAATGTTATCTGGGTGCAGCAGGCAATTGTGAATTACCACTTCCAGGAAAATGAAGTCCTGTGACTGTGTTCCAGGGCTGCACATTTATTATGATGATGTAGCTGTTCTAGTAACTACTCATTTTTCTGAAATGGAATGTAATATCTATAAGAGTTTGAAGAGTCCCTAGAGCAATTGGAGAATGTTTGTTACTCTTCTCTCTGAGGTTAGGTGGCTCTATGTGTTAATATTTACCCATGCTACTTCTTTTTTGTTGTTGTTCTTAGCTATTCTAATAAAAGCATTTCCAAAACATCCCCAGCAAATATGCATTGGTTAGGGAATTAGCTTTGCTAATTAAAGTTTCAAGATGAGAGCTGGTTGGAAAGATGATGAAAAATGACCAAGGCTATTATCTGACTAACTGCCATCTGCACAGTATTTACAAATCACTTTAAATCTCAAAGTAGATTTTAGAACAAAAAAAAATTTCTCCTTTTTATTCATTGGAGCTCATTTTTAATTATTAGAGGAGAAAGAAAGAAATGTGTACTTTGTCTTACTCCTTCAGGGAATTGTGGAATAGTCAATAAGTTTTATTCTCAGGATGTCTCTCATGGCCCATTTATAATTCTGGAAATCCCTATGACTGATTATTTTGCAACAAGTAAATTGTTTCTCTATTTAATTAAAAGGCTTGAGGAAATAAACTAAGAAGTCCAGGTGAGAATCCCAAAACATTTACACATGAAATGGCTTGAGATCAATTACAAATCAGCCTTTTAAACACAAATAATGTGGTCTTGGCTTTATCTGAAAAAAGCTACTGAGGTAGCTTCAGGACAAGGTGGGGCCAAAGTCCTTTGAAATTTCTGGGGCAAAGAGAGAAAAAAGAAAAACACCAAGAGGGAAAAATAGCTAGAAAATAGATTTATACATGAGACTTTACAGAAAACAATTTAGGGAAATTCCTGCTTGCATTAAGGTTTTGACAGGATTCTGCTCATTACAGATCAAATGTACCTGAGACAGAAATACAGAAAATAATACAGAAAAATCTCACTCTGGATATTATTCCTAGATATGAGGCAGCAAAAAGGAATTTAGCCACATAAATTAGCCTGTGAGGGACTGTTTGATGCCAGCTACTGCCAGATGGGGGTTGTGCCAACGTGGGACGGAAACTGGGTACCAGAAAGTAACTGGAGCTCTTGCTCCAGGGGCAGAGGCGGTGCTGGGTGGAGTTGTAACGTACTGGGATGAGATCTGGGGTCAGAGAGGTAACCGGAGCTCTTGCTCCCGAGACTGGAGCGGTGCTGGATGGAGCTGTGACAGGCTGGGGAGGAAGCGGGGTACAGGGAAGTGGCCGGAGCACACGTTCCCTAGGCAAGGACTGTGCAGCTTGGAGGGGGACGGCAGAGAGCGAACTCTGTCTAGCCTCCTTCTTTAGGTACTATGCCGACCCCAGACACCTCCCCCCGGTATCTGGACCCGACTTCCTGCGTCACGTGTACTCTCCGTTGACTATGCACTAATCCCTCACACCTCCTTCCAAATCTCTGGGACCCACTTCCTGCGCCACGTATGCTCCCTTTGTCTGGACACTAGCTGGACATCCCTTTTTTGATATTTGATCCTCAAGGAGTCACTATGGGCGGGCTGAGGAGGGACGAAGAAGGTACTAAAAAGAGCTGCAGGGAGAGGGGGGGAGTCAGCTTTTGTTCCTGCCCGCGCGTGTGCCTTCTTGCCTGGCCTTGCTGTGATGATAAATGAATAAAGTTCAGGTTTTTGCACCCCCCGATTGGCTCATTTCTGGTTTACCCGGGTGGCCTCCGATGATACGGTGAGTATGTCCCTGGTTGGCTGAATTGGTTGAAAGAGTGTGCGCGGTTTGGACCAGCACATTAGCCACAGAAACTAATCACAAGAATCACACAGAATAGTTGGAAGCATGGAGGGAACCTGTAGCCTCAAGGCCACATGTAGCCTTTTAGGTCCTTGGGTGCAGCCTTTTGACTGACTGCAAGTTTTACAGAATAAATTCTTTTACTAAGGGGATTTGTTCTGTGAAGTTTGGATTCAGTCAAAGGGCCGCACTTGAGGACCTAGAGGGTCACCTGTGGCCTCAAGGCCACAGGTTCCCCACCCTTGTTTTAAGTGTTATTGAAAGTATATTATAGTTGTGGTTATCCCAGAGCTAAGTAGTAGTTACATCTGAAAAAAAAATACAAATTAAAGGAAAAGGTATCAACCTGAAATAAAAAAGACTGCCAAAGCAGTCAAAAACAAAACAAAACAAAACAAAACAAAACTGGCATCTTTTAATCAAAGCAAGGGAATTGCAGTTTGTAGCCCTACAAAGCACCATACTGGAGTGGTCAAGAGCGGTAGAGTGGAGCAGGGTTAGATGTATTTCAATAGGAAGGGAGTCTCATGAAAGGCACAACCTCTAGAAGTTGTTATGTAAGTTGTTTTGCATAACAAATGAAAGTCCATAGAGAAGGCTGGGGGAACAGGATGTGTATGATATCTGATCAGAAGAGAAGGCTCCATTCCAGGTATAGCAGGCAAAACTGGTTTGAACCTCTTCCAACATGGGGTCAGTTGGAATCAAAGTCAGATAGCCCTTTCTGATGTCTGCATTCAACAGAGTGGGAAAGGAAAGGTGGTGGGGGACATTTTTTTATTCTTCAGGATAGCTGGTGGCACAATGGATAGTGCAATGGGACTAGAGTCAAGAAGCTCTGCATTCAGTTGTGGCCACAGATACTTATTACTGGTTTGACCTGGGACAAGTTATTAAACCTGTGTCTGCCTCAATTTCCTCAATTATAAAATGGGGATAACAGCACCTATCTCCCAGAGTTGTTGTGAAGCTCAAACAATAATATTTGGAAAGCACTTGGCACAGTGCCTGGCACATAGTGGGCACTTAAAATTTGTTCTCCCACCCTCCACTTAGGCTAACAGACCAAATTAATTATTCCTTGAAAGAAGGGGAGAAATATTCCTGATGTGTAAGAGAAAGTCTTGGGTATTTATACCAGTATTGAATGGGTTTTGGTAGATTTAGTCCAGATTAATTTATGCATTTTGTAATTACTTTGAATGAGATCTTCTTTGCTATTATTGTTTCTTAGACTTTCTTCTTATGTATAGAATAGCTATTGATTTTTATGGGCTAATTTTGTAGCCTGCAACTTTGCTGAAGCTACTCATTATTTCAAAGAGTTTTTTTACCTATTGTCTAACATTTTCTAAGTAAACTATCATGTAATCAACAAATAAGAAAAATATTGTGGCCTCATTTATTTTCATGCCTTTAATTGATTTCTGTTGTCTTATTGCTATTGCTAACATTTCTAGATGTATCAAGTAATTACAGAGAAAAGAGGCATCCTTGCTTTGTTCTTGTATCTATTGTGAAAGCTTCTAGTATTTCCCCTTTGCATGTGATGTGTTCTTTTGGTTTTAGATAGATACTTTTATGATATTAAAAAAGATACCTCAGGGGTGGAGCCAAGATGGCATTGTAAAACAGTGAGTTGTTTGAGCTCTCCTCCAAACCCCTCCAAATACCTGTAAAAATAACTATAAACAAATTATACAGCAGCAGAACCCCCAAAAGACAGAGTGAAACAAATTTCCAGCCCAACACAACCTGGATGGTTGATAGGAAAGGTCTGTTTTGCCAGGCTGGGGGGGGGGGTAGAGAGTGTAGTTCAGCATGGGATGCCAAGGCAAAGACGGGGCCCCAGCAAACCTGGAGCAGGCCTCAGGGGACTGAATCATGGGCAGCTGTGGTGGTTTCCAGACTTCTCAACCCACAAATGCCAAAGACAATTTAGAAGGTCAGTGGGAAAGGTTTATAAGACCTGAATGAGAGAGGAGTGCAGTTTAGCCCTGGCCCTACCACAGGCCCAGAGCAGTGACCACAATGGCAGCGGCTATTTCTGGAGCTCTCAGCTCACAGACAGTGGGAGGGATCGAATGACTGATCAGAGAGGGATTGCAAGGATTTCTTTGCTGGTGCTAAAGCAGGATTCTCTTGCTTTGTCCATACTTGGATCTGGGTCACAGTCCTGGGTGGTGGTCCTGGGGCATAGAGAAGTGCTGGCATGGCAAAAAGTTTTGGTGGAGGTGTAGAGGGAATCTTTCTCACAGTTACAAGGTAGAAAAGGTTGCTTGTGGTCACTCATAGATGAGACCACAGGCCAGGAAAGGAGTAAACACCTCTTCTTTAATCATACCACCTTGGAAGAACTGAAATTTTACAGGTCTCTAAAAATATCTCTAAAAACAGCTGCACAAAACCCCTGAAGCCTGGGAAAGTATACCCTGGACACTGGAACAGAGCCCTATTTTAACAAAGAGTTAAAAAAGTCAAGAAACTGTCTGGGAACATGAGCAAACAGTGGGAAAAACTCAGACTATAGAATCTTTGGTGACAAGGAAGATCAAAACATATGACCAGAAGAAGACAACAAAGTCAAAGCTCCTACATCCAAAGCCTCCAAGAAAAATATGAATCAGTCTCAGGATTCAGGAAGAGTTCAAAAAGGATTTTGAAAAGCAAGTAAGAGAAGTAGAGGAAAAATTGGTAAGAAAAATGAGAGTGATGCAATAAAATCAAGAAAAACAAATCAACAGCTTGCTAAAGTAGACCCCCAAAAAATTAAGAAAGTAACACTTTAAAAAATAGACTAAAAAAATGGCAAAAGAGGTTCAAAAAGCCGATGAAGAGAAGAATTCCTTAAAAAGCAGAATTTGAAAAATGGAAAAGGAGGTCCAAAAGCTCACTGAAAAAAGTAATTCCTTAATAATTAGAATGAAGGAAATGGAAATTAACAACTCTCTGAGAAATCAAGAAGTTATAAAACCAAATCAAAAGAATGAAAAAATAGAAGACAATGTGAAATATCTCATTAGAAAAACAACTGACCTGGAAAAATAGATTCAGGAGAGGTAGTTTAAAAATTATGGCACTACCCAAAAACCTTAATCAAAAAAAAAAAGATCCTAGACATCATCTTTCAAGAAATTATCAAGGAAAACTACCCTGATATTCAAGAACCAGAGGGTAAAATAGAAATTGAAAGAATCCACTGGTCACCTCCTGAAAGAGAACCCAAAAGGAAAACTAGGAATATTATAGCCAATTCCAGAGTTCCCAGGTCAAGGAGAAAATATTGCAAGCAGCCAGAAACAATTCAAGTATTGTAGAAGCACAATCAGGATAATACAAGATTTAGCAGCTTTTACATTAAGGGACTGGAGGTCATGAAATATAATATTCCAGAGGTCAAAGGAGATAAGATTACAACCAAGAATCACCTACCCAGCAAAACTGAGTATAATCCTTCAAGGGAAAAATGGACATTTAGTGAAATAGAGGACTTTCAAGCATTCTTGATGAAAAGACCAAAGCTGAATAGAAAATTTGACTTTTAAATATAAGACTCCAGAGAAGCATGAAAAGGTGAACAGGAAAGAGAAATCATACATATATTTACATTTATATATATATATATATAGAGAGAGAGAGAGAGAGGGAGAGAGAGAGACAGAGACAGAGACAAAGAGAGAGACAGAGAGAGAGAAAGAGAGACAGTGAGAGACAGAGGGCACAGGATAAGGTGAATATGAAAGGATGATATCTAAAAAATAAAATTAAGGAGTGAGAAGGATCATACTGGGAGGAGAAAGGGAGAGTTGGAATGGGGTAAATCATCTCACATAAAAGAGACAAGAAAAAGCTTTTACAGGGGAGGGGAAGAAGGGGGAGGTGAGAAGGAATGAGTGAATCTTACCCTCACTGGATTTTTCTTAAGGAGGGAATGTCATACACACTCAATTGAGCATGGAAATCTATCTTGCCCTACAGGAAAATGGGAGTGGGGAGAGGATAAGAGAGGGAGGGATAATAGAAGGGAGGGCAGATTGGGGGAGGGGGTAATCAGAAGCAAATACTTTTGAGGAGGGACAGGGTCAAAGGAGAGAATAGAAAAAATGGGGAGCAGGATAGGATGGAGAGAAATATAGTTGGTCTTTCACAACATGACTATTATGGAAGTGTTTCGTATGATTGCACATGTATAAGCTATATTGAATTGCTTGCCTTCTCAATGAGGGTGGGTGGTGAGGGAGAAAGGGAGAGAATTTGGAACTCAAAGTTTTAAAAATGAGTGTTAACTTTTTTTTATATGCAACTGGGAAATAAGACATACAGGCAAAGCGGTATAGAAATCTATCCTGACCTAGAGGAAAATAGAAAGGGAAGGGGATAAGAGAATAAGGATGTGATAGAAGGGAGGGCAGATTAGGAGAAGGGGTATTCAGAATGCATGCCATCTTGGAGTTGGGGGAGGGAGAGATGTGGAGAAAATTTGCGACTCAAAATCTTTTGAAAGTGAATGTTGAAAACAAAAAATTAATTAGTTAATAAAAAAAGATACCTCTAGTCTACACTCATATTTTGTAGGATAATTAGTATAAGTGAATTTTATACTTGGTAAAGGCTATTTTTGCTATTATGTATTGGAATAATCACATAGCTTTAGATGATTTTGTTACTGATATGATTATGCTCATTGTTTTCCTAATGTTGAACCATCTTTGCATCACTAGAATGAATCTAATTTGGTCATAATGCAAATAAATTTGGTAGTTATCACATAATTATCAATGTCCTTTACATAATTACTCTTCCTATGATTTATTCTTTGACTTTGTCATTATTTGAGAATTTCTGTTGAGTCTCCATTTAGGTTGCTGTCTTTTATTTATGCTCCTTTCTACTATTTTTATTTAATTATGGGGTATAAAACACATATTTAGTATTTCTGCCTTTTAAAATGTATTTGCAAATTCCTTATTCCCTAATACATAATACTTAGCTAATTTTTGTTAAAATGCCAAAATTTTGTAAAAATGTAAACTGCTGGCCAAAACACACACACACACAGAGAGACAGAGAGAGAGAGAGAGAAAGAGAGAGAGAGAGAGAGAGAGAGAAGACCATTCTAGTCTCTTTCTGTGAAACAAGTGTGATCCCCATACCTAAAGTAAAGCAACAAAGTAGAGAAAGAAAACTACAGATTACTATCACTAATGAACATTGATACAAAAAATTAAATTAAAAAGTATAAAATAAGCTAAAACATGTTAAAAAATTATAATCAATGATCAAGTTTGGTTTGTATCAGAGTTGGTTCAATATTACAAAAATGATAAACATAATAGAAACTATTCAGAACAAATATAATAAAACCATCTGCTTTTATCAATGGATGCAAAAAAAGCTTTTGACAAAATTCAATAACCATTTTATTGAAAAAATACAAGCCATAGAAATAGCATTTCCTAAATATGATATATACTGTCTATCTAAAAAACACTATCATGTAAAAGAATCAGTAATGGGGATATTTGAGAGTCCTTTCCAGGGACAAAAATGCTAAAGCAAGCATATATATTATGACAATTCATACTTGAAATAATACTAGAAATGCTAAGTATAGAAATAGAACAAGAAAAACGTCTATTAAGGGAATAAATATAAGCAAAAAGGAAACAAAACTATCATGTCTTATAAATATTTAATGATTTACTTAAATAATCCTAGAGTGTTAACTAAAAATTAATTAAAACAACAATTTTAGGAAAGTTGAAAAATATTAAATTAATCCACCTAAATGACCAACATTTTTTATATCACAAAAACCAAGCAGTAATAAAAAGACTGTTCAAAATACTTGCAGAATGTATAAAATATATTGGAGTACACTTGCTAACATACATAGGAAATCATCTAATAAGTAGGCCTAACAAACTGGGGAAATATTGTTTATGGTTAGGTCATACCAATATAATTTTTAAATGACAATACTACCTAAAAGAGCTTATTTATTAAGTATCATTCCAATAAAATTACCAAAAGATTATTTTGTAAGGATTGGAAAAAATAATAACAAAATTCATCTGAAAGAACAAAAAAAAAATTTAAGAATCTGAAGGGATATAATGAAGTGCAATCAAAAGGGACCTAACAGTACCAGATTTCAAACTACATAATGAAATGCTAATTTTCAAAATGATTTAGTACTGGTTAACACATAAAGGCATTAATCAATACAAAAGTTTAGGTATGTGTTATACAAAAGACAAAATAATATAATATTTAGTAAGAAAAAAAGGAAGCAAGCAAGAATTTATTAAGTGCCTACGATGCGCGAGGCACTGTGCTAAGAAAAATATTACCTCATTTAAACTTTAAAACAATCCAGAGAGGTAGGAAGCACTCATTTTCCCAGCTGTGAAGTGTCTGAGGTTACACAGCTATGAAGTGTCTGATGCTGGGCTTGAAGTAATGTCTTCTGATTCTAACCCCAGTGCTCTATCCACTGTACCACCTAGTTGTCTCCATAGCTATACAGATAAAATTCAGGCCCCAGTTACTAGGATAAGGATTGACCATGACAAAAATTTCTGGAAAAGCTGGAATGCAATTGAGTAGAAATCAGGTATAGGCCAACATCTCACACAATACACCAATATAGTCTAAGTGGATACATGATTTTGACATTTTAAAAAATGACCAAAAAAAATTAGAGGAATGAAGATTAAGTGACTTATTCAGAATCACTCAGTACCTGAGGCTAGATTTGAATTCATGGATATGAATCTTCCTGATTCTAAGCCCAGTGTTCTGTCTACTGCCCATAAGAACAAAAGCCATTTATCAATTGATTAAAAAAAAGAACAAGAGCTATTTCCCAATTGATTAAAAAAAAAAGACTATGAACAGATAGCTTTCAATGGAAAAAGTCCAAGCTATCAATGAGCATATTTTTAAATGGTTCAAATCATTAATAATTAGACAAAGGCAAATTAAAGCAACTCTGATGTTCCAACACACCCACCACATTGGCAATGACAAAAGAGGAAAATAAGGAATGTTTTCCTGCAGAAAAACAGAAACATTATTTGTGATGGAGAAATAAATACTGCAATTATCTCCAATAGAAACAGGAATAAAGTAAGGATGCTCCTTCCTGACCCCTATTATTATGTGACCTACTTCTATAAATGCTAGCCATAGTGATGGGGTACTTGGTCCCCAGCCCAAAGACCCTATCTCTGGCAATAACTCACAAGTGGGCCCCAGTGAAGCAAACTATCTCTCCCTGTTACAAGAACAAGATAAACAGGACCGTCTTGTGCCAGCAGAACTGTCATGTACTGGTTCCCACAATTACTGTATACGATCCAGAGGTCAAGCTATAATTGTCAAAAACATACCCCTTAGAAGCCCCCCCCCTAGTATTTCCAGTAGTGGATGATGCCTGCACCCAAGGTACAGAAACTGTATGATCTTTTAAGAGTTGACTATTCCTTGATCCTGCCCCTGCACTACCTAATTAGTATACTTGGCATACAGTTCACTGAACTTTTTCTATGTAAGCTTTACAATCCCTCCCATTAAATTGCAAGTTCCCTAAGGAGATTCCCCCTTCCCATCCCCCTACCCCACCCACCCCCAGCTTTATTAGTGTTATGATAAACTTTTGCCACTTGCCTGGAAGAATGCTTGAGTCTGAGAATTCTTTCCAGACAATTCCAATCTGTATTTCCATAGTTTTGGGGTCCCTACCCAAAATCACCAGTAATACAAACCACATCACCCACCATACACATCACCAGTAATACAAAAGAACAAAAGATTTAGACATTGGCCAATAAAAGAAGGCAAAGCTATCTTTATTTGCAGATTACATCATGATTTACTATGAAAACCTCAGAGAATAGAAGAAAAAAGTAATAGAAATAATAGTGATGGGGATGGGATTCATGGAAAAGACCACGTCTTTAGCACCTGGACCCCAAAGCCCCTGAACCCAGATCCTTGGTGTTTGCCTAAGGTATCACCCATCCCAGTCAATAATCCTTTAAACTTCCCTTTCACTGGTGTTCTCTCACCACTTAACTCCTTCAATTGTCTGCACCTGGCCCACCCCAGGCTACTTGCCACTCCTTAATCCCATCAGATTTTCCCAGTCTTTTTGTATAAAATATCAACCATACCCCCATTAAATTGCTCAGATTCTTAAAAGCTGGCCCTTTTGTAGTAGTGTCATAAATGTCACAGACTCACTAGGAATCTTTCCCACACCAACCAGTGTTTTAGTAAACTACTTGGACTGAAAGAAGGCTTGAGTGCTCAAATTCTATCAAAGTAGACCAGTAACTTTGCCCTTGCATTTTAGGGTTTTCAAGCCCCTAGACCACAACAATGCTTTCTGTAAATAACAGCACACAAAATAAATCCACAAATATCATCTGCATTTCTATAAAATCCTAACAAAAATCATGAAGGAATAATCATAAGAGAAATTCCATTCAAGAAAACTACAAAATGCATAGAGGGCTACTCTATCAAAATGCTCACAAGATTTATATAGATACAACTATAAATCATTCTTTATAGAAATAATGGAAGACAAATAATCAGAGAGAGTTCAGTGTTCAGTGGCCATGTCCATATGCTAAAAGAGATTGAGAGAAATTATTATTTTCTATTATATTAATGACAAATTATTAAATTAGGATTGAAGGGTTTTTTTTTCCTTTCTATTTCCTTGTTCCCCAGTCCCTGTAGGTCATTTAGCCACTCTCTGAAGGACAAGCTGGTAGTGAGATTGGCTTAATCCTCAGGGTACATGCTCCTAGATCTAGAGCAATCTTGATGGAGCAGGACCCCACTCAACTAGGAGACCTTACTTTTGTTTATAGTATAAGTATAATCTAATCTAGGAGAATTCCAGCCCTAAAACCTTAAATCTACGTCCTTGTAGCCCTTCCATTGGAGTTTAGAATAACCCAGTTTATGAAAGAGAAAACCAACCAGAGAGGTCTGGGTAGAGATGGATTCCTTTGTCTAGATTGCTGGAAGTGGCTGAGTCTCATGATCAAGCCACATTCTCAGCAGAAATAACTGAAGACCACTTCCTCATAAATATGTCCACCTCCTCATTAACAGTTCACCAATCAGGGTTGATTTTCACTTGTCAGGGGCACCACCTTTTCCTAAGGCATTTAAGCATTCAGTGATCTCCATTTTCTTGTCTTTGGTTACTGAGAGAAACCACTAACCACTAATTTATTGATTAGCAACTAGACTAATTATTAATTACACAGAAACTCTGTCTCTCAGACTTTTCAATCATCTCATGACAATCCCACCAAATTGAACTTACAGATTTAATGCTATTCCAATCAAATTCCCAAGAGGATATTTTATAATTGTGTACAGGCATACTATGTACAGGATAAATCATTGATAATCAATAGTAGGAAGGCATTAGAACTAAGAAGGATTGGGAAAAGCTTCCTGTAGATAGAAAGATTTTAGCTGAGACTAGGAGAAAGTCATGTGATAAACTCAGAGTGCATACTGAGCATTTTTTTTTTGACATGGGCAATATGGGAATTTCTTTTCTTTGACTGAACATAATTGTCACAGGGGATTTTTTTCTTTCTCTACTGGGGAGGAAGACAGGAAGGAGAAAAATCAAATTTTTGTTCATTGAAAAAATAAAATGTAACTTAAGACAAATTAATTAGCTAATTAAATAATTACTGAAGGAAGAACCACCTTATTTGATAAGAACTTCAGGAAAAACTGATAAGTAGTTTGGCAAAAGTTGGTTTTTTAGAGAGACCATATGCCAAAATAAGATAAATGAACATAAGATCTGAATAGTCATATCCTTTTTTAAAATTAAAAAAAAATTGAGACATTCACACTTTAGCTAAGGGAAGAATTCTTAACCAAGCAAAATATAAAGTTAACCATAAAAACAAGATAAATATTTGATTATTTGAAATTCAGAACCTTTTATCTAGAACAAAGGAAATGAAGATTGAACTAGGAGAGGAACCGTTTAGTGTGGGTTTGCATCAAAAATTACCAACATAATTATTATGTTGCAGGCATATGGAAAATTGACAGAAATATATAAAACCACATGATTCTTCAATAGATAAATGGTCAAAGGATATGAATGGCTTCTGAAAAAAAGAATTGCAAAGTATAAATGACCATTTGAAACCATGCTCCAAACTATTAATAGTAAGATAAATGCATATTCTTTAAACTTTAAGATTTCAAGAAAACTGACAGAGATAGCAAGAAAACAAAGCACCCAATTTTGTAAAGAGCCAGAAAATACACTAATGATCAAGTTATGAAAGAGTCTAATCATATGGGTGATCTCTCTCTCCTCCTGAATACTCTCTTCTCTGGGTAGTAATGACTCCACTTTTGATTTCCTTCTTCTATTTGATGCCTATCTAATGAAATTTCAGAATTTTCTTTGTCTTATTTACTAGATCACTAACCATAGAATGCCACTTAACTGTGAGTGTACCCTGAGGATCTGTGCTAAATTTTTTTTCTCTTTTCTCTCAACACACACTTATTTGGAGACCTCATCAGTTCCTCTGGGCATAATTACTACGTCTATGGTGATGATTCCCAGATGTACATATTCAGCTCTAGTCTTTATCTCCAACTTACTATTGGACATTTCAAACTATATAATTATCTCAAATTTGACATGTTCAAAAAGCATCATCCTTTTTCTGGTGAGGTAATTGGGGTTAAATGACTAGCCCAGGGTCACACAGCTAAGTGAGTATTATGTTTCTGAGGCTGGATTTGAACTTAGGTCCTTCTGACTCCAGGGCTGATGCTCTATCCACTATGCCACCTAGCTACCCCCAAAAGCCTCATGTTTTCTCCAAAACACATTCATCTTCTGAACTTTTCTATTTCTATCAAGGATGCTGCCATTCTTCTAGTCAGCCAGGTTCACAATCTCAGTTGCAACAATCCTTTACTCCCCACTCTCCCTTATCTCACAATTCCAATGAAGTATTAAATCTTGTTTCTCTCTCTACAACTCTTGGACGTGCACATTTCTTTCCACTCACATAACCACCGCCCTAGTTTGGTCCTTTCTTATGTTTCATCAAGACCATTTCAATGGCTTCCTAATAAATCTCCCTGCCTTATGTCTCTCCCTACTTTAATCCAGTCTCTGCCCTGCCACCAAGGTAATTTTCCAAAAGGGTAGGCTTAACCACATCACTTTCCCATTTAAATGACTCCAGTTGATCCTTATTACTTTTTAGATCAAACATCAGCTGTTCTGTTTGCCATTAAAAGCTCTTTCACAATCTGTCCCCTTATTACTTCTCCAATCTTTTCCCATATGACTCTTCATTCTCCCACATTATAGTCCAGCCATTCTGATCTACATGATGCTCCTCACTCAAGGTGTTCCATATTCTATATTCTTGCCTTTGCACTGACTTTTCTCACATTTGCAATGCTCTCCTGCCCCTTGGAATCCATTGTTTCCTTCAAGACTCAGCTTAAATTTCACTTTGTGAAGGAAACATTTCCTTCATTGCTTTTCCTCCTTCTCCCAGCTATGAGTAACTACCTATCAAAAGTTACCTTGTTTCTGCTTTGTACATGTCTTATATATGCCTATAGATATATAGAGAGATTCTGACCCATTAGAATGTAAGTTCCTTGAGGTCAGGAACTGTTCTTTTTGCATCTCCAATGTGTGCAACACAGTGAATGTTTAATGAATCCTTGTTGATTAATTTATAACTGTACAAGAAAAAAAAAGGACTAGTTTTTTCATACTCTTTGATCCAGGGATCCATCTACTAGAAATGTGACTGAAAATAGAAAGATGGAAACAAAGATCTACTTTTTCCTAAAAATATATTTATAGTAGCACAATTTGTAGCAGTAAAGAACTGAAATTAAAATGGAAGTGTTTCAATTGGAAATCATGAAAAAACTATGGTATAAGAATCTAATGAAATATTATTGTACAGTAAGGAATGAGAGACAGCATGATATAGTGAATAGAGTCCTGGACTAAGAGTCAGGAAAATCTGAGTCCCAATCCTTCACCAGTCTCAACTAACTACCTCTATGACTAACTAAGGCATTAGAATTTTGAAAGAACCTTTTTCACATTCTTCTCCATTAGAATATCAGCAATTCATCTTTATAATGTCCTTTATATTTTTTTCATTTTTTACCTTTTTATTATTTTTACTCCCATGTTTATGTTTCACATTTTCTTTTGAGGTCCTATTTTTTCCATCAGGAATATTTGAAAAACCTCTATTTCCTTTGAGGTCCATTTTTTCCTTATAGGATTATACATAATTTTGCTTGGTAAGTTGTCCTTGACTGTAGACCTATGGCTTTTGGAAAATCTCAGTTTTTTTTCTTTGTTCCTTTTTTGTGATAGCTGTTAAATCTTGGGCATTTGATTGAATATTTGAAATATTTCATTCTTTCTGGTTGTTTGTAGTATTTTTTTGTCTAGAAACCATAGATTTTAGCAATGATATTTTTGATATATTTCATTTGGGGGTTTGTTATAAGAATTTTTTCTTTCTTTTCTTTTTTTTCTTTTTTTCAATTAATAGATTTCCATTTATTTAAAATATGGAGAGGTTGGAGCTGCTACAAATGTGAAAAGTTTCATGCACTTTCAGATGAATTCATTATGTTATTAGTTTTACTTCACTGCTTTACTTTGTTATAAGATACACCTCATAAGTAGGAAGTTGTCTGTAAATGTTTGTGAGGAAAAGATCAAAATATTTCAATAAACAAAAAAACCCCCTCTTCATTGGGTGTTTGCTAGCTGTGAGAAACTAAAGTAATTTAACCTCTTTGAATCTCATTTTCTTCATCTGTAAAATGAAAGTTTGGACTCACTGACCCCTATGGTCCAACTCAACTCTAAAGTTATTTCTTTATAACATTATCTCATGAATCTAAGAAACATGGAAAATATATTGAATTGATGTAGAGCACATTAGGTAGAACCAATGTACACAATGACTATAACAATGCATATTTAAAAATCACCAAAAGGAACCTAAAATATGAGTAATTAAAAACCTAATAATGGTATCATATAATAGATAATGAAACATAACTCCCTCCTTATGGAAAAAAATGGGATTTATATTATCATATTATTATTTTATTTATATAATACTATTATTATATTAAATATTAAAATTACTAAAAATTAAATAATTAAATAAAATATATTGATATTATATTATTTATATATTATCATATTATTATATTATATTATATTATATATTTTCATTATAGAATATTGTTTAACTGCTAAGTTGCAGTAGCAGTATTAGGTGTTTTTCCTTAATTATTTTTCAATGTTACAAGGTAAGATTCTATCTGGAAGGGTAAAGAAGGAGAATGAGAGAAAGGATATTTTCAGAGAGACACCAAAAAGTATATTTTAAAAATATTTTTCATGATCACTACCAAGATAAGAATGCCCAACATACCATGAAATGATGGACTGGTTTTCCTTATTATCACAGTTCATGGTAGCATAGAGGTGAACCTTGACATGTTAGCAGAGTTCAACCTCTAGCAGGTTCTATTATGAGAAAAAAGTTTTCAGCATGTTCTTGGCAATAGAACAAATTTGCTTTCTGAGAACCAGCCTAGCTAAGTATGAACATAATCATCAGCAGAAAGTTGGCTATATGGTGGTGAAAAAAAGTCACTTGATGATCATTTTATGCAACTCACAAAGAAAAATAAAATGACCTTCAGACCTCTGTAAGTTCTTTTTGCACATTAATGAGAGTACATTCTCCTAAAAATCACACATTTCAGTCATCTATAAACATTACTTTAGCTATTGTACTTTAAAGGTGAGATCCTTGTCTAATGATCAGCTAGTATATATATTATTGGGAGAATAGATTTATGCCATTCCTGACATATTTTCATTACAAATGAAAGCAGAAGACAGAAGGAATTTGTACCTATATGAAAAGACAGTTCATGTGTTCTCCTTGGATAGTCAGATATAAAAATCCGTGAAGTTAGCTTTAAGACCTTATCTTCCAAAATGTTGTTTATCCTTTCTATATTTGTTCTCAATGTAAATCAAAAAAACATTTCTTTATATCAAGCCATTGATTTTTTTAAATTAAACAGTATAGAGTCAAAGATGGCTTAATAACAAGAAAAAAACTCCCTTAAAATTAGAACTGTGGAAAAGTATAATTAGGAGGTAGTGAGTTTCCCATCATTAAGAGTATTCAGGAAGACTTTGGATATTGTAGAGACAATTCCTGTTCTGGTTCTTGTTAGAGTAGATGACTTCTGAGGCACCTTTAAACACTCAAGGACTTTGATTCTACTCTATGTTCTTTGGAGACAAATTTTAAAAGTCATCAGAGTGGAATGGTGTTATCCCAGAAGGCTAACTAGATTAGGTAAGAAGCTCTGTCTCTCTCTGTCTTTCTCTATCTCTGTCTCTGTCTCTGTCTCTGTCTCTGTCTCTGTCTCTGTCTCTGTCTCTCTCTCTCTCTCTCTCTCTGCCTCTGACTTTTTATATATACATATATGTATATGTATGTATATGTATATATACATTATATATAATTTTATTTTTCCCCAGTTACATGTAAAAAGAATTTTTAATGTTTGTTTTTAAAACTTTGAGTTCCTATGCCCAAAGGGCTATAAAAATGTGCATACCCTTTGACCCAGCAATAGCACTTCTAGAGCTATATCCCAAAGACATCATAAAAATGGGAAAAGGACCTACATGTACAAAAATATTCATAGCAGCTCTTTTTGTGGTGGCAAAGAATTGGAAATTGAGAGGATGTCCATCAGTTGGGGAATGGCTGAGCAAGTTGTAGTATATGAATGTGATGGAATACTATTGTGCTATAAGAAATGATGAACAGGCTGATTTCAGAAAAACCTGGAAAGACTTGTATGGTCTGATGCTGAGTGAAGTAAGCAGAACCAAGAGAATATTGTACACAATAACAGCCACATTGTGTGATGACTAATATTGATAAATTTAACCCTTCCTGGCAATACAAGGATCTAAGACATCTCCAGAGGCCTTGTGATAGAAAATGCTATCCACATCCAAAGAAAGAACTATGGAAGTTAAATTGCTATTTTTTTCTCTTCTGTTGAGTTTTGTTTTTTCTTTCTGATGGTTCCTCCTATTGGTTTTAATTTTTAATTACAACATCACTAATGTGAAAATATGTTTAATATGAATGTAAATGTATAGCCTATATCAGATTGTGCACTGTCTTGGGGGGGATGGTGGGGAGGAAGAGGGAGAAAAATTTTAAACTCAAGAGCATATGGAAGTGATTATTGATAAATCAAAATAAATTAATAAAAAAAAACTTTGAGTTCCAAATTCTCTCCCTTCCTCCCTCTCCACCCTCCCTCACTGGGAAGGCAAGCAATTTGATATAGGTTATACATGTGTAGTCATGCAAAACATTTCCATGATAGGCATGTTGTAAAAGAAAACATAGACAAAAAAATTCAAGAAAAATAAAGAAAATAAAAAGTATTCCTTAATCTGTATTCAGACACCAGGGGATGGATAACGTTTTTCATCCTTAGTCTTCAGAGTCATCTTGGGACATTTTATTGCTGAGAATAGCTAAGTCATTCACAGCTGATCATCTTACAATATTTCTGTTTCTTTGTACACAGTACATTTCACTTTGCATCAGCCCATGTAAGTCTTTCCAGGTTTTTCTGAGAGTATTCTTTCCATCACTTAAGACAGCTATTAAAAGGGGTGAATTGGCAGGAAAGAAGGAAGACAGCAGTGAAAAGAAGGGGAATTGATTGAACAAAGGCAATTGGTATTTTTGAATGAGACTGGGGAGTATAGAGAAGTCAATATTAGTAGAGAGCCTTGAACTTGAGTTAGAGCATCTTGAGGATAATAGGCATTTAGAAATCACTGTCTTACTGGGCATGATGGAAATACTTTGCAGCTGCACAATCACAAATTCCATTTTCTAGTATTTTTGAGAGTTCATAAAACTATGGTAAAATCTCATGACTGATAATTCATTGCTTTTACAATGTTGAATACAGTGTATCTCCTTTTGAATTTAGTTCATGAAAATCTTGGAATCAGTGATCAAGCTTTTTTCCAGTTCCAGAATCATTTGCCAAGTTAATTGGAAAATAAAAGTGGCTTTGTGGCTTACATTCATATTAATCTAGGAATTCCACAGTAGGTAGCGGCTCTACCCCTGTTACACATTTAAATTAACTTTCCCCCCAAATAACACTTGAATTTTATATTTGACTTTTATTCAACATTAATACTCTGCCATCTTGTTTACCTCAGTCCTTGAGGGAGGTAATACATTCATCTTAATGTCCACTCTGTCTTGACTGGTAAGTGAAGGCACTCAGATCTACCTCCACAAAAAAAGAAATCAAATGAGTAGTTTATGGGCATCACGTGTTTATTTTCTTGATGGTTATTGTTGGTTATTTGGTCATTGTAACATGACTGAATAGACTGATACCACAATTTAGCTAGCTACTAAAAGGGAGGACATGAGCTCCTTTATCTTATCCAAAGATTCAATGAAACAAGGAATTCCTGGTAGGAACATGAAGATGTAAAGTATATGCTGTCACATAGTAAATGCAAGAGCAAATGCAAACGATATCAGATGCTTCCATTGTTTCACCTCATCAGCAATCTGATGACTGGGATAGGGGTATCCCGTATGTCACCAAATAATCCCACATGTCCCAATTGATTATAGCCCTGAGGTTGTCTATATAATCTTCTATATGTGTCTGCCTACAGTAGAATTGGAAGGTTTTCTAAAGAGGCAAGGCAAGAGAAGCAGGATAGATCTGTTAAGTATTTTCCTACAACAGTTTAACTGGGCTTGGGAAGCCATAGAGTCAATGATTCACATAGGCAAAAAAAGTGACTACTCATCTGGCACAACTTGAGAGATGTCATAAAGGCTACTTGCCCCTAAATTTATGCCCCATGAGCCTCCTCTGTTGGTCACAAAGAAGACTAGACTGGATCAGTAAAATGTCATCACCAACCAAGAAAGAATGTGGATGGATTGGTGAAACATCATCACCACCACTGGAAAATGGAACTCAAAGTGTGTATTCTAAGAATGGTGAGCCAGTGGTGCCATCTTGTGCATAAAAGAGGGGGCACCATTTACAGAGCTCAACTCCTCTCCTTTGGTTGCATTATGAGGAGTTCAGCTATCAGTATTAGCCAGGTGAGTTCTCCATGGCAGCCTATATGTGAAGAAGTAAAATGAGTCCAATGAGACACAAGTGCTGCCTGCCCCCTCAGGCTGCAGCTCAGAAATGAAGAGAATCACATTAGATTATACTAACTCTTTTACTTCTTTGCAAACTATTAAATGTCATTCTTGGTACAATGAAATTCAGATTAATTGCCACTTGTAATAATGATTCTCTCTAGGAATCAAATTCTATTTTCAAAAAGTAATTCTTATGCTAATATGTTTGCCCCTTGCTCTTTACCAATCGGGGATATCATAAGGATCAAATTGGAATATTTATTTGATAGTATTGAGGTTTCAAATTAATGCCGTTTCTTTCAGGTAAATAAACCTAAAGTATGCAGAAGCACTAATTATAAGCATTAGTAATTTGACTGACTAATTATGGCTCCAAAAATGCCTAGCAAGTCACATCATTCCTTCAAACAAGAGCCTTTACCTCTCTATAGATAGATGGGTTCATAGCACTGAATGGAATTCCCATTCTAATCCAGTCCTAATTGCTCTCAAAGAAGCCCTTACACCCATGTCTATAAAAAGTCAATTTAGCATTATTAGAGGATCTTGCCATAATATTGTGGCAATTCCTAATAAAATATGTGGTCTGTATTAAATGAGCATAAAGTGTAACAAGGGAGATCCCAGCTAATAGGATAGGAAAAATGAAGAATTCCTTTATTAAAAAAAAAATGCTTAGGAAATGCTTAAAACTTAGGACAAAAGCTGTGGGGCAAGGAAGAAGCTGGCAGCTAGCACTTACTTACATGGGATAAAAGAGAGGTAAAAAAGTTAGACCAAAAGTTTGAATTCTTTAGACCAAGTTGTAGATAATTGCATTGTACAGCTGCTGTTTAAATTGGCTTTGGCAGTAATTAGCAGAAACTTGCTAATTACTGATGATTTGGCACCTGGGCAACATAGCTACCTAGTAATGCAGTAAATGATAGGAAAGGCCAGTTTATAAAACCTGAAGAAACTAAGAAGCCTCATGCCAAAAGCCCTCTCCCTCTTTCTTCTATACCTCTATCCAGTGAGTTAACAAGACAAACTGTTTGCCAAGACAGTTAACAGTGAAGGTAGTTAGGGCCTGAGGGGCTCTGCCTCACCAGGGAGGAAGGTGCAGAGAATTCACATGCTTCTGCATTTTTCACAGTCACTAACTGAGTTGGCCTCTATGCTAGAAGTAAACACAAAAGAAGTTGAGTCCCAGGGGGTCACCTGAGTTAAATAATGTCACAAAAGTACTCCTTTTCCTTCTCTCCTCAGTGTCTTTGGATTGTCTATCAATCCTCTCCAGCCAACCTTTACCCTCATTTCATTGCCTCCAGATCTTCTCTTCCAATTAGAAACTAGGTCAAGTGTCTTAACCCTTTTAGTCTGTTTTCCTGTTTTTCATTCCCTCCAAACTGTATATTAACTGGGTGAAAACCAAAGTTCTGGGGGGGGGGGGTGGAGCCAAGATGGCAGAGTAAAAGCAGTGACTTACTTGAGCTCTCCCCCAAACCCCTCCAAATACCTATAAAAAATGGCTCTAAACAAATTCTAAAGCAGCAAAACCCGTAAAAAGACAGTGAAACAAATTTCCAGCCCAAGACAACCTGGATGGTTGATCAGAAAGATATATCATGCCAGGCTGGGAGAGGAGCACAGGCGTGGGCTCACAGGCCACATCGAACCTGGAGCAGGGCTCAGAGGACTGAATCACAGGCAGCTATGGTGGTTTCCAGACTTCTCAACCCATGAACACCAAAGACAACTTAGAAGGTCAGTGGGAAAAGTCTGTTTCTGCCGTGATGGGAGAGAAGCACAGGGTCCCAGCCCCATTTCCCCAGGGTGGCAGTGGGTACTCCCTGAGATTCCAGCCCACAGACTGAGCGAGGAATCAAGTGGCTTGTCAGAGAGGGGTTGGAGGGATCTCTCTGTTGGTGCAGGATTCTCTTGCTTTGCCCATGCTTGGATCTGAGTCACAGTTCTGGGTGGTGGTACTGGGGAGAGGAAGAGTGCTGGTGCGGTGGAGCTTGTAATGGCAGTGGAGAGGAAATCCTCCTTACAATTCCAAGACAGAAAACAGTGCTTGTGGTCACTCATAGACCAGAGCACAGGCCAGGAAAGGAGTAAAGACCTCACCCCTTGATCATAGCACCTTGGAAGAACTGAAAATTTATAGGTCCCTAGAATTATCTCTGAAAATAGTTGCACAAAACCCCTGAAGCTTGGGACAGTACATTCTCCACACTGGAAACAGACTCCTACCTTAACAAAGAGTTTATAACTCAAGTAATTGGCTGGGATCATGAACAAGCAGTGCAAAAAGAGTTAGACTATATTATCTTACTTAGGTGACAAAGAAGATTAAAACATACAACCAGAAGAAGACAACAAAACCAAAGCTCCTACATCCAAAGCCTCCAAGAAAAATATGAATTGGTCCCAGGCCATGGAAGAGTTCAAAAAGGATTTTAAGAAGCAAGTAAGAGAAGTAGAGGAAAAAATGAGAGATGCAATAAAGTCATGAAAAACAAGTCAACGGCTTGGGTAAAGGAGACCCAAAAAAATACTGAAGAAAATAACACCTTAAAAAATAGCCTAGGAGCAGCTAGGTGGTATAGTGGATAGAGCACTGGCCCTGGAGTCAGGAGGAACCTGAGTTCAAATCCGGCCTTGGACACATAACACTAGCTGTGTGACCTTGGGCAAGTCACTTAACCCCATTGCCTAACCAAAAAAAAAAAACAAAAACAAAAACAAAATAGCCTAACCCAAATGGCAAAAGAGGTACAAAAAGACAATGAGGAGAAAAATGCCCTAAAAATCAAAATTGGCCCAATGGAAAAGGAAGTCCAAAAAATTACTGAAGAAAATAGTTCCTTAAAAATTAGAATGGAGCAATTGGAAGCTGATGACTTTAATCAAGACACTGTAAAACAAATCCAAAAGAATGAAAAAATAGAAGATAATGATATATCTCATTGGAAAAACAACTCAACTAGAAAATAGATCCAGGAGACAGAATTGAAAAATTATTGGACTATCTGAAAGCCATGATCAAAAAAAGAACCTAGACATCATCTTTCAAGAAATTATCAAGGAAAACTGCCCTGATATTCTAGAACCAGAGGGTAAAATAGAAATTGAAAGAATCCACTGATCACCCCCTGAAAGAGATCCCCAAGGGAAAACTCCTAGGAATATTGTAGCCAAATTCCAGAGTAAACAGGTCAAGAAGAAAATATTGCAAGCAGTCAGAAAGAAACAATTCAAGTATTGTGGAAACACAATCAGGATAACACAAGATTTAGCAGCTTCTACATGGAGGGACTGGAAGGCATGGAATATAATATTCCACAGTGCAAAGGAGATAGGATTGCAACCAAGAATCACCTACCCAGTAAAACTGAGTATAATCCTTCAGGGGAAAAAATGGTCATTCAGTGAAATGGGGGACTTTCAAGCATTCTTGATGAAAAGACCAGAGCTGAATAGAAAATTTGACTTCCAAATAAAAGATTCAAGTGAAACATGAAGAGGTAAACAGGAAAGAGAAATCATAAGAGACTTACTAAGGTTGAACTGTTTACATTTCTGCATGGAAAGATGATATTTGTAACTCGTAAGTCCTTTGTCAGTATTAGGGTAACGGGAGGGAAAAAATTATATGTATGTGTGTGTGTGTGTATATATATATATATATATATATATATACACACATAGAGAGAGAGTGCACAGGGTGAGGTGAAGATGAAGGGCTCATTTCTGGAGAATAAAATTCAGGGGAGAGAGAGGATTATACTGGGAGAAGGAAAAAGGGAGAGGTAGAATGGGGTAAATTATCTCAAGAAAAGGCTTTTACAGTGGAGGGATAATGGGGGAAGGTGAGAGGGAATGAGTGAATCTTATTCTCATAGGATTTGGCTTAAGGAGGGAATAGCATACACAATTGGGTATGGAAATCTATCTTACCCTACAGGAAAATAAGGGGGGGAAGGGGACAAGACAGCAGAGAGATGATAGAAGGGAGGGCAGATTGGGGGAGAGGATAAACAGAAGCAAACACTTCTGAGGAGGGACAGGGTCAAAAGAGAGAATAGAATAAATGGGGGGTAAGATAGGATGAAGGGAAATATACTTAGTTTTTCACAACATGACTACTATAGAAGTGTTTTGCATGACTACACATCTATAACCTGTAAAAATAAAATAAAATAAAATAAAAGACTGAAAAAAAAAAACAAAGTTCTGGGTTCTCGGCTACCAAAAGCCCTGAACCCAGTTTGTTTTGAACTTCATGCACTGCTAAATAAATCATTGCCTGGATATTTGGCTTTATTATTTAACCAACAACAACAACAAAAAAAAAGAATAAGGACTTTTAAAAAAAAATGAGCTACAAAATTAGTAGATTTTTCCTATAGAGATTAGATTTGGCTCTTCAGATGCAGAAACACTTTCCCAAGCACCACATTACAATAAGGAGGATACATAAGTAATACTGTGAACAAGGACATCTGCTACTCAACACAAGAAGAAGAAACACGAAGTGGTCAGTAACTGTCACATTCAAACCTGTCATTTAGGAGATGTAGTTTAAAGATATGACAGAGCCTCCTAAGAATTGTAAAAACTGATGATTACCACTCACTTCTGATGATTCATGTAGGAACAAATGATGCCATCAGAAGAAACCCAGAAAGAGTTCTATTGGGATGATGAAATCTTTGACATGAAACTTCAGGACAGAATAGTGATGGAGGTAGAGACAGAAAGACCTGCTTTCAAATCCGGCCTTGACACTTACTGTCTTTGTGACAATGAGCAAGTCATTTAACCTCTTGGAGATTTATTTGCTCATTTGTAAAATAGAGATAATGATAAGTAGAGTCATCTACTTCAAGTTGTTATGAACTACAATAGGGATAATGTATATAAAGTAATTTGCAAATTTTAGAATGCTATATAAATAGCCAGTTATTAGGTGATTAAGGTAGAAGTTAGGTAGGCTATTGAAACTGAATAGCCAGCTAAAATGATTTTAGAGAATGAAATTTAGATGTCTGATCCATGGCTATAGATAAAGAAAGGATACCCTCTAAGCCAAGGACAAAGTGCATTTATTAAGGACTGGAACCAATACATTTACCTTGGAACTTTTGATCTGCACATGAAGACTTTAAACTAATAATGGAGAGGGAGGGAAGAAATGGTCAAGGATAAATGCTCAACCAGATATCATTGAAAACAGCATGTATAATGTAGAAACAAAGGCTGTGGAGATTTAGCATTCCCTAAATCCTCCCAAACACCCAGGCAAAGAGAGATTATACCCCACACCCTTACAGATAAAGGCTTACTTGCAGAGATGGAAGGGGAAGATTAACACCATCCTAATGCAAGAATGAACTTCATTTGAGCTGGTCTTTTCCTTATCTTCTCAAGTGATAGTGTTCTCTCCATCTTGAGGAAAGAACTATCTATGTGAGGGCCCAAACATGATTGGTTTTTTTTTCAAAGATGTGCACCTATAATTATGATCTAGGTAGCTCCTAGATATTTGAACAGAGGGAGGAAATCTTCCCAATTAAGAAAAACTTGAGAATGGTAATGTGTGAAAATTAAGTTAGCCATATCACAGTTTGTGATAACCATCTGAAAATATTCTCAGAATTAGTTTGCTTCCTAATATAGTCTGATACCCAGACTATTTGGGTCTCCTAAAGGTTGAACTTCAAATAGCCTATTCTATTCTCTAAACTCATAGCACATTTAGGAGTATGTTGTTTAGCTAACCTTCAACAATCCTAACAATATGCCTTGGATTAATATCTATGGGGATTGTGAGATACTACTTTTGGTCAGGTTCCCACAATTCCCTTGTTGCCATGGTCCCCTGACTCCTAGCTCAGATAAACTCAGGAAAATATGAAAAGGATAATGAGATTATAGAAAGTTAAAGCTAGAAAAGAACTTAGAGATCTTATAGTATAGCCCCCTCCCCTCATTTTATAAGATTTAGAAGATGTCATCAGGGATATAGCTATTGTTCACCTTATGGCATGGAGCCATCCATCCTTTGATATATGCCTAGCAGTTCACAACATGATCCAAAGGCATAAGCCAAAGAAATGGTCTAGAAGAGATATGTAGCATGAAATAAAAAGGTCAAAGGAAAAATTCATCCAAGGGATCAGACTCTTCAGAGCTGCACTGCTTACCCCATGAAGAGGTCACACTTGGCTCTCTTATGTTTCATCCATCCAAAACATTCAATTCCACAATCACAACATAAGGGCTACTCTAACAACAGCCTAAATGTCTGTGCCATTTCTACTTTTATGAGCTCCTTGAAGAAGACTCAGAGATGGAGGGAGACTAACAGCCTTGTTTGGGCAATAGTTGGTGACTTCTTGCCACAAATCAAATATGCTACCTTTCTGATTGTAGTAAATAACTATTAAAAATTCGCTAAAACAGATAGTAAAAGAAGATTTTTTTAAGTACTTTTGT
This sequence comes from Vombatus ursinus, assembly GCF_900497805.2. NCBI lineage: Eukaryota > Metazoa > Chordata > Mammalia > Diprotodontia > Vombatidae > Vombatus > Vombatus ursinus. The sequence goes on along the minus strand of NW_020948910.1, from coordinate 6,452,792 downwards.
TTTATATGTCATGACTGACTTCAGGTTCAGAATTATAACAAAATGAGACACTTTTAGAACATCTAAGTGTTAACACAAAGGGGGTTACTTAGCCATAGCAGGGAAAGGATATTCAGCAAGGATACAGTATTGACTCAGTTGGGAGTAGTGTCCATGCCTTTATTTTAACCATGCTGATGCTATTCAGGAGCTTAAGGGAGGAGCTGCTGCAGTCTGTGTTGGTTTTTCTGCTTAGGCCACCAGGAAGCTATATCCATTGACCAAATCCTAGTCTTCTGAGAAAATTAAGACTTTAAGAAAGTTTTAATACTTTTTTAGGAAAAAACTAACTTAGCCTACATGGTAAATACTGTTCCTACCATGTACTACTTTGACCCTCCTGTAATATCCAATTCCTATCCCTCTTCTCCTTGCCTTCACTACTAAACTTCTTTAAATAGTTGTCTACCCGCACAGTGCCTCACCTTCATTATTTTTCTCTATTTAGCTCCTTTCAAATTCACTTCCTTTCCTCTCATCACACCTCTATTCAATTAGGAGATCATTAGTGACCTTGGACTACTACTGTTGGTCACTTCTTCATGCTGTATATATTCTCTCTTCTCTGGTATCCAAAATACTGCATTCTCTAGATTTTTATCTTACCTTTTTAACTATTCCTTCAGCTCTTTAATTTAATCATTCAATAAGCAAATTAAGCACCTTTTATGGGCAAACCACTGCACTATATTTTGGCCCTTAATATGACTATTCCCCAAGTGTCCAACCTTTGCCCTTTTCTCTCTATGGTTTCTCCTCTGGCAAATTCATTTACACATACCACTGTAAGGATCAACTCCATAGAAATTACTCCGAAATTTCTATCTCTAGTTCTGTCCTTTTAAGTGAGATCCAGACCTGCATTTCTAACTTCCTGTAGGAATTGCCACTTAAATACCCTCCTGGCACTTCAGACTCCGTATATCCAATGTCAACTACATGCTTATTAATTTGCAAATGATCCAAATTTAATTATACCAGATGACAATATCAGGATTCAAAAAAATCTTGACAAGTTAGAATCATGATGAAAATTTAATACATGACACACTAGAGAAAAATGGTAAAAAAAAAATAATAATAACAATATGAAAGCATAGTGAATTAATAATCAGTACTCCATAAAGAACTGTTCTCCAAATCATAAAAACCTGGGTTCAAGTCTTGCCTCTGGCATATACTGATTTTAGGACCCCTGACAAGTTATTTAACCTTTTAGTGCTCCAGGGTAATGCCCCCAAATTATTGATTTCAAAGCAGTTCCTGGTCTTCCCTGAGATAGGAAGTTATATCACTATGCCTACTCTGCACTAATGAAATCCTACACTTCTTTTCCTCCATTCAAACAAAAAAAAGGGAACGTCCTATACTTCATTTCAAGAAATCAACTTTATAGGTGCAAGATGAAGAGTCTTATAATGGGCATGAATGTTTTTATCAATAATGTGGATAGCTTATTAAATTTGCATATGACACAAAGCTAAGGGGAAAATCTAACAGATTGGAAGATAAAATCAGGATCCACAAAATTTTTTGGCAAAATCTAAGATTACCTTCAATAATTTCAAATGTAAAGTCTTAACATGGGTTCAAGATCTCAATTATTAATCAATTATCAATATCAATTCACATTATAAGACAGGGTAGGTAACAGTTTATCTGAAAAATACCTGGTAATTTCAGTTGGCTATAACCTCTGTCAATAATATGATATAGCAGCCAAATGAGAGACATAGCTTCCAAGATATCTTGAATTATAATTCTCATCATCATGTTTTGAGAAAGTTAACTAATAAGAGCAGAAGGATACCCTGAGGTGAACAACCAGAATGGTGTAGGGCTTTAATTCCATTCCATGTGAGGATTGGTTGGAGATGTTCAGAATGGAGAAGAGCAAGTTCAAGGAAAACACATGATAGCTGATTTTCTTCAAGGGCCTGAAAAGGTATCTCATGGAAGAGGGTTTAGATTTGCTCAGTTTGATCTCAAGAAGTGGAACTAAGAACAATGGGTGGAACCCTTCCTAATAATTAAAACTTTTCAAAAGTTCAGTAAGTCAATCCAAGAGTTAGTAGGAGCCCTGAAAGAATTCTTCATTGTCACCCTCCTATGGGAGGTCTTCAGGGAAAGGTTTGATCACCTCCTGTAGGTCTCTTGCAATGAGCATTCTTCTTCTAATATGGACTGAACAAGACGGCAAATGAGGGTCCTTCTAATCAGAAAATTCTGTGATTCTATGAGTAGGCTGTAATCAATCACTCAATAAACATTTATTAAGCACCTACTATGTTCTAGGCACTGTGCTAAGCCCATTACCAGTCAAAAACTGTGTGAGAGAAAAAGCATAAATGACTCTCCTCAGAAAAATGAATAACAAGAAAAGAATTTGGGCTTCTCATATCACAACAATAGGCAACTGATGAACTGCCTAAATGTTATATTGATATACACACAATTTCAAGGGAAGTAGGCAAAGGTTGCCAGCTTATAACATGAATGTGATTTGTAAGATTTACAAAAGATTTAGACTATACTTGCACTGAATGAGAGGCCAGAGATGGCTTACTATTTGTGTAGTGGACTAAGTATCCACAAGATGAGATCATAGAACCATCAAAGTAATAAAGTATAGGATGTACGAGATATAACTATTTCCTCTGAAAAAGATCTGGAAAGATTTAATGTAATACAAGCTTAATAGGAGTCTACATTGTGATATGGGGACTTAAAAAGCTAATAATACCTCAATTAATCAATAAAGACTTATTAAGCATCTACTATGTACCAGGCACTGTGTTAAGCACTGGGGATACAGAAAGAGACAAATGACACTTCCTACCCTCAAGGAGCTTGCAAACTAATGGAGGAGACAACATGCAAACATGTTATTAACTTGCAATGCATACACCTGCATATTATCTCTACCATAAGACTATAAGCTCCTAAAGGGCAGACACTTTCTTTTGCCTCTTTTTTATATCTTTAGCATTTAGATAACAATAAATAACAGATTAGATAACAGTAAAAAACACGATTTTGAAAATCTTCCCTCCCTGGTATCAAACTCAAACAAAACATTCACAAAAAAAAAACCAATGGAGAAATTCTAAGAAATTATCTTGTGCTGGCCCCTAAATTTTAGAATCACAGATTTGTTTTTCCATGAAAAGAAGTAAAGTTTTAATTCTATCTCTCCACTTCTACAGAGTAAACTTCTCAATTTAATTACTTTTGTTTCCATTCTTTAAAATGTTTTTGATTATTGATAAAAATAATAATAGTAAAAAGAACTACAGTATGTGCCAGAAAAATGGGTCATTGTGTAAGTCAGTCTAATTAGCCTAATCATACAATTAAAGACGGAATGGTTTAATTAATTATAATTACCAGAAATCATCCTAATTAAAACACACTTCTAGCCAGCTTTTGATAAAATTAACTAAATAAATGTTTCCATGTTGATCACAAGTTCATTATGCAGAGAGTCTGAAACTTTTATAGATATGATAATATAAGAACATGTTGATTGAGGAGCCCTTTGATCCTTTTGTAGAGTCCTTAACCACTCTCTCCTGAGCTGTAATCTCACTTTATCAGTTGCACATTGGACATTTAAAACTGCATGTTACATAGACATATCAAACTCAAAATGTTCGAAACAGTCAACTGATGTTAAGCATCTACTCTGTATTGATTAACACTGTGATATCAGATACTATGCCAAGTGCTGAGGATATAAAGATAAAGATAGTCCCTGCCCTCAAGTTGCACATAATCTTTTTTTTTTTTTGGCTAGGCAATGGGGTTAAGTGACTTGCCCAGGGTCACACAACTAGTAAGTGTTATGTGTCTGAGGCCATATTTGAACTCAGGTCCTCCTGACTCCACTGCACCACCTAGCTGCCCAAGTTGCACATAATCTAACAGGGGAATATATAACATAAAAAGATGAAAAAAGAGAGAGGAGGTAGCACCAGACATAGCACCAGGGCATGATGATGCCCATGTTAGATGGAAAATGATGAGATGACTGGGCTGGGCACTTTCTGTAGATGGATCTGAGAGAAACTTTCTGATCTCTATCCTCCAATTCCTCCAGTCAGAAGGAGTGAGGGGCCACAGGGTCAAGGGGGTGCTGAAGACATTTGAGTTACAGAGTTGATTTCATCTTGCAGGATAATGCATTTCTGGAGATCATGAAGTCCATGAGAGCAGCTCATTATTTCTGTCCCCAAACCTACCCCTTTTCTGACCTTCCCTATTTCTTTTCTTTCATAATAGTATTTTCTTTTTTTCTAATTATATGTAAAAATAGGTTTCACCATTCATTTTTGTAAAATTTTTGAGTTCTAAATTTTTCACTCTCCCTCCTATCCTTCCCTTCTCCCAAAGAAGGTAAACAATTTGATATAGGTTACACATGTACAATCATGTTAAACATATTTCTACATTAGTCATGTTGTGAAAGAAGAATCAGAACAAAAGGAGAAAACCACAAGAAAGAAAAAACAAACAAAAAAAGTGAAAATATTATGTTTCGATCTGCATTCAGATTCCATAGATTTTTCTCCAGATGTGGTTAGCATTTTCTATCACAAGTCCTTTGGAATTGTCTTGGATCATAGTACTGCTGAGAAGAGCTAAATCTATCATAGTTAATCATTATACAGTGTTGCTGTTGTTGTGTACAATGTTCTATTTCTGCTCACTTCACTCAGTATCACTTCATTTAAGTGTTTCCAGGTATTTCTGAAATCTGCCTGCTCATCATTTCTCTTAGAACAATAATATTCCATTATAGTCATATGTCACAACTTGTTCACTTGTTCCCCAATTGACAGGCCTCCCCTCAATTTCCAATTCTTTGCCACCACAAAAAGAGGTACTATAAATATATTTATGTGTGTGGATCCTTTTCTCTTTTTTATGATCTCTTTGGTATATAGACCAAGTAATGGTATTGCTGGATCAAAGAGTATGCACAATTTGATTGCCCTTTGGGAATACTTCTAAATTGCTCTGCAGAATGGCTGAATCTACCAATGCATTAGTGTTCCAATTTTCCCACATTTTCTCCAGCATTTATCATTTTCCCTTTCTGTCATATTAGCCAATCTGATAGGTGATCTCTGATCAATAGAGATGTAGAACATTTTTTCATGACTGTAGATAGTTTTAATTTCTTCATCTGAAAACTACCTATTCACATCCTTTTAATTGAGGAATGACTTGTATTCTTATAAATTTGACTCAATTCTCTATATATTTTAAAAATGAGGCCATTATCAGAAACACTGACTATAAAAATTATTTCCCAGCTTTCTACTTTCCTTCTAATCTTGGTTGCATTGGCTTTGTTTGTGCAAAAAAAACCATATAATTTAATGTATTCAGAATTATCCATTTTGCATTTCATAATGTTCTCTATCTCTTGTTTGGTCATGAATTCTTCCCTTTAAATCTGACAGCTAAATTGTTCCTTGTTCTCCTAATTTGCTTATGATATCATCCCTTATGTCTAAAACATGTACTCATTTTGACCTTATCTTGGTAGAAGGTGTGAGATATTGGTCTGTGCCTAGTTTCTGCCATACTATTTTCCAGTTTTCCCAGCAATTTTTGTCAAATAGTGAGTTCTTACCCCAGAAGCTAGAGTCTTTGGGTTTATTAGATTACTATAGTCATTGACTACTATGTCTTCTGTACCTAACCTATTCCACTGATCCACCACTCTATTTCTTAGTCAGTACTATACAGTTTTGATGATTGCCACTGTATAATATAGTTTTAGATCTGGTATGGGTAGGCCACTTTCCTTTGCATTTTTATTCATTAATTCCTTTGTATTCTTGACCTTTTTGTTCTTCCAGTTGAATTTTTTTTATTATTCTTTCTAGCTCCATCAAATAATTTTTGGTAGTTAGATTGATATGGCACTGAATAAGTAAGTTAATTTAGGTAGAATTGTCATTTCTATTATATTAGCTTGGCCTATCAATGTGCAACTGATACTTTTCCAATTCTTTAGATGTAACTTTACTTGTGTGAAAGGTGTTTTGTAATTGTGTTCATATAGTCCCTAGACTTGTCTTGGCAGATAGACTGCCAAATTATATTGTCTACAGTTATTTTAAATGGAATTTCTCTATCTCTTGCTGCTGGATGTTGTTGATAATATAGAGAAATATTAATGATTTGTGTGGATTTATTTTATATCCAGCTACTTGGCTAATGTTATTTTTTTCAGGTAGCTTTTAGTTGATTCTCTAGGATTCTGTAAGTATACCACCATATCATCTGCAAAAAGTGATAGTTTTGTTTTCTCATTGCCTATTTTGATTACTTCCAATTATTTTTCTTCTTTTCTTGCTAGAGTTAACATTTTGAATACAATATTGAAATAGTAGCAGTGATAATGGGCTTCCTTGTTTCAACCCTGATCTTATTGGGAATGTTCTAGCTTATTCCTATTACATATAATGCTTGCTGATGGTTTTAGATTGATACTGCTTATCATTTTAAGGAAAATTCCATTTATTCCTATACTCACTAGTGTTTTTAATAGGAATGGGTGCTGCATTTTGTCAAATGCTCTTCTGTACCTATTGAGATAATCACATGATTTCTGTTTGTTTTGTTATGATCTAATAAATTACACTGACAGTTTCCTAATACTGAACCAACCCTAAATAAATCTCACCTGGTCATAATATATTGTCCTGGTAATAAATTACTGGAATATCTTTGCTAATATTTTATTTAAATTTTTGCATCAATATTCTTTAGGAAAATTTGTCTATAATTTTCTTTCTCTGTTTTGGTCTTCTTGTTTAGGTATCAGCACCATGTTTGTGTCTGAGAAGGAATTTGGTAAAACTCATTCTTTGCCCATCTTTCCAAATAGTTTATATAGTATTGGAATTATTTGTTCTTTAAATATTTGATAGAATACACTTATAAATCCATCTGGACCTTAAGATTTTTTCTTAAGGAGTTCACTGATGGCTGTTCTGTTTCTTTTTTTTGAAATGGTGTTATTTAAGTATTTTATTTCCTCTTCTGTTAATCTGGGCAATTTATATTTTCATAAATATTCATTTATTTCACTTAGACTATCAAATTTATTGGCATAGAGTTGGGCAAAATAGTACCTAATTATTGTTTAATTTTCTCTTCATTGGTGGTGAATTCACCCTTTTCATTTTTGATGTTGGTAATTTGGTTTTCTTCTTACTTCTTTTTAATCAAATTAACCAAAGGTTTATCTATTTTATTGGGTTTTTCATAAAGCCATCTCTTATTGTTATTTATTTATTAGTTCAATAGTTACTAGTTTTATTTATAGTTATTAATCTTTTCTTTGATTTTCAGAATTTCCAATTTGATATTTAATTGGGTATTTTTAATTGGTTCTTTCTCTTGCTTTTTTAGTTGCATGTCATTGATCTTTTCTTTCTCTATTTTATTCTTGTAAGTATTTAGAGATATGAAATTTCCCCTAAGAACTGCTTTGCTATATCCCATAAGTTTTGGCATGTTGTCTCATTATCATCATTCTCTTTGATGAAATTATTGATTGTTTCTATGGTTTGTTGTTTGACCCAGTCATTCTTGAGGATTAGATTATTTAGTTTCCAATTCATTTTTTTAGTTTATCTTTCCATAGCCTTTTTATTACATTTAATTTTTATTGCATCATGATCTGAAAGGGATGCATTTAATATTTCTGCCTTTCTGTATTTGATTGTGAGATTTTTATGTCCTATTACATGGAAAATTTTTGTGTAGGTGTCATGTACCACTGAGAAAATGTTATATTCTTTTCTGTCCCCATTAAAGTGTCTCCAGAGGTCTATCATATCTAAATTTTCTAAAGTTCTGTTCACCTCCTTAACTTCTTTCTTGTTTATTTTTTTGTTAGATTTATCTAATTCTGAGAGGGGGAGACTGAGTTTCCCCACTAGTATAGTTTTGCTGTCTATTTCTTCCCGTAACTCACTTAATTTTTCCTATATGTATTTAGATGCTATACTATTTGGTGCATATATGTTTAGTATTAATATTAGTTCATAATATATTCTACTCCAGCCTTTTACCTGTGCATATCTTTCTGCTTCAAATGTGTTCTTGTAAATAACATACTGAGAATTCTGGTTTTTAATCCACTCTGCTATCCACTTCCCTTTTTATGGGAAAGTTCAACCCATTCATATTCACAGTTAAGATTACTAACTCTTTCTCTCCATCCTATTTCCCCTTTGTTTATAGTTTTCTCTCTCCTTTCACCCTCTCCTTCCTCACCAACATTTTGCTTTTGACCACCACCTCCAACAATCTGCCCTCCCTTCTCTCAGTTCTCCCTTTCCATTTTCTTTCTCTTTTCTTCTCCTACTTCACTGCAGGATAAGATAAATTTCTATACCCAACTAAGCATGTATGTAATTCTCCTGCATAACTTTCATTTCCTTTCCTATTTTTTCTTCTACCTCTCTTACTTGATTTTTAAGATCATTTTTAAGCTCTTCCAAAAAGACTTTTTGGGCTTGAGAACAATTCACATTCCCCTCTGAAGCTTCAAATGTAGGCATTTTGATGTTGTCCTCTTCTGAGTTTGTTTTTATCTTTCTTGTTGTGATAGTAGCTTTCTACAGTCAGGGCTCTTTTCTTTTTCTCACTCATTTTCAGCCTATTTCATGACTTTTAAAGTTGAACTCTGCTGCTGATGGATAGGGGGGCACTATTCCATGCTTCTTGTGCTGGGGACCAGGGGTCTAGTCACTGGGTTTTCCATGCCAGGGCCTCAGGTCCTTGCAGTTTGTCCACTACACCTGGCATACTCGTGCTTGTTGTGCCAGGGTTCTGGGGCTCACAATTTGCCTTCCACAGTGGAGCAGAAGCCTCACTGCTGGCCTGCTGAGCCAGGACCAAGGAGCCTCAGTTGCTGATCTGTGTTGTGGCTAAGAGCCTCCCACTGCCTTACCCAGACACATTCTGTGCTCCCCTTTTAACCAAGTGATACAGACCTTTCCAGAAGTCCCTCTAAGTTATCTTAAGCTGGAAAATTGTTCCACTCCATCTTTTTGTGGGTTCTTTCACTCCAGAATCTTTTAGAGGCTTGATTTAATGTTTCTGAGAGAAACTAGGACAATCTCAGACAACTTCCTGGCTTCTCTCTTCCATCTTGGCTCAACTCCTCTAAGCTTCCTATATCTTTCAAGGACAACATCATCTTTCCATTTTCTTCCAATTTCTAGATTCACAACATTAGTATCATCCTCTAGTTCTCACCAATCCTCACCTCACACATCTAGTCACTTGCCAAGTAATATTGTTTCTACTTCCACAACATTTCTCCCATCTGTCCCCTTCCATCCTTTCACAAAATGATCACTCTAATTCAGGGCCTCTTCACCTACCATAATATCCAGTGCTTAGCATAGTGCCTGCACAAAGTGGTTATTTAATAAAAGCCTGTTGATTTGACTTGACTATCACCTCAATTATTATAATAATCTCCTAGTTGGGCTCCATGCCTCAAGTCTTCACCCTGATTCATCCTCCAGAGAAATGCTAAAGCATTTTCCTAAAGGGCAGATCTGATCATGTTACTCTCTACTCAGTAAACACCAGTATCTCCCTATTACCCCTGAGTTGATATTTAATTCTTAATGTTCTTTACAACCTCACCCAAATTTACCTTTCCAACCTGATTTTACTTTAGTCTCTTTCATATACTCAGTGGTCCTGCCAAATTTGCATTCTTGCTATTCCTTTCACAAAATGCTTGATTTCCCATCTCCATTCTTTTTTCAATGATTGTCTGTTATGCATGGATGATATCCCTCATGTCTTCCAACCAATAATTACCTTGTATCTATTTTGCACCTATTTTATACATGTCATGTAGTCTTTCCCAAAAAAAAACATAAACTTCTTGATAGCAATGACTTCTGCATCTTTTGTCTATGTATCTCCAGTGCCTAGAATAGTAACTGTTACACTATATATGCTTAGTAAAGCAATGTTGATTGATTGAATATATCTTATACAAAATTCAAATGGACAAGATGATGACATACTATAGCTGTTCCTGTTTGCAAAGTCCTTCAGGGTTCCTTTAGTGAGGAACCAAGCAACTCATGAAAAGTTAACCTAGCAAAAAACATGAGGAAAATGAAGTGGATGAGGAAAGCATATTATATGGATTAAGAGATGTGATTAGATGGGATATTTGTAATTTAGTTAATCCATAAATACATACGTGTGTGTGTGTGTATGCGCGCGTGTGTGACAGACATTCCAGATGGGCACAAAATTGAAGGAACTGAGTGAAGTGGATCAATTTTGGAAATTATACAATACTTTCAAAGGTCCTTAGCTACTCCTTATCACAGAAATTCACCTTTTGATGCCAATATCCTGTTATTTTAGCTGTGAATCATGAAATACCACTATCTTAAAAGAATTATAATTACAAATGACCTCAAAAGCAACAGAAGATGTAAGATGGCTTTAAGTAGATTAAACCATATCACCAATTCACTAAAAAAATTTGCTAGGCACCTATCATAAGAAATATGGTGCTAGGTAACAGAGATTCAAAGATAAAACAAAAATGTCCCTTTTCTCAAGAAGGCTTATAGTATATATTTATTCCACTTCTTAGGAGTACTAGGAAATTAAAGTGACTTTTTTTTAAAAGGAAGCATCAATACACTTCCAAGGTCAGAGCCAAGATGACTCCCAACATTCCCTATCAAACAAGAATGCCTCACATCAAATTCTGGAGTGACAGAGCCAAAAAAAAAATCAGGGTGAGATGTTCTTCCAGACCTAGAAAGTCATAACAGAGATCTATGACATGGGAGAGGAGGCTGGCCCAGAACTTATATGGATGACACACCAGTGGTGGGACTAGGTGATGGTGACAGAAGCAGTAGATGCTTAGGAAGGTCTCAACTCAGAGATTGTAAAGGAACCTGGAAACTAGCCAGAAAGAGATTACAAGAGACTTCTGGGATTGCATTGGATGCAGGACCAGACAATGTTTGGCAACTTCACTGCTTATACCTACTTCTGGGTCATAGTTCAAGGGTAAAGAGGTGCACTTTGGTCAAAAAGGAGTGGAAAACCTCAGGTGCAATATTAAAATATTTTATTTATTTTTGCAATATCATTTCCGGTCACAAGGGAGCAGGAGCCCTGAGGAGCTGTGTCAATTGCAATTCCAAGGGATCAAGGGCCCTTCTTGGATAAGGACAAGAGTTCAGACCAAGAGAACAAAAAAGCCTTTGACAAAATACAACACCCCAAAACACTAGAAAGCATAGGAATAAATGGAGCCTTTATCAAAATAAGTAGTACCTATCCAAAGACCAAAATTATCATTCTTCATAGATGATATAATAGTATACTTAGAGAGCCCTAGGGAATCAATTAAAAAACTAGTTGATAACTTCAGCAAAGTTGTAAGCTATTAAAGAAACCCACAAAAATCATTAGTGTTGAGAGAGGATTCTGGGAAGATGGTGGAGTAGGTCAGAAAATTCCAAGCTCTCCAGATTTCCTCCACAAACAAGAAAAAATAGCACCTCAGGATAAATATTAAGCAGCAAAAATAAACAAGAGTCGGAGCAGAACAGTGGTCCTCCTGGGACAACCAGAAATCATCCAAAGAAAGATCCCAAGATCCATCGAGGTTTGGCCCAAATAAAGTGTAAATACCTCTAAGCTAGCCCACTGCAGCAAGCAACAAGCCCTAGGAGCAGCTTGGTTGGGAGATAACCAAACCTCAGCCACAGGAATTTTCACCTTGTAGACAGTGTGGGCAGTTGGGCTTCTGAGTAGGGGAAGATTAAGGGAACCTTTGCTGACAAGGGATGCCAAGCCCAGCTATGTTCCTGAGATGCTGTCCTGGGAGAGAAAGAACCAGCACATGTCCAGTGAGTGCAGAAGCAGTGAGGTGGGGACACTGCTGACTGTGGGCACTTACAGCAGAACTGAGCTCTTGATCTCAATTCCAGGCCCTAAGGGAGAACTGAAGGTCATAATCACTGGAAAGTTCTCAGGGAGCTAGAGCATTTTTAGCATAGTGTGCCCTAGCTTTGACTTGGAGAGTGAAAGAAGTGCAGAGGTTGGACCCAGGACAAAACTCAAAAAATAACAGTAAAAAGGACTTGAGGCCAGGGGCACCATCCCCCACCCCAGGATTAGAGGTGATTATAATAATAAGCCACTATTTTTTTAAAATGAGCAGGCAAAAGAGAAAGAACCCAACCACAGAAAATTACTGTGGAAATAGGGAAGGCTGGGATTCATCTTCAGAGGAGGATACTGAAAAAAACAAAAAAAAAAGCCTCTCCTACAAAAGAGTAATTCAAATGGGCACCTACCAAAAAGAATTCAGAGAAGAACTGAAAAAAGACTTGAAAAAATCAAATAGAGAGATTTCTATCTAGTAAAAAAGAGAAAAATCAATAAGAGAGATCAAAGAAAAAATTTTTTAAAAGTAAGAACAATCCAAGAAAAACAAAAAGATTATGAAAAGGAAATCAATCAACTGGAAAAGGAGGTCCAGAATCTTAAGGAAGAAAATAACTCCTTAAAAATTAGAATTGGGCAAGAGAAAGCCAGCAAAATTATAAGGGATAAGAAAAAATAAAACAAAATATAAAGAATGAAAAATAGAAGAGAATATGAAACTTAAGAAAAACAACTGATCTAGAGAACAGATCAAGAAGAAAAAATATAAGAATATTCAGACTACCTGAAAGCTATGATCAAAAAAAGAATCTTCACACAATAATACAAGAAGTACTTAAAGAAAATTGTCCTGAAGTGTTAGAACAAGAGGGGAAAGTAGAAATAGGAAAAAAAAAAAAACAACACTGAGGGGCAGCTAGGTGGTGCAGTGGATAGAGCTCTAGCCTTGGAGTCAGGAGGACCTGAATTTAAATCTGGCCTCAGACACATGACACTTACTAGCTGTGTGACCCTGGGCAAGTCACTTAACCCTGGTTGCCTCACAAAAGGGGGGGGGGGGAAACCACTGATCACCACCTGAGAGAGATCCTAGAGGAAAACCTATAGGAATATGATAACCAAATTCCAAAACCCTCAGGTTAAGGAGAAATTATTATGAGCAACAAGAAAAAAACAATTCAAATATGGTGGAGCTACAGTTAGAATTACACAAGACCTAGCAGGAACTACACTAAAAGACTGCAGGTCTTGGAACACCATATATATCACAGAGCAAAAGAAGTGGAGATGCAGCCAAAAATATCGTACCCAGCAAAGTTAAGCAAAATTCTGAATGGAAAAAAAAAGGATATTCAATGAATTGACAGACTTTCAGGGTTTTATTGAAAAAAGACTAGAACTAAATAGAAAATGTGAAATACAAAATTCAAGAGAAATATAAGGGAAACATCAAAGACTAATTACAAGGGACTCAATAAGGACAAATTATTTACTTTTTATACATGAAAATGTAAACTGTATGTCTCAGATTGCCATTAGTAATTTGGTAGTTTGAAAGAAAAAGTGTGATAGAGCTAAGTATGATGTGATTCTAAAAAGCAAAATGATGTAGAAAAAGGTAAAAAGAGTAATTATCTCAAAAAATGAAGTGTAAGATGAAGAACTGATACAGACAAATTAGATAGTGGAGAAGGGTGGGTAATTCTGGAAACTTACTCTCATTAGGAATTAGTTAAAGAGAGAACAATACATACATATCTAGAAGGGTAGAAGTCTTTTAAATTCAGAAAGATATAAGAGGGCAAGTGGACAGAGTGGAGGGAGAGGATAATGGGAAGGATTCTTGGAGAGGAATAGGTCAAGGAAGAGAAGGGCAAGTTAGTGGGTAGAAGTAAAGTAGAGGAATAAGGAGAAATAGGAATAGAGAGAGAAGGATAGTAAGGAAAATAGGAAAAAAGAAAATGTACAATAAGTAATTATAGTTTAGAATGTGAAAGGGATGAATTTACCCATAAAATGGTAACTGGATAGCAGAATAAAAATTTGAATTCAATAATGTGTTGTTTTTAGGAAATGCTATAGAAATGAGAGATGTACACAAATATAAAATAAAGGTCAGGAGTAGAATTTATTATGCAAAAAAGCAGGGATAGTAATCATGGTCTCAAAATCAAAGCTAAAATCAGATTTAATCAAGAGAAAAATTGGGAAACTATCCTCTGTGTCAGTCATATTAATCAATAGTTTTAGACCATATAAAATAACTAGACAGTATTAAAAAAAAATGAGAGTATACCTGCCAAAACATAAACAAAAACTCTACAATATAAACACAAAGCACCTTCTATACAAAGTTAGATCTAAATAATTGAAGTAATATTTATTATGCATGAGTAACTATACCTAATATAATAAAAATGACAATTTTACTTAAATAATCTATTTACGTAATACTATCCCAATTAAATTACTAAAAAAATTATCTTACTGAGTCAGAAAAAAAATGATAACAGGGTTCGTTTGGAACAGCAGAGGGTTAGGAAATTCAAGGAAACCAGAGGGAAAAGATGTGAAGGAACTGAATTGGACCTTAAACCATATTGTAAGGTGAGAGCAGTGTTGAAGTGTAAAACGGATAATTTTGATTATTTTAAATTAAAGCTGTCCTATATAAATAAACCCTCTGTAGCCAAGAATAGAAGGAGTGCAGAAAAATTGGGAATAAAATTCTCATAAACTATCTCCCAAGTACAATGTGATTGGTTGGAATATTGTTGTAGGAAATGATGAGCTGGTGGATTTAGATAAACATGGAAAGACTTGGACTTATGAAGGAAGATGCTATGCACCTACAGAGAAACAGATGACAAGTGGAAATAAGGACAATATGGTCTTACGTATATGCAGTTGAGTGTATTTTTGTATATATGTGTATTTTTATGTATGTCTATGTATATGTATGTGTGTGTGTATCTATGCTTAATTGTAGCCTTTTGTGAGTGAGGAAGGGGAAAAATAACAAAGTAAAAAAATGCACAGCAAAGGACAAAAGTCATAGAAAGAAGTTTTGAAAATAATGTGTAGATTTATTATATGGTTTTCTTGAAATGGAAATTAATTGCTTTGTATTGAATCCTCATTTATGTTCTGCTGTGTACATGGCGATGGTTCTTTTCTTTTCTCATTTTGTATTTGTTTAAAATGAATTCAAACATAATGAAAAAAAAATCATGTGTTTCTATTTACTACCAACAAAATCCAGCAATGAGAGATAGAAAGAGAAATTCCATTTAATATTACTGCAGACAGTATAAAATCCTTGGGATACTACCTGCCAAGACAAGTTCAGGGATTAAATGAATGCAATTACAAAACACTTGTCACACAAATAATTATCTAAACAATTGGGAAAAAACATAAATTTCTCATGTGTAGGCTGAGCCAATATAATAAAAATGACAATTCTACCTAGTTAATTTACTTATTGAGGGTCATACCAATGAAACTATTGAAGAATTATTTGATAGAGCTAGAAAAAATTAAACAAAATTCATCTGGAAGAACAAAAGGTCAAGAACCTCAAGGGAATTAATGAAAAAAATGTTAAGGGAGGTAGCCTAGCAATTTCAGATTTCAAACTATTTGCAAGGTGGTAATCCTCAAAACAATCCGGTACTGCTAAGAAATAGAATGGTGGATCAGTAGAATAACTTAGGCACACAATTTGTTGTTCTGTCTTTCAGCTGTGTCTGACTCTTCATGACCCCATAGACTATACTGTTCATGGAGTTTTCTTGACAAAGATACTAGAATGGTTTGCCATTCCTTCTCCAGTGGTTTCAGGCAAACAGTGGTTGTGACTTGCCTAGTGTCACACAGCTAGTAAATGTCTGAGACTGGTTATGAACTCACATCTTTCCAACATCAGGCCCAGTACTCTATCTACTGAGCCATCTCGTTGACTCAATTAACTCAATTAACTCCTGGGTACACAATACCCAGGAGTTAATGACCATAGTAATCTAGTGTTTGTTAAACCCAGAGATCCAAGTTTTGGGGACAAAAACTCACTATTTGAAAAAAAATTACTGGGAAAATTGGAAAGCAGTTTGGCAGAAAGTAGGCATAGAACAACATCTCACACTGTATAACAAAAAAAGATTAAAATGGACAAAAGTTGTATACATAAAGGGTGATATCTTGAGTAAATTATGGGAGCATGGGAAAAATTTACCTGTCAGATATATGGATAAGGGAAGAGTATATGACCAAATGAGAGAAAGAAATATAGGAAGTAAAATAGATAATTTTGATTACATTAAATTAAAAGGCTTTTGCACAAATGAAACTAATTCAGCCAAAATTAGAAGGCAAACAGGAAACTGGAGGAAATTTTGCAGGAAATTTCTCTAATAAAGATTTCATTTTTCAAATAGATAAGGAATTGAGTCAAATTTATATAAATATAAGCCATTCTCCAATTTATGAATGGTCAAAGGATATGAACAAGAAGTTTTTAGAAGAAGAAATTAAGACTATAAATAGTCATGAAAAAATGCTCCAAATCACTATTGATTAGAGACATGCGAATTAAAACAACTCTGAGGTATCATCTCATGCGTATCAGATTGGCTAACATGACAGAAAAGGAAAACGACAAATGTCAGAGGAAATGTAGAAAAACTGAGACACTGATGCACTGTTGGTGGGGTTGTAAATTATCCAGTTCTGAAGAATTTAGTGGTTACTATGTATAAAACAACAGGCCAAGGAATATAGAAACCTTGAGTGAAACAAATTGGCAAGCACTTACCTGATATGGGCTTTTAATATGAATACATGCCATGAAAATTGGGCTTCCTGATACTTCGGACCTTTGACCTTTTAAGTAGGAGGTATCAAGAAAGCTACCATGTGATAACTAGCTTGTGGCAGCCAAGAATTCATAGCAATATTGGGGGGTTTTGTTTGTTTCTTTCATGAGGAAGGCTTTTATTGAAAGGGGGAATTAGAGAAGGCTTCATGGAAAGTATGACATTCCAGTTGGACTTTAAAAGGTGAATAGAAATCCAATGACAATGAGGGGGGCAATATTTCTTGACAGAAAAGAAAGGAAAGATTTCACAAGTACAGTGTGAGCAAAGGAATGGAGGTGAAAAATGTATATTCTCCTTATAGGGTAGGAATTCTCAGTTGTATGTTAATAGCTGTTTAATTCTTTGTAGCTTTTTTTTTATGCTACCTAACCAATGAAGACTGCTAAGAATGAGGGAAATATACTAATATCTCTGAATACTGGGTCCTTTAATGTGGAGGTTTCTTAAATAACTGAATCTGATCTCTCCATTCTATTCAAAGAAACCTACTTGTCCAGATAGGTGACTTAGTCACAAATGCATCATAACTTCCACTACATCTTTCCCTTCACCTGTCTCCCCTCCCACAAAAAAAAACCTGTTCCCATCTTAATTTCTGCTCAGAGCTCACTCCATAAAACCTTTCCTAAATAGCTTCTCTGTAATCTCTTCATTTACTCTGGCATTCTAACAAAAATGTGGTTGTTGTTGAGGAGTTTTGTTGTCGTTGTATTGTTGTTGTTGTTGTTTTACCTTTGGGAAAGCTTTCCATTTTTTTTTTCCATGACCTGGATATATTATTCTGGAAAGCATAATAGAAATAAGTTTCAGCAACAACACATTCCATTAACCAGGGAATGTTAGCAGACAGTTATATCACAGTTAATTTCTGAATCTCCACATGATTTCCACAGATGTAAGTAAAAACTACAATTAAGAGCAAATTATAGATCAGAAAATGATGCCAGGAGATAATATTGTACTTTGAGGGTATGGATCAAATGTAAGTTATTCCTCCTCAGCTTTCACACTTGGCAGGCAGAAATCTGGTTTGTTTATCTCATTTCTTGTAAGGAACATCCTGCGCAGTCCCCACCCTACAACAAAGAACACCTGCACCTGCACCTATAGGCAGGTTTTCTTGTTTTCAAATACATATATACATACATACATACACATACACACATATATATAGACATACCTACATGCATATATGTACCCACACATATATGTATATCTATACTTAATTCTCGTTATTGCTGATTCCCTGGATTTTTGCCTGATGCTTGCTCTATTCTTTATATTTTAATCTGGCTTTGTGTTCTTATTTTCATCAGTCCAATCAATGTTGCCACATATTGAGGTCTAGACATAATAGTGTAACTCAGTGTCCACAAAATGAATTCGAGGGGGAGGCAGGGAGGGGATTTAGCTAATGCAGTATTCCAATCTTCAGAAACATGTTTTCTTTTTCTTTTCCTGAGTCCCAAATAACACAAATCACTTAACTCACCAAGAAAAAGCAAGCACATGTACAGAATGCAATGTACACAATTTTGAAGGTAATGTATTCTACAAATTACATTGAAATTTTAGAATTTTAATGAAGATAAACACTTATCTGGTTTCGAAAACAGGTGGCTTTAGGTAAATAGAACAGAGTTACACAACTGGGAATGTGTCCATTAAACCAGTATATTTGGTAATATCCTGACTGTATTTTAATTGCAACACCTGCTCATAATATCTGAGGAGAGGATGCTTTTTATGTGTTAATTGGGTTAGTTGGGTAAATATTGCCGTGCTGTTTCTATCATATTTTCCATATAGTTATTTAGTATTTTTGCTTTAAAAAATTCATTTAAAAACAAACACTTATGAATCTACCTTATTGAAACATCTTCTGATCAATTAGAGAATAATTAATCAATACTAATAATGTTAAGTACCCTGGAACTTCATTCTTGTCCTGCTATAATGTTTTAGTATAAGACAGGGTGAAGTTTGTTACTGGAAGTACCAAAAGGGGTCCATAATATTAGAGCACAAGCTCTGACCAAAAATGACTCCATAAAGCTGCATTAAGCTCTTCTTAAAAAGTTGGACAAGTCAAAGTTTTCCTTTTCTTCTTTCAGTCTAGATTCTGGGTTGACTACAAGATGCTGTGGAGATAAATATAGCACTCTAAGGAGAGAATAGAGGGGCACCTTCTCACACATGGCTCTGATTGACAGATGAAGCCAGGCAGATCAAGGTGGGATAACAGACTCATTAAGGGAAAAAGGAAAGTCAAAGAAAAAGAGGACCACGAAGAGAATAAGCAAAGGATTCAGCCAAAAATATATGAAAAAAGAAGAAACTAAAAAGAATATTGAACCAACTAATTTAAACATAATGAACAACTGGGGCCATATGTGTAACAATAGGACCCTTTTTGTTGTTGTTGTTTGGTCATTTCACAAATTCTTTGAGAACTCATTTAGGATTTTCTTGGCAAAAATATTGTACTGGTTTGCCATTTCCTTATTCAGCTCATTTTATAGATGAGGAAATTGAGACAAACAGGGTTAAGTGACTTGCCCAGGGTGACACAGCTAATAAGGTCTGAGGCCAGATTTGAATTCAGGAAGATGAGTCTTCCTGACTCACCATCCAGCATGCTATCCTAGCTGCCACCAGAGCAAAGTTAATTAAAGCTAACAGATCAGCTGATGTTAACTTACTACAACATGTGAAGAATACAGAAGATATAACAGTGAAGTTGACCAGTGAGCTTGGACAGGAATAATAAACTTAAGATATTGCTTTTGTTTGTTTGTTTGTTTGTTTTGTTTTGTTTTGTTTTGTTTTGTTTTGTTGGCAGCTATGAATAATAAAGTTATAAATGTAAAACAAGGATCTAAGTCTAGGAGCCAACCAGCTTCTCTCATTTGTCCTTATATCCAAGTTTATTTGAATATGAACCAAAAGTATTATGAGGACTGGGGAGAGTCTACTCACCTCAGTCCTATGAGGATACAGACAGACATTCAAGGATTCTATGGGAGTTAAAAAAGAATTTTCTAAGTCCAAGTTAAGCAGAAGTGAAGGACAAAGACTGAATGAAAATAACGAAGGGTTTGTCTAAAGATAATCTCATCCTAAGAGCATGTAAGCATCTGCTGTGGTGAAGCAGCTAGTTAGCATCTCCTTTGCAAGGGAAGACTAAAGCTCTTTTAGTCAGCAAAAGATCTAAAGATCTGACAAACCTACACTCAGCCAGATAGCCAATAAAGCCTCAGGACAAGATTGTCTACAATTAGACTGATTCTGGGCTGTCCTCTAAGTCTTTAGCCTGGTCAACTAATTAATTGTAGATTAGAAGATTACTTTTAACTCCAGTCAAATCCCTAATTGCCAGACTACATCCCCTTTTGGGGTGTTCCACCCAAAAAAATACAGAGGATTTCTCTATGACTGATAATGGCCAGACTCCCTTCATTCCCAAAATGCTTCTCTTTGACATACAAATAAAGTTGGGGGAAAGCAAAAGAGAGTTAAGTGAAGCTGGGTAGGTTAATGGTCTCTGCATTAGGTCTTTTGCTCCACATTCCTGCCTTCACTATGCATATCTGCCACCAACAAAATGACTGACATTTGTTTCACTTTCTAGCTAACAACAAACCTCCTTGTTCTCTACATGGAGAAAAGTAGATTAAAGAAATGGAATTCCAAATTGTACTCCACAGCTAGAAGCAAATGAGTAACAATATAGGAAAAAGGAAAACTTTCAGTAAAGACATCTTGAACTCTGAGGTTTAGAAACTTTTTTTGCGGGTGGCATTTCTTTATCAACCAGGTATATTTCACAAAGTAAAATTATTACCTTAAGTAAAATTCTCTGCTACCACCCACTACCCAGGTAGCCATTTCCCAAAAGATTAGTATAAAGCTAGTTTATTTGATGAACTCTTCAAAATAAACTCAAGGGTTCTCATTGTTTCTTCTGTTCCCATTTGTTGTCTAGTAAAATTTCAGTAATTTAGGCTCTACTCATTTATAATCAATCATTCAGACATGAATTGGGATGATTTTGCCTTTTCCTTATCTGAGACAGAAGGGTTTTCCAAGCCATTGAATAATGTAAACAATTTTTTTAGATTAGACTTGAACCTTCTTAAGAGAATAATTGGAACCAAGATGGCTGAGTAAGCAATAAACCACTGAAACTCTCCCATACTCACCTCCAAACAACCATAAAATAGAGCCCCAGAACAAATCTTGAAATAGCAGAACCAGCAAAAAGACAGGGTAAAACAATCTCTTCACCCAAGAAACTTGGAGGATCAACAAGAAAGGTCCATTTCACTCAGATGAAAGGGGAGCACAGTCCAGGATGGGAAGCATCCCAGCAAGCCCCACCTCAGCAAATCAGCAGGAGATCCTGAGCCACTGTGTAGTTCAGCAGAAAAATGCCAACACCAGTACCATCCCCACCCCACCCCACCCCCCCCACACACACATGCCTTAGCATAGTTTACCATGCTAGGGAACCTGAAGACTCCAGCTCTGTGAACTACAACTGTGCTTCAGCACAGCCTGGGTTAAACAGGTAGTCACCAACTATAATGGTGCCTAAAGCAAACAGGCAACTGCCAGCCAGCACCAGCCCCCTCCCTCACCCCTAATGCTTCAGCATAGCCCCCAGCAAACAGGCAGCCTCTAGAGGCCTGACCATACATGCTTCAGTGTAGCTATTGGGAAATGCAGAAATGCCCCACCAGGGTGTCTCACAGCATGCACCTGACACAACCACTAGGACCCAGCTCAGCATCAAGTAAGCTGCCAGACCCCTATGGCCTCCAGCAGTGCTAGCCAACTCCCATCCCATCTCCATAGTACAACACCAGACACAAAAGTCCCCCATGGGCCTCAGGGCAACATCAGTGCAGCACAAGTAAACAGCCAGGGCCTAAAACCACTAGCACAAGAAACTGGAGATAGTCCACATCCACCCTAGGAGCAGAGCTCAAATTTAAAAGAAAGGAAAAAGTTCCCCCCCCCCAAAAAAAAGGGATCAGCAGAAAACAACAACAACAACAAAATCTGATTGTACAAAGTTATTATGGTGACAGGGAAGACCAAGACACAAACAGATGAGTATAACAGTGTCAAAACATATATAGACAAAACCCCAAAGAAAAACAGGAAATGGTCTGAAGCCCAGAAATATCTCATGAAAGAGCTCAAAAAGAAGTTTAAAAATCATATGAGTGAGATAGAAGAAAAATTGGGAAAAGAATTGGGAGTAAAGCAAGAGAATTATGAAAAAGTCAACAGCCTGAAAAACTACTTAAAAAGTAGAACAAGTCAAATGGAAAAGGAGACTCAAAAGTCCACTGAAGAAAACAACTTCTTAAAAAGCACAATTGGCCAAATGGAAAAGAAGGTCCAAAAACTAATCAAGGAAAACAATATCATAAAAGTTAGAATTGAGTAAGTGGAAGCTAATGATTCTATGAGACATCATGAATCAATCAAACAAATTCAAAAGAATGAAAAAGTGGAAGAAAATATAAAATACCTCATGGGAAAAACAACTGAAACAACTGGAAAATAGATCCAGGAGAGACAATATCAGAATCAATACCTCATGGGAAAAACAACTGAAACAACTAGAAAATAGATCC
>NW_020948910.1:6195037-6430236 GCF_900497805.2 Vombatus ursinus | reverse complement strand
TCAATACCTCATGGGAAAAACAACTGAAACAACTAGAAAATAGATCCAGGAGAGACAGTATCAGAATCATTGGACTACCTGAATGCCATAATCAAAAGGAAGACATGGATAGCATCTTTCAAGAAATTATCAAGGAAAACTGGCCTTGATGTCTTGGAATCAGAGGACAAAATAGGCATTGAAAGAATACACCCATAACCTCAGCAAGGATATCCCAAAATAAAAACCCAAGAAATATTATAGTCCAATTTCAGAACTATCAGGTCAGGGAAAAAAATACAAGTGGGGGGGGGGCCCAATCAGGATCACATAGGACCAGGGAGCTGTAACATTAAAGGATCAGAGGTCATGAAACATGATATTCTGAAGGGCAAAGAAGCTAGGATTACAACCAAAAATCACTTACCCAGCAAAATTAAGCATAATACTTCAAGGGGAAAAGTGGTCATTCAATGAAATAGGAGAAGATCAGAACTAAACCAAAAACATGACCTCCAACATCAAGACCCAAGAGAAGCATAAACAGGTAAAAAGGGTGAAAAAAAAAAACAACATAAGGGATTCACTAGAGCTAAACTGTTTACATCCCTACATAGGAAGATGTAACTTCTCTTATAAATTGTAACTCTTATAAATTGTATCACCAACAGTAGAAATAAAAGGAATATACATAGACAGATGATAATTGGTATAAGGTGAATTTGAGGGAATGACATAAAAAATTAAGGGTTAAGAAAGAGGAGTACAAAGGGTGCAGAAGGAAAGAAGAGGTAGAATGGGATAAGTTATCTCACATTAAGAGATAAGAAAGACCTATTACAGTGAAGGGGAAGATGAGTTTTTAGGTGATGAGCATCACTTGAACCTTACTCTCATCAGCATTGGCTCAAAGAGTGAATGATATAAACAACCAGTTGAATATAGAAATCTATCCTACCCAACAGTAGGAGAGGAGGAGATTAAATAAAGTGGGATGGGGTGTAGACAGACATAAGGGAGGATAGATCAGGAGAAGTGGTAGAGAGAAGAAAAACATTGGTGAGGTAGGAAAAAGTAAAAGGAGAGAGAGGACAAATAGCAGTAAGAATAGGATGGAGGGAAATACACAGGTAGTAATCTTAACTGTGAGTGTGAATGGGATGCACTCTCTCATAAAACAGAAGCAGATAGCAGAGTAGATCGAAAACCAGAATCCTACAATATGCTGCTTACAAGAAACGCTTGAAGCAGAGAGACACACAAAGTAAAGGTAAGGGGCTGGAGCAGAATCTATCAGGCTTTAGGTGAAATTTTTAAAAAAGCAGATGAACCTTCCCACCATTTTATCCAAAAAAAAACATCCGATCATTTAATAAATGATTGACCAACTGACCTGTAAGCAACTACTCCGTTTCACTTACTCTCTCACCTATTGCCCCTTCTCACTATATTTCCTCACACTCAGATTGACTTTATTGGCATCCCAATCCTAAATAACCTGTCTGTTACATATCCTATTTTACTCCACTTTCACACTTAAGGGTTAGCCTTAATCCTTTCCATGGTATTCACTATGCTGTGATTTACATACTTCTAATTTTAGGAAATGTTCATGCTCCTATAATAGCAGAGCAATTAGCTTTATAACCCTTCAAGACTCAATATAAATGCCACCTCTTCCATGAAAATTTACCTCAGTTGGAAGTCATCTCTTTCTTATTTTATCTCATGAAAATTTGTACTCCTTTACACACTTCCTATATTCTAGTTTATATTGTATTTATCTGTGAATGTGTCCTATCACTTCTGTTGATTTACAATCTTGATGGCA
Source organism: Vombatus ursinus (assembly GCF_900497805.2). Lineage (NCBI taxonomy): Eukaryota > Metazoa > Chordata > Mammalia > Diprotodontia > Vombatidae > Vombatus > Vombatus ursinus. The sequence continues at coordinate 6,428,426 of NW_020948910.1, read as the reverse complement.
GGAAATCTCTTCATTTTTTCTTTGTCTCAAGGTGGCTGATATAATACATTATATGTGCTTATTTTAATATGCCTATAAATTGATGATCTCTTCAAAGGGTTTACTGCACACAACAGTTCAAATCACAATTCATCCACACTTTCTCATCTTGTACAGTTCACTTCTGTGTCATTTTGTAAATCCTTCATAGGGTTTACATCTGTTGGGCTAAGCAACACCACACTGGAGATCATTAGCTCTCTTGATATTGTGCAGGTAACAGTGGAACACACAAGCTATAGCTTTCTTACCTCTTGGTCTAACTATATGACCAGCCCAACTCTTCTTCAAATTATACATTTCAGGACAGATAGGTAGCACAGTGGATAGAGCTCTGGCCCTGGAGTTAGAAGGACTTGAGTTCAAATGTGGCCACAGACACTTACTAGTTGTGTGACCCTGGGCAGATCCCTTAATCCCAAATGTCTTCAAAAAATCTCCTCAATAATATCATTTATGCCATGTTTTGTGTTCAGATCCTTATTAGTAACGTGCTAGAGTCAATTTATACCCAGTATGCATCTCCACAGTGTCATCATCATCACAACTTTTTTTTAAAGTATTCTCAACTCTGGTTTACATGATTTGCAGCTAAATAACATCACCAGAAAAATGTTAGATTAAAAAAAAATAGAGGGGCAGCTAGGTGGTATAGTAGATAGAGCACCAGCCCTGTAGTCAGGAGGACTTGAGTTCAAATCCAGCCTCAGACAAATAACACTTACTAGCTGTGTGACCCTGGGTAAGTCACTTAACCCCATTGCCTAGCCAAAAAAAAATAGAGAGAGATTTTCATTCCATGGAAAAACTGAGAAGGGTCATTAAAAGCATTGCACTATTCCCAATGAAAACTAGCCTTGAAAAATGATTATTGACTTGAATAACCCATAAAGAATTGTGGAGATTGTGGAAAATAGGTATGTGAATTATTGATGTTTTCTCAATCAACTTTTTTCAGTTTTAATAAAAGAGATAGCACCAAATAGTAGATGCAGGGCAAACCTTGGAGTCAGGAAAAATTGGGTTCAAGGTCGGGCTCTGAAACCTACTAATTGTAAGACCTTAGACAAATTACTAAACTATTCAGTGCCAGCAGGCAGCTTTCTAAGTCTGCATGTTTTAGATGAATTTCTTATTTTCATTAGTGAAGGAAGTTCCGTTCACTAATGAAATTGCAACCATGAATGAAAATAGCCACAATAATAAATGATGACAATGATGGTGATGATGTTTATTTGTCATTATTGTTATTGCAGAGTTTAGTTTGTCAATGAAATTGTTCAAGACACTCTGTGTCTTGGAATCTGTGGCATTGCTTTTTTTTTTTCCCAAGTATTTGTTATTACCACTCCTTCATATATATTAAGAATCTATCACTCAATACCTTCAAAATAATGTCCCCTCTAACAAAAACTTTCCTTATGTAAAAGTATCTGATCTGGCTGTAATTCATATTGTTTTCTTTTTCTTAACTCATTTGTCATCAGTGATATCTACTTATATTATTTTTTTTGGCAAGGCAATCAGAGTTAAGCGACTTTCCCAAGGTCACACAGCTAGTGAATATCATGTGTCTGAGGCTGGATTTCAACTCAAGTCCTCCTGACTCCAGGGCCAGTGCTCTATCCACTATGCCACCTAGCTGCCCCCCATATAATTTTCTTTAGTGCCATTTCTACTTCCTCATACAGAAACTATCAGTCAAGAACAAACTCCAAACCGAAAAAGGTTTTTAGAAAGAATTCTATTATGTAGCTCTGCAGAGGGGAGAACCAGAAAAAATGTCTCACTCCCCAGAATCTCTGAAAGTTTTACATTATTTAGAGTTCAAACAAGTGCACAAAGACAGAATCTATGAGTGACCTACAGTCATAGGCACTTTCCAGATATATATCAGCAAGGGAGTCTTAACATTCAAGAAAGTCAGAACACAAACTTGGGATAAGGTCCCAACAGAAGATTTGCGTGGGTTCCAAGCATTCCTTAAAGTAACCTTTGGTTCCTCTGAAGTCATCTCTGGGATCAGCATGTCCTTCACATCCTTGGTTAAGCAATATCTAACCACACAGAGCTAGATTCAAACTATATGAGTAATAAAATTTTCCAAAAAAAACTCAGTGAATATAATGTTAAAGAACAAATTTGAAAAATGCACTATATTGATAGAGAAAAGAGTTTCTTACAAAAGTATTAGAAGATCTTTTCTGGGTTTCATCCTGTTTTCAGTTTAATTTTTTTTTTAGTGAGGCAATTGGGGTTAATTGACTTGCCCAGAGTGACACAGCTAGTAAATGTTATGTTTCTGAGGCCAGATTTGAACTCAGGTCCACAGTCAGTGCTCTATCCACTGTGCCACCTAGCTGCTGCTTCCAGTTTAATTTTTAAATCTCTCAGGAGTATCTAGCTTAAGTGGGACTCATCAAACTTTCTATAAAATTGTTTTTCCCTCAAGATTTTATCAAGTCCTGAAATAAAACAAAGCCACAAATTGAGGAATAAAGTGTCTTTAATTGAGATGATAGAATAGCAGACCTGCCACCTGGGGGTGAGGGAGTGACATCCAGTGGATTTCCCAACCAAAGAGATCAATGAAAAAAGTTCTTATACTTTTAAGGGGAAAGGGGAAAAGACATTATGAGATAGCAAGGTCTAGTCATGAGACCTCAGTGTTCCTTGACAATCCAGGCAAGGAAAGCCACTTTATTCCAACTGTGTTGCCATGAATCCCAATGGAAGGGGGCAAGGACACTAGAAGCTGAGATCTAGCTGGAGCTGGGCTCCCCACAAGGCAAATCCCCTGGGTGGTTCGGCTCAACCTAATCAACAGTAAATATCTTAAGAGTAGGAATGCAAGGACATTATTGAAATTCTGACATTACAAAGATCATTTAAGAGAGTAGCAGTCCACATTATATTTAATATTAATAATTTCTGTCATATTAACAATTACATTAATGATTTTGTCATTTTAGTGCTATTTTGTGAAACAATATAGCTCAAAACCTTCTGCCATCATTTCCACATGATTTTAAAATGAGTCTGTATTATCGACTGATATTGGTCCTTTTTTACTATATCTCTTTACTTGGCAATAATATTAAGTTTGCTCATTGAGGCAGTTTCTAGGCCTTTTTGACTTCCTTGTTATGGCAATTTATGTACAATCATATTATTTATATTCCATAGGAAATGACCATAGTCTGGGACAATATATGTCATTCTATATATTTCTCATTTTTACTATCAATAATTCATTTTTTTAAAAAATCATGTCAGAGCTATTTTAATTACATGCCATATATTCTCATTTACATTATTTTTAATTTGATGTTGTTTTTTATCTTTAGTTAATAAGTTAATAGTGAGACTATATATGTTATTTCAAAAATAGCTCCCACATTGATAACCAGCTTTTTTTGTTGTTGTCCATTAAAATATAGCTAGAAAATGGAGTGGATTTAATTTTTTATTTGTAGGAATTCCTAGTTTCATGACCAAAAAAGGACTAGCTCCTCACTACCTCTCAAAATTCCCCAAAATGAGCACTATGCACAAGGAGGTAAAGTAACTGCAGCTGTCTTCACAGGTTAAGATACCAAGAACCTTAAAGAGGTAACAGTCTGTTGATATGAGTAAACTAATCCTTAGTGCACTCACTCAGAATCCATTGCCTCTACCAGCACTTACATGTTTGTAGGACCGCACAACTAGACCCATAGTCTTTTGCTCATGAATCCTCATAGCAATTCACTTGCCACAGAAGGGACTTAGCAGCACAGCCCAAAGCCTCTGACCTCATCCCTTCATACTGTGGAAAAGGCAACAAAACTGAACTTTGCCCACAGCCCCAATTTCTTGCAAATGATTTGTTGTTACAGGAAAACAGCAGCTTGCACAGCCTGGGGCAGTAATTTACACACTGTGTCACAAAGAATGGAAAAAAAAAGCAATAATGTGAAGATAAAACATGATCTCTATACAAATAAAACATATTCATCTCAAAGACAGGATGCCTGGAAACAAATTAAGGATGATAAGTATTCCAGAAGAGTATGGTAAAGCAAAAAAAAAAAAAAATGAACACTATAATGAAAGAAAAAAAAGTAGAAGAAAACTACCTAGAACTTCTGAACCTAGAAAACAAAGTACAACCTAATCTCCTCCAGAAAAATAAATACATATACTACAAATTCCAAGACACATAGTGATGAAAGTTACCAATATCAATGATAATGAATTTTCCAATTTCTCGGGAGAAAGAACTTCAAGTATAAAGAAAAGGAGGAGTGGTTAGCTGGAGCAGTGGATAGAGCAATGGGCCTGGAGTCAGGAAAAGTTCAAATCTGACTTCAGACACTAGCTTTGTGAACTTGGGCAAGTCAATTAACCCTGTTTGCCTCAGCTTCCTCATTTGTAAAGTGAGTTGGAGAAGGAAATGGCAAACAATTCACTATCTTTGCCAAGAAAACTCCAAATTGGGGTCATGAAGAGTTGGACATCACTGAACAACAACAAAATAAAGAAAAAGAAATTCCAATACTACAGAATGATTTTATACCCATCAGAAATAAAAGAAGGGAATGGAATAATATGTTGCAAAAAGCAAAGGGTACAATCCAAGGTGACATTTCCTGACAATCTTAAAGAAAATGAACCTAATCATCAATAAAAAAAGATATTCAATAAAAGGGAGACATTTGAAGCATTTCTCCAAAGAAAACCATAATTGAGCAGATTATGTTCTTTGAAAACCCTTTCAAAGGGTTTTCAAGAAAGATAAACAAATATAGCAACCAAAGAAGGCACAATTAATGAAATAAATTATGCCTAGGAAAAATGGGGGAAAATACTATAAAGAGAAAGAAACCCACATTTAGGATTTTGCTGTAGCTAGTTTTCATGAGCAGTAGGGGACCTGAATTTTCATTATGAACTTTTACACTTCAGAAATTGGCTAACATTACAAATCACAGCTTGATTTATTATTTTGTTGATTTCTAGACTTAAGAATGTGATGGAAAAATATGAATAATGCACATTAAATTTAAAATTATGTTGGGAACATATTCCCCTATCTTCTGACCCAATTGTTAAATATTTACCAAAGCAAACATGCTTATAGAGTTTAAAAACAACAACAAAATAACAACAAAGGAACCATTAAAGATTTCATTCTAAAAGTACAAAAGGAGATTTTACAAAAATAAAAGCAGTACTTACATAAAAGAACTGATGTTTGAAGAACAGATCTGAAATCCTGTGACTAAACATCAAAACAGTCTTTGTAGAGAGAATGGTTTTTGTGTGACTAAACTGGAGGATGGAAAGGTATTAGGTGTTTAGAGTGATTAGGTGAAGAAATTTCCCCTAATCTTCCTTTTTCTCCCCTCTTCCCATCCCATTAATGCATTCCATTTCCTCTCTCTTTACATTCTTTTTTTGAATGATTATCAGGACATGAGTACCACTCTGAGACTATGTCTAATTTTATTCCCTCTGTGACCCCTAATGATGGTAGAGGTCTGAAGGCACTCAAGTATCTACCCATATTAAAACATACCCTTGTTTAGTTCCTTAAGATTTCTTGCTTGTGTTTCTCTTGACTTCTGTATTTGTACTTCAAAGGTCCTACACTTTTCTGTTCTTTTGCTTAGGAATGCTTGGAAATCTGATATTTCACTAACATACATTTTTATTCCCTGGATGAATTATAATCAGTTTTTCTGGGTTATTTTTTAGTTGTGAGTCTGTATCTTTTCTGGAACATTGCATCTGCTTGCCTCCACCAAATTGAGACCTTCATTTTCTTTAAGATATAACTCAAGTATGTTATCCTTCATAAAACCTTTGTTGATTCCTCCCAACTGATAATGCTCTCCCTCTCATACTATCTTGTATTTAACTACCTTGTATACATTTGTATTTATTAACTTTATATTTGTGTCCTATATGTTGTGTGTGTGTGTGTGTATGTATTTCTTGACTTACCACAAGAATATAAGCTCATTTTGATCAGATATTATTTTATTATTTGTACTTGAATCCCTAGCACCTAGCACAGTGCCTAATACATTATAGGTTTTTAATAAATATTTGTTGACTAGTATTTTTACATGTTAAAAAAATACTGATTGAATTTCTGGGAGCCAAGATGATGGAGTAAGAAGTAAGTCATGCTCACCCTCCCTTGTTGACCTCTGAAAGCCCAGAAAATATCACCCCAGGAAAAAACCTGAAACAGCTAAACAAGCAGAAAGATGGGGTGCAGCAGTCTTGTAGCCCAGGAAACTTGGGGAATTAATGGGAAAGGCCCCTCTTGCTCTGGAAGAGGGGGAGCAGTACAGGCTGGGAGGCAGCCCAGCAAGCCAGCAGCAAGCCCCACCTCAGCATACTAGGGGGAGGAGATCCTGAGCCCCAGGATTGTGGAGCAGGCAAGCACCAATACCAGAATCCCTTGAATAACTCAGTACAGGCAGGGGAACCAATAGACACCAGCCCAGAAAGCCACCACATTCAGCCTTCTCCAGCAGCCAAAGAAGTACTAAGGATAAAGGAGAATAAAAGGGAGGTGGCTGATAGAAGGGAGGGCAGACTGAGAGAGGCAGTGGTCCAAAGCAAAACTCTAGTGAGGAGGTAAAGGGAGAGAGAAAAGCATAAACAAGGGGGGAAACAGGATGGAAAGAAAGACACAGACAATAATCATAACTGTGAATGCGAATGGGGTGAACTCTCCCATAAAACAGTGGTACCACAATACTACAATATGTTATTTAAATACCTGGAAAAACTTATACAAACTGATGTTGAGTGAAATGAGCAGAACTAGAAGAACATTGTACACAGTAACAGCTACATTCTGCAATGACTGACTTTGATAGACTTAGCTCTTCTCAGGAATGCAAGGATCTTAGACAACTCCAAGACTCATGATGGAAAATGCTATCCACATCCAGAGAAAGAACTTTGGAGTCTGAATGCAGATGGAAGCATACTATTTGACCTCCTTTTCTTTTCTTATTTTGTTTTGTTTCTTCTTTCTCATGATTCCTCCCATTAGTTCTAATTCTTTTTAAATCATGACTAATGTGAAAATATGTTTAATATAATGTATAAGTAGAGCCTATATCAGATTGCACACTGTCTTGGGGAGGGAGGAGGAGAGAGAGGGGGAGAAAATTGTAAACTCAAGTTCTTATGGAAGTGAATGTTGCAAACTAAAAATAAATTAATTAATTATTAAAAAAATACTTATTATAGCAATTTAATCCCCACCTCTATCATGAAACTCTATTATCACAAGTGGCCAGATAAGAGAAGAAACACTGAGCAAACTATTACCTTTTAAAATCCCTTGGAAGTGATATTTCAACCATATCCAGTGATATGATCTTTACCTAATAATTTCCCAAAATAATAAGCTTGCTTAATACTTACATCACTGACTTTTGATTTACTAAAATGTATAGAGAGTCATGAATGCCTTCTTTTATTTCTGTATTTCAATAATTTTAAGTGTTAATGGTCTACTTCCTAAGCTTTTTTTTCCCATGAACTCTCATCTATACAGGGAAGAAAAATGTCAAAATTTTATGCTTGCACTATGAATAGGTATGCAGCAGAATCTTGACATTGTCTACAAAAGGGCCAAGAGTATTTTTCCTTACCACTGAAAACACAAACATTTCTTTAGAAAAAAATAGTGCCAAAGGACTTCCAGGAGCCAAGATGGCAGAGTAAGCAGTAAATCACCATAACTTCCCTGTATTCACTTCCAAATGACTATAAAAAAGCAAATCCAAACAAATCCTGGAACAGCAGAACTCACAAAAAGACAAGGTGAAACAATCTTTTAGCCCAAGAAACTTGAAAGATCAGCAAGAAAGGTCTGTCTCACTTAGATAAAAGGGGAACGCAGTCCAGAATAGGAAGCATCCCAGCAAGCCAGCAGCAAGCCCCACCTCAGCAAATCAATAAGAGATCCTCAGCCTCAGTGTGGGGGAGCAGGAAAATACAAACACCAGGACCCCATGCATGCCTTAGCATAGCCAGGGGACCAGGCAGACTCCAGTTCTGGGAACCACCACCATGTTCTTCAGCTTAACCCCAGGCAAATAGGCAGCCACCAGTGGCCAGACTTCCACATGCCTCAGTGTATCCCTGGAAAAGTGCAGAAATGTCACACCAGCTTCCGCATACACCAAACACCTCCACTAGGACCCTGGTTCAGCACCAGTTAAGTTGCCAGATCCCCTATAGCCTCAAGCAATGCCAGCCACCCCCACCCTACCCTTTCAGTGCAACACCAGACTTGAGGGTCACCTATGGGCCTCAGGGAAACATCAGTGCAGCACCAAGTAAACAACCAGGGCCTACAGTCCCTGGCACAAGAAACCTGAGACAGTGCCCCTTCGATGAAATTTAACAGAAAGGAAAAGGGCCAAAAAAAAAATGAGCAAGAAACAACAACAACAAAAAAAAGAACCTGACCACAAAAAGTTATTATGGTGATAAGGAAGACCAAAACATAAGCTCAGAAAAAGACAACAATGTCAAAAACTTGTGGGTAAAACTCCAAAGAAAAATCAGAAGTTGTCTCAAGTCCAAAAAGAACAAGCGGAAGAGCTTGAAGGAGCTTAAAAATCATATAAGAGAGGTAGAAGAAAAAATGGGAAAAGAAATGATAGTAATGCAAGAGAATTATGAAAAAAGAGTCAAGAGATTAGAAAAAGAAAACAACTGCTTTAAAAAAAAAGAATTGGCCAAGTGGAAAAGGAAGTACAAAAGCTAATCAAGGAAAACAATGCCTTAAAAGTTAGAATTGGGCAAGTGGAAGCTAATGTATCTATGAGTCATCAAGAATCAATGAAACAAATTCAAAAGTATGAAAAAATAGAAGAAAATATAAAATCTTTCATTGGAAAAACAACTGAACTGGAAAACAGACCCAGGAGAGACAATGTCAGAATCATTGAACTACCTGAAAGCCATAATCAAAAGGAGGACCTGGGCAGCATCTTTCAAGAAATTATCAAGGAAAACTGCCCTGATATCCTGGAACCAGAAGGCAAAATAGACATTGAAAGAATCCACTGATCACCTCAGCAAAGAGATCCCAAAATAAAAGCTCCAAGGAACATTGTAGTCAAATTTAGAATGGTCAGGTCAAGGAAAAATACTGCAAGTGGCCAGAAAGAAACAATTCAAATAGAAAAGAGCCACAGCCAGGATTACAAAAGACTTTGCAGCAGCAATATTAAAGGATCAGAGATCATGGAACATGATATTTTGGAAGGCAAAGGAGCTAGGACTGCAACCAAGAATAGCTTATCCAGCAAAATTAAGCATAATACTTCAATGGAAAAATGGTCATTCAATGAAATAAATAGGGAGAAGACCAGAAATGAATAAAAAAATTTTTCTCCAAGAGAAACCTTAAAAGATAAAAGGGAAAAAAGGAAAAGAAAATATAAGGGATTCAATGGAGCTGAACTGTTTACATCCATGAATAGGAAAATGTATTTGTAACTCTTAAATATTATATCATTAACATTAAATATTAAGGGAATATACATAGATAGAGAATATGGGTATATGGTGAATTTGAGGGAATGACATAAAAATAATTAAGGGATGAGAAAGATGAGTACACTGGGTGCAGAAGGAAAGGAGTAGAATGCCATAAATTATTTCACAAAGAGGCATGAAAAATTTATTAAAGTGGAGGGAAAGATGAATATTAACTCTCATCAATATTGTCTTAAAGAGGGAATAATATGAACAACTAATTGAATATAGAAATCTATCTTACCTGAAAGGAAAGTAGGAGGGGAGAAGATTAAGTAAAGAAGGGTGGGGATACTAATAGAAGAAAAGTCAGAATGGGGGAGGTGGTAGACAGAAGCAAAACACTATCAAAGAGAGAAAGGGTGAAAGAATAGAAAGGACAAACAGGAGGAAAAATGAGATGGAGGGAAATACAGTTAGTTATCATAACTGTGAATGTGAATGGTATGAACTCTCCCATAAAATGAAAGTGGATAGCATAGTGCATCAAAAACCAGAATCTTACAATATGTGGTTAACACACTTGAAGCAGAGAGATACACACATATAGATTAAAGGTAAGGGGCTGGAGTAGAATCTATTATACTTCAGCTGAAGAAAAAAAAAGCAGGGATAGAAATTCTGATCTCAGACAAGGTAAAAGTAAAAGTAGACCTAATTAAAAGAGATAAGGAAGGAAACTACATCTTGATAAAAGGTAGCATAGACAATGAAGTAATATCTATACTGAACATATATTATATGCACCAAGTGGTATAGCATCCAGATTCTTAAAGTAGAAATTGAGTGAGTTAAAGGTTCATGACTAAATAAGAGATAGAGAGCATTATGAAATATAAAATAGATAATTTTGATTATAATAAATTAAAATGTTTTTGCACAAACAAAACCAATGCAACCAAGATTAGAAAGAAAGAAGAAAGCTGGAAAACAATCTTTACAGCAAGTGATTTGGATAAAGGCCTCATTTCTCAAATATATAGAGAATGAGTCAAATTTCTAAGGATACAACCATTCCCCAAATAATAAATTGTCAATGAATATGAACAGACAATTTTCAGATGAAGAATCAGATATCTATAGGAATATAAAGAAGTGCTCTAAACACTTTTGATTAGAGAAATGCAAATTAAAACAATTCTGAGGTGCCACCTCATATCTATCAGATTGGCTAATATGACAAAAAGAGGTAAATGATAAATGTTGGAAAGGATATGGGAAACTTGGGACACTAATGCACTGTTAGAGTTGTGAATCTATCGAACCATTCTGGAGAGCAATTTAGAACTATGCCCAAAGGGCTATAAAACTGTGCATACCCTTTGATTGACCAATACCACTAGTAAGTCTGTATTCCAAAGACATCATTAGAAAAGGGGGAAGGACTTACATGTGAAAAAATATTTATAACAGCCCTTTTCATCATGGCAAAATATCAGAAACTGAAGGGATGCCCATCAATTGGGAAATAATTGAACAAGCTGTGGTACATGAATGTAATGGAATTGTGCTATAAGAAATGATAAACAGGCAGATTTGAGGAAAAAAAGCTGGAAATACTTGTATGGACTGATACAAAGTGAAATGAGCAGAACCAGAGAAACATTATACACAGCACCAGCAATAGTGTGTGATAATTAACTATGAATGACCTAGCTCTTGTCAGCAACACAATGATCCAAGACAAGTACAAAGGACTCATGAAGGAAAATGCTATCCATCTCCAGAGAAAGAACTGATGGTCTCTGAATGCAGATCAAAGCATACTTTTTCACTTTATTCTTTTTTGTGTTTTTGTTCCTTTTGATCTATTTCTTCTTCCACAACTGTGACTAATATGGAAATATGTTTTACATGGTAGCACATGTATAATCTATATCAAATTGCTTACCATTTTAGGGAGAGGGGAGGGGAGAGAAAAATTTGGAACTCAAAATCTCATAAAAAATAATGATAAAAATTGTTTTGACATGCAATTGGGAAAAAATAAAATACTATTAAAACTGTTTTAAAAAATAGTGCTAATCAGCACTTCTATTGAAGGCATTACAGTATCAGGAAACACTGTAATAGGGTTACTTAGGGCTTTAATTCATATTTCATGAGAAAGGATAAAAAAAATACTCTTGCCAAGAAAGAATTCTTAAAAACCAATGGTTCCTTTTTTCTGTTCTGACCACATATATCATGTTTAGAGGAGATTTTTGTGTGTTGAAAATGAAATGCCAGATAACAGCTTTCCAACAGGCAGTATCGGTTATCAATCTCTCCTAAGATACTTTTCTACATACAGACATTTCCAAAAGCAACTGGGACTTCTATAAAATAAGATCTAACCTCTAAGTATAAACAAGTAAATGTTCACATTTTACAAATATGTAAATTTTATTAAAGATAAAATGGGAAAAGCAAGCAAAGATGAAGGATTTTTTTATTAGAAGTAAAACCATTTTGTGAAGGATAGTGAGTGATTGATTCTTAATATATATGAAAGAGGAGAGGAAATCAAGTACTTGGGGAAAATCATAGATTTTATTACTATTGAAAAATTATCAAGAAATCACTAATAGTTGTTGACATATGACTACTCCCATTAAAAAAGTCATTGGTAATGGGATTTCTAGGTCACATAAGCAACAAGATGGAAGACTAGATATTGTCTCTGATCCTCAGTACCTTTCAATTCTCTCCAAAACAGAATAAAGCAATTACACCTTCTTCCACAGTCTTAGACATGAAGGAGATAACAACCCAATGATCTAAGATCATAAAAGCCTAATCTCTAATCCCTAATGTGATCATTCAGTACCAGCTTCTTCATCAGCCAGCACATTTTATCAGGGATGCAGAAAACAAACCACAAACTAGAAATAATAATTCAACCCTGCATCAGAGTAAGCCTGAAAGTGGTCTGCCTGGGACAGCTGCCTGACAGCATGTTGTGCTAGAGGAACACTCAGCCACAGAACTGAGGAAGAGAGGAAACTGGAGCAGGATGTTAACATGTATGGGGGAAAGAAACCCACTGGGCTTGAAAGAAAGGAATCTGCCATCCACCTGTGGCCAGTTCTATGCCTACAGAAATCACATGGGGTAGAGATTGATGGCAGTGAAAAGTGAATTCCCCAATATTAGAGAAGGCTTTACAGCATTCACCATCAAAGTAGAGGGAGGTAGAAAGTGATCTATAAAAGGATATAAGGGGAAAAGACTGAAATTACCAAAGTTTTCAAGAGGAAGAAAACTGAGTTAAAGATTTTGAACACAAGAAGATAAACCAACCAAGGAAGATATTAATAACAAAAGAAAATGTCTTCTATGATATCAAAACTTATACAAACATCTCTGAATAAATATTGCAAATCAAAGGAAATGAATCAATCTGATCAGTCTAAGGACCTTATAAATCCCAAAGATAGCATGGTTGATCCCAATGGCTCAGGAGAGAAATAAAAATTGTGAAAGCACAATTTGTTACCTGAATAGTAGAAATAATCAGCAGAAAAGAAAATCTTGAATCCATGGTGGGAAAATATCACAAAATAAATTACAGAGGAGGTAATTTATTGGGAGGGCAAATACACAGAAATGAAAGAGTATCTGGAAGAAAGGAAAGAAAAAACCAATAATATGGGCAAAATAATTTCAATGCAAGCAAAATATATTGATTTCAAAGACAGAGTACATAAAGAAAAATTAAGGAACATGGGAATGGTGGTGACTTTGAGTTCTCAAAGGCTATATCTATATAGTGAAAGCACTGGCATGTTTCACCAAGATAGAAAAGTTCTGAGTTACCAAAATCCAACCAATAATTGAATATATGTAATATATGTCTTTCATCTCAGGTATTACCTCACTAAATTTGGACAGAAAGAGAGAGAGGGAGAGAGAGAGAGAGAGAGAGAGAGAGAGAGAGAGAGAAGAATCCCACCCCCCACCTTGATTGTCACAGGCCAATCTACTTCCTTTACCTTTATCAAGATGGACAGTGGAGGCATCTTTGAACTCCTGGGGGATAATCTCCTCTTGCCATATAACCCAGAAAATTTCAGTCAGCTTCTATATAAACAATGGACCCCCCCCAACCTTGCAAATCTTAGCTGGAATAGAATCAGCCCCAGATGCTTTGCCTCAGGAGAGGAGCCTACTGGCATTCAAAATCTCTTCTTCAGTTGGAAATTTGGCTAGAGAGGGATTGACTTCAACCTGAAGTACATAATCAATGGCTTCAGTGTCAATTTATTATGATCTGTTGAGAACACTATGGAAGTATTCAGTCCATCTGTCCAAGATCATGTCCTTAGCACTAGTCAATGTGGCTCCATCAGCACTGAGTAGTTGAGGTGCATCATGGGTCTTTGGCCTACAAATAGCCTTCAGGAATCATAAAAGCACTTTGGATTGTCATTATTAGCATAGAACTAAATTTTATTTGCCTTTTTACTGAGCCAGGAATCTTACATCCCTCTAAGCTTCACTTGCACTTTACTTTTGATGGAGTCTTCTTAGAGATGGGCGAACTATTCTGCTGGTAAACCCTGTGAAGTTCTCATTTTTTGTTTAGCAGTTTCTGAATTTCCCCATCATTTTCATGAAATCAGTCTTGATGTTTGTGAGTTTTCTCCCCAGATGAGTAAATATGATGCTGTACAAATCTTTGAGAACTGCCCACTCCTTTTCTGCTCAACTATTGCCAACTGTGTGTTCACTTAGCTTTCCCTCCAAGTTAGCAACAGACTGTTCCTGCTTGGAGAACCACTCTAATCTTTTGAAAATAAGTGTTCTGGTGGTTGCCTTGCCTTGGGGTCATAACTTTTGTTGAATGTGAATGAATGTTGAATGTTGAACTTGGAGAGAATGAGTCTATGATCAGTCCAGCACTTTGTACCACACATCACTTTTGTCTCTCTAACTTCCTATTTGTTGCTTCTCCTTATAACAACATTGTCTATTAAATGCCAATGTTTGCTCTGATGGTGTGTCCATGAAGTTTTATTGCATTTAGGTAAATGGAAGACAGTGTTGGTGATGAGGTCAAGAGACGCAAAAGTCTTCAGTAGTAAGTGACCATTGCTATTGCTGTTTCTAACTCCATTCTTCCTAAGGACTCCCTGCCATGTCTGACAGCCTGTATGTACTCTGGAGTTGAAGCCATCCAGAATTACAAGCTTGTCTTCTTTTGATACATTGATAATGAGGATCTGTAGGTCTTTATAAAATTTTTTTTGGCCCAATCAGGGTTCATCATGGTAGGAGCATATGCATTGATGACGGTAGCATGATGCTTTCTTGAAAGTGTCAATCACATTGTCATGAGCCTGTCATTCATTCTATCAGGAGGCATACAAGCTTGTTGACTACATTAGTTTTGGTTGAAAAACCTGCACTACCTTCACAGTGCTCCCCATCACTGCAGCTACTCCAGAAAAATGTGTATCCACCTCTGACTCTGGTAAGTTGGCATAATTTGCCAGCCTTGTCTCTCTTAGGACTGCTATTTGGATGTGATACCTGCTGAGTTCTCTCACAAGAGTCATTTGCCTTTCAGGTCTATTGGATTTTGAGTGAATTATATTGAGATGATATAAAAAATGGATAGGCAAGAAAGAGGAATGCCCTGGGAGAATGGCAAAAAGAGAAGAAGAATGGTGAAAATTGTCTCACGTAAAAGAGGTGCACAAGGAAAAGCTTTTATGGTGGAAAGAGAAGTTGGGGGCAGGGTAAAAAATACTTGAATCTCATTCACATCTAAATTGGCTCAAACAGGGAAAAATATATACATACTTATTTGGTAATAGAAATCTTTCTTATCCAACAAAGAAGTGGGAGGGGATAAGAGAAATAGGGGTTGGAAGAATGATAAATGGTAGGGCAGGTAAAAGAAAATATTAGTCAGAAGCAAAACAGACTTGAAACAGGATAAAAAGAGAGAGAGGGGTGGGGAGAGAGAGAGAGAGAGAGAGAGAGAGAGAGAGAGAGAGAGAGAGAGAAATGGAAGAAAATAGAATGGATGGAAATGCACACTTGATAATTATAACTGAGAATGTGAATGGGTTGAACTCACACTTAAAACAGAGGCAGACAGCAGAATGGATTAGAAATCAGAATCTAACAATATGTTGTTTAGAAGAAATGCACTTGAAACAGAGAACTACACAGAAAGTTAAAATAAGGGGCTACAGCAGTATCTATTATGCTTCAGCTGAAGTAAAAAAAATGCAAAGGTAACAATCATGATCTTCGTCAAAGAAAAAGCAAAAATAGACCTAATTAAAAAGAATAAACAACAATCCTAAAAGGAACCATAGACAATGAAGTAATAGCAATACTAAAAATGTATGCACTGAATGCATAGCATCCAAATTCTTAAAGGAAAGATAAGTGAGTTATGGGAAGAAATAAATAGTAAAACTATGCCAGTGGATGACCTCAAATTTCCCCTCCCAGAGCTAGATAAATCTAACCATTAAATAAATAAGAAAGAAGTCAGGGAGATGAGTAAAATTTTAGAATAGTTAGACATGATAGATCTCTAGAGTAAACTGAGTTAGAATACAAAGGAGTATACATTTTTCTTGGCTATATGTAGCACTTTTACAAAAATTGACCATGTATTATGGTATAACCACTTTACAAATTCAGAAAAGCAAAAATATTAAATGTACCCTTTTCAAGTCATAATGCAATAAAAATTACATTCAATAAAGAGCTGTGTAAGCATGGATTAAATGTTAATTGGAAACTAAATAATCTAATCTCAAAGAGTGATTAAGTTAAAGAACAAATCATAGAAAGAATCAATAATGTTATTAAAGAGAATGACAACAATGAGACAACATTCCAAAATTTGTGGGAGCCAAAACAATACTTAGGGTAAATTTATATCTCTAAATATGCACATCAATAAAAAAGAGAAAGATAAGATCAACGAATTGGGCATGCAACTTAAAAAAAAACAGAAAAATAACAAAAGAAATCCTAAAAATCAAAGGTGACATTAATAAAATTGAAAGCTAAAATAACACCATTGAACTAATAAATAAAATTAGGATCTGGTTTTATGAAAACTCCAATAGAATAGATAAACCATTAGTTGATTTGATTTTTAAAAAGAGGAAAACCAAATTACTAGTATAAAAAATGAAAAGGGTGAATGCACCACCAATGAAAATTAAAGTAAAGCACTTGCTAGAAGTTATTTGCCTAATTATATGCCAATAAAATTGACAATCAAATGAAATGGATGAATATTTGCAAAAATATAAACTGACCAGATTTAACAGAAAAGGAAATAGAATACTTAAATAAGCCTATCTTAGAAGAAGAAATTGAAGAAATCATTGACAAGCTCCCCAACAGAAACAAAAAATCCCCAAGATGAGATAGATTTAGAAGTGAATTCTACCAAATATTTGAGGAACAATTAATCCTAATACTGTATAAACTATCTGAACAAATAGGTAAAGAAGGAATCTTATAAAATTCTTTTTATGACATAAATATGGCTTTCATACTTAAACAAGGAAGAGTAAAAACAGAGAAAGAAAAGTGTAGACCAATTTCTTTAACGAATATCAATGCAAAAAATTTAAATAAAATACTAACAAGGAGATTATGGTAACATATCACAAAGATCATACATTACAAGTGAGATTTACATCAGGAATTCAGGGTTGGTTCAATATTAAGGAAACTATCAATATAAATGACTCTATTAACAGCAGATGCAAAAAGATCATGATTATCTCCTTAGATGCAGAAAAACCCTTTGACAAAATATAACACTCATTCCTATTAAAACACTAGAAAGCATAGAAATAAATGGAACCTTGATCAAAATTATAAGTAGTTTTTTATCTAAAACTATCAGCAAGTATTACGTATAATGGGGATAAGCTAAAAACTTTCCCAATGAAATCAGGTGTGAAGCAAGGATGCCATTATCACCCTTACTATTCCATATTGTATTAGAAACATTTACTATATCAATAAGACAAGGAAAAGAAATTAAAGGAATAAAATTTAACAATGAGGAAATAAAACTATGACTCTTCACAGATGATATAATGGTATGCTTAGAGAACCCTATAGAATCAACCAAAAAACAAGTTGAAACAACTTCAACCAAGTTGCAGAACATAAATAAACTTACATAAATCATTAGTATTTCTATTTACTACCAACAAAACCTAGCAAGAAGAGATAGAGGGGAATTGCCATTTAAAATAACTGCAGACAATAAAGGATACTTAGGAGTCTACATACCAAGACAAACACAATTACAAAACACTTTTCATGCAAATAAAGTGAGATCTAAACAATTGGAGAAATAGTAACTGTTCATGAGTAGGCTGAACCAATATAATAAAAATTACAATTCTGTCTAAATTAATTTACTTAGTGCTATACCAATCCAATTAGCAAACAATTATTTTATAGAGCTAGAAAAAATAATAATCAAGTTCATCTGGGATAATAAAAGGCCAATGATATCAAGAAAATCAATGAAAAAAAAATGTGAAGTACAAAATGGTAATCCTCAAAACAATTTGATATTGGCTAAGAAATAAGAGTGGTGGATCATTCCAATATATTAGATACACAATACATAGCAGAAATGAGCACAGAAATCTAGTGTTTGATTAACCCAAAGATCTTTTGAGACAAGAATTTGCAATTTGACCAAAATTGCTGGGAAAACTGGAAAGCAATTTGGCAAAAACTAGACATAGATCAGCATCTCATATTATAAGACAAAGTAAAATTAAAATGTGTAAAGGATTTAGACATAAAAGGAGATAACATAAGTAAAATGTATAGTTTTGATTACAGGAAATAACAAGTGTTTCACACACATGCACACACACACACACACACACACACAAAACTAATGTAGCCAAAATTTAAAGGAAAGCAGGACACTAGTGGAAAAGTTTCACAGCAAGTTTCTTTGATAAAGGCCTTATTTCTCAAATATGTAGGGAACTGAGCCAAAATTATAAAAATAATAGCCATTCCCCAATTGATAAATGGTCAAAATTATATGAACAGGCAGTGTTCAGAAGAAAAAAATCAAAGCTATCAATAGTCACATGAAAAAATTCTTTAAATCCTTTGAGTAGAGAAATACAAATCAAAACAACTCTGAAATACCACCTCATACCTATCAGGTTGACTAACATGACTAAAGAAAAATGACAAATGCTGGAGAGTATGTGGAAAATTGGGGACACTAATACACTGTTGGTAGGGTTGTGAGCTGTTCCAACCATTCTGGAGAACAATATGGAACTATGTCCAAAGGACTATCAAACTGTACATGCCCAGCAATAGCTCCATTAGTTTTCTATCCCAAAGAAATCAAAGATATATATAGATATATATAGATATATAGATAGATAGATAGATAGATAGATAGATACAGATAGATATAGATATAGATACATATATAGATATAGATACAGATGTAGATATAGATATAGATATACATCAACTCTTTTTGCATTGGCAAAGACTTGGAAACTGAGGGGATGCCAATCTATTGAGGAATGACTGGCCAAGTTTCTTGTGATGGAATACTATTGTGCTATAAGAAATTACAAGTAGGATGGTTTCAGAAAAACCTGGGAAATCTTACATGAACTGTTGCAAAGTGAAGTGAGTAGAACCAGGAGAATATTATGCACAGTGGTAGCAATATTGTATTCATGATCAACTGTGAAAGACTTAGCTACTCTGATCAATACACTGATCCAAGACAATTCCAAAGGACCCATGATGAAAAATGCTATCCACCTCCAGAGAGTGAACTGATGAACTCTGAGTGCAAATAGAACTATATTTTTTAAACTTTTTTTGCTTTTTTTTTACAATATAGCTAACATGGAAATGTTTTGCATGACTTCACATGTATGATTGATATATTACTTGCCTTCTCAATGGATGAGGGAGGAATGATAGGGAAAGAGAAAATTTGGAACTCAAAATATTAATAATTGAAAGTTAAAAATAAATACAAAGTGGAGGAAAAAAAGAATCCAGTCCCACCTCTTACACATACTGTTCATGTGAACTTGGCAAGTCACTTAACCTTAGGTAACTCTCTAATTTGCAATGGGAAATGGAGGTTCCTCATCAGAAAGTTTTCCATCTGTATCCATTCAGGAACCTTTAACCAAACTTCAGTTTCTTTCAACATGTCTACTTAATTCATTTTTTTAAATGATCAGTGATTTTAAGTTGCCTTACTAAGAATGTTCTCAGGTTCAAAACTTTCTCTTCACTTTTGGCAAATTTGAGGGTACCAAAAGAAAAGAAAATCTTGAAGTTTTAAAAATAGTGTAAATTAAAGAGTTGATAGCATAGAATAATTTAAGATACTTAGAAGGTACAAAGCTTTAAATTTTAAATTTAATTTTAAATTTAAATTTGACTACTTAGAAAATATAGAGCTATATTCCTGACATTCTGGAATTTCTCTTCTTTGCTCCTTATTCTCTCCTCTTTTTCAGCTTCCTTTTATGTGTTGTCTTCTTCCATTATTAGACTGTTATCTCCTTTGGGGCAACGGTTCTCTTTTTTTCTGCTTATATTTTTATTCTCAGATTTGGCATAGTTTGGTACGTTGTAAGCACTTAGTAAATATTTGTTGTTGACTTGAACTTTACTCATCTAAATTTTAAAGAAAATGAGAAAAAATCCAATAGACAGCTAACTTTGAATTATATTACTTTAAATATATATTTTTAAAAAATTCATGTAGCTAACCTTTTGAAAAAGATTGAAGATTTTCTAACAATACTAATACAATGTGAATAATTAAAATAAATTTATGAAACATTAAGAGGGTTTTTATTAATTGCTTCACTATCTTCAATTGTTTCACTCTCATTTTTCATGCTAAAGTACTCCAGCAAAATAAAAACAATAGTTAATAAACTCAAAGTGTTGTGTCTTTTTACATGTTGTCTTACCAATTCTCCAACCTCTTCTGAAAAGTAGATAGTGAAAAACATCATATTAGACTGCATCACAGAGTTGTAAAGTTCTGGATTTGGAATCACTCTGGACATCATTACCTGTGTAACATTGGGCAAGTCAATTTACTTCTCTAAGTCTCAATTTCCTCATTTATAAAGTGAGAAGTTTGACCTAGATGATACAATATTCCATTATTCAGAATCCTTAACAAATTTCTTGATAGGTAGTTAAGTACTCCATAAATGATTTATCATTCATTCATTCCTTTTCTATTTCTAAATGTATGAACCTCAAAGCTCCTATGTACATAGCATTTTACAGCTTGCATGGTACTTTCCTTTCAACAATGCCCTGAGGTAGATAGTGTATTTTATTATTCTCATTTTACAGATTAGGAGGAAACTGGGAGTCAGAGGTTAAGTGATTTCCTACAGTCATACAACTAGCAAATGGTAAGCCTCAAACTTAAGTATTCCTACTGTGAGTCTAGTTGCTCTTTGCCTAACCCCACACAATATATAATTCATTTTTTCTATGGCAATGTTAGATTGGCTAGTTGGGGAAGATGCTGACATTAATTTGGAGGTACTTGCTAGAATATGGATATGATGACATTGTTTTGTTACATATTCTGATTTCTCCAGTTTCTGGATTTCCATCTTCCTGAAAACATGTTGTGAGAGAAGTCAACACTTCCCTTCCATATTCTATCTCCAATTGCTTGTTGAACCTGATGTAGCATGTTTATTTCACTCCTCCCTAGTAATGGCCTTCCTATCTCTACTAGCTTTCAGTTCAGCCCTTACTTTTTTTCAATTTTACTTTTATTTTGAACTTAAAGACCAAAAAATAGTAATAATAACCATTTCCATAAACATAGTAAAGCATACAAAATAGGATTGTGAATGAAATCATGAGTCTCTATTAGAGACACTTAAAAGCATACAATCAATTTTACATTACTTTCAGAACTGGCCTCCTTAACTGTGTTCCCTTCTGTTCTCTCTCATATATTTTGAAAAAACTGTTTCAATAGACATCCTTGTTGGTTATTGCTCATTTCCCCTATCTCAACTCTCCAATTAGCATTTTATTAAAATATGCTTCACCAGTATCTCATCTGATCCTCAAAACAATCCTGAGAGGTAGGTGTTATTATGATCCCTATTTCACAGGGGCTCAGCCCTTACTTTTTGACTACATCCTGAATGCCTTCTACCTGGTATGTATTGTGAGGATAAAGCTCTAAAGCACTCATGGTCTCAATAGATCCTAAGTCATAAACTATGGTCATACAGATGCATAGTACTAAAGGTGCTGTGATTTTTGTCAGCATGGAAACTCTTGATATAGGAATTCCCTCCACCATGGCAGATTTCACCTCCTATGTATAACCCTTCCTGGTTCCCCTCAACTGTTAGTAACTCCTTTGTCCTCTACTTCAATTAATTTGTGTCTATTCATCTATATATACATATCTGTTATATAAGTATATGTGTGTATGTGTATGTAAATCTGTACATATGTATATAGACACATATATATGCATATGTGTGCATATTGTCTGTCCTGATAAGATTTAAGCTCCCTAGAGTTTTTCATAGGATCATAGAACTGTAAATTTAGAGCTCGAAGGGAAATTTAGTGGTCATTGAATCCAACCCTGTTATTTGACAGAGGAGAAAATGAAGGACAGAAAGGTTAAGTCACTTGACCAGGATCATATAATGAGGAAGTATCTAAGTGAGGAATTAAATCCAGGTCTTCCTTGCTTCAACTTCAGTGCCCTGTTCAAATATCATTTTGTTTCTCTAGCTTGTCTTTTTAGACCCAACACCTAACACAACGCCTGATACAGAGAAGATACTTAAAAATGCATGTTACTTGACAAGGAAGATGGTAATCTGTCCAAAATTAAGCAAATAAGTCATGAAGAAGTGCTAGAGCTATGTAGAAGTTAAATGAGTTGCCAAAAGTCCTACAGCTACTAAGTGTCAGAAGCAAGCTTTGAACCTAGGGTTTCCTGATTCGGGACTTATCATGCAACCTACTATACTTCACAGCCTCTAGTAGGATATGTTCTTAGCCTTGTTATGTACTGCCTGCTATGTATAAATCTTGACATAGCATTTACTTTGCTGCTCCCTGGCTATAGTCTTCCTATCTCTACTAGCTTTGAATTCAGCTCTTACTTTTGACTACCTCCTGAATGCCTTCTACCTGGTATGCATTTTAAGGATAAAGCCTCTAGAGGATTCCTTTTTTTCAAAAGATCTCAGGTCAGAAGCTTTGTAGTTAGATATTTAATGGTATTTCACATTTCTTTAATTCTTCAAAGCTTGCAAAACACTCCAAAATATTATTTCATCTAAGCCTCACACCAACCCTGTGAGATAGGTGCAATAGGTGTTATTACCTCCATTTTAGAAAAGATGAAGTAATTAAAGTACAGAGAGATTTAGTGAATTGTCATGGTCATAGAGACAGAATGCTTAAGTCAGGAAAACCTGAATTCTAATCCAGCCTTATATGCTTACTAGCTGTATGACTCTGGGCAAGTAACTTAACCTCTTTGCTCAGTTTCCTCAAGCACAAAATAGGGATAATAATAGTACCTACTTCTCAGGTTGTTGTGAGGACTAAACAAGATATTTGTAAAGCACTTAACATAGTAGGCAGTATATAAATGCTAGCCAAGTAGTATTATTATATAAAAATAAAATATAAAACATTTATATCTCTTATTACTGTTATATTAAGTATAATAGAAGGAATTTAAACTTGAGCCTTCCTAACTCCAAGTTCATCACTCTTATCCACTATGACATACTGACTCCCATAAGTATTCAGTTTTTCCGGAATGAGGCCAGAGACCTACAAGCAAGTCCTACTCAATACTAAAGCAAGACCAAAAGTACTGGGGTCATGGAGAAAAATTATAGGTGAATCCTTCACAATATTGAATTTTAATGCCTGATATTGGAAGGTGATTTTCTGTAAAATGGTCTCTCTAAGGGCTTAATTCAGCTTTCTGTAGAAATTTGAAATAGTAAATTTTACCACAAGTATGTAAAAACAGATTCATGTTCCACTCATGATACTTTACAAGAAGATAAGTGTGCATGCTCTAATATAAAGAATTCTAATTTAAAAGGAAATAACTATGTAATTATGAATTATACATACCATAAAACAATTCTTAAAGAACAGAAAACATTAACTTTTTAATTTCAACCTCCTGTAAATAATATAAATTAAAATAATTATAATAAAACACAGAAAAAAATATCCATTTTAAAAATTGGATTGCTCAACAGTTTGTTCTAATAAATCTCTCTTTTTAAAAAAATCTGGTTTGATATTTATCCTAAAGCTTAGGAAGGACACATATAATAATTATAATACTGTCTGATACTGTGTAGGGAAGGAACCATCACCCTTGCCCTCCAACTTTCTACCCTCTATAGCTCTTCTACCTATCTCTGAAAACAATCTAGATTATTTTTTTAAAAAAAGTAAGCTATTTTATTGCAGTGTTGCTTAGAGGCAAGTTCAATGACTAGATGAGATCTTAGAGTTCCTTTGATTCCAGGAAATTAAATAGCACTCTGAAAGTGTCTTTGGGAAAAAGGATAATAACCATTTTCTTCCTGACTGTTCTTTTTCCTAGTAATTTCTGTTACAAACAGGATTGGCTTGATGAGTAACAGAATAGACAGCCATCTATATTGTTTCATTGCTGAAACTTCAAAAATCCTTGCTGACCAAAAGAATTTTTCTCTATCCACATACCCTACTCCCTAAAATGCTATAAATAGATATTTGGGTAAAGTTCCCTTAGGGCATACTTGCACAACATAAGCCACTTGTGGCCTGCCAAAGGATTTCAGATGTTGTGCAGGCCTGCTTCAAGGGATTCAAAAACAAAAATGAAATAGTCCCTGCCCTCAAGGAAGTTATATTCCGGTAATATAAGCCATTATCAACACATATAAGTGTTGCAGAAACTAAATTTGCCTAAAGGCCTATCCTAGGAAGCATGTGATTGAAGAGCCTCTGGAAATTTCTAGAGACTCCAAAGATATGATGACAACTATCTCTTGATTCCAACTATTCAGGTGGCAGGTAATTCTAGTTCAGGAAGAGGAAGAATGGGTCCATTCCTATGCCAGTATCATGGTAATTTCACACATATTATAACTAGCTTAGGGGACTGCTACTAAGTAATCTTTCTGACTGTGGCCCTGGCTGCCTCTGCTTTCTTTTATGTTTTTGTTTTGTTTTGGTTTTTTCCCTGATCTCAGGCAAACGATTATACTGAGATGGATGTGCTCAGGACTAGAGGTGACCTTGTGAGTTCAAAAGGTCCAGAAGTTTCATCAGAAACTAGAAGTGGGGATTGGGGAAAGTGGGAAGGAGGAGAGTTTCTAGAAACTATTCCAGAACTTACAGAAAGAATGGTCATCTACAACAAAAAGACTGGTTCTAACATAAAGTTTATCCATTTTAGCTAAAAATTCCAGAATGCCAGTTAGTTTTCAAATCCCTAATAGATAGTGTTGTGTCAAAGTGAAATATAAAATTCTTAATTAACAATACTTCAAACTGTTTTATGTTCTAATAGGATTAGGTATCAACATCCAAGCAGATTGTATTAACAGTTGTAAGTTATTGAATCTTGTTTTAATTTGTGGTACTTATACATGCCTCTGTGCTCTTAGTTTAGCATTCTTTTTTCATGAGTAGGAATAAATTGTCTCTCCCATATCTGAGATACACACACAAATATATATGTATGTACACATATAGATATATGTGTATATAAATTTATATATAATATACATGTATACATATACACACGTATATACATATATATTATACACACATACATGCATGCATACATATATATATATATACATATAGATATAGATATATGTATATAGGCAGCTAGGTCTGAAATCAGGAAGACTCATTTTACTAAGTTCGAATCTCACTTCAATCACTTACTAGCTGTGTGACCCTAGGCAAGTCACTTAGCCCTGTTTGCCTGAGTTTCCTCATCTGCAAAATGAGCTGGAGAAAAAAATGGCAAGTCATTCCAGTGCCTTTGCCAAGAAAATTTCAAATGGAATCACAAAGAATAGGACATGACTAAAATAATTGAACAATAAAACTATATATATATATAGTACATAAATATATATGTATGTGTGTGTGTGTGTATATATACATATATACATTATATATATATACATACATATATATATGAGTTGAGAGAGTGCATTGACTACCTCTTTAAATAACCTGTTAGAGAGACTTAGTCATGAGCCATATAACATCATTTTCCCCTAGCATTTGGGAGTTTAGGGGTTTAATAAACTAAGGGATTATAAGAAAGAAGAGTCCAGTCCCTCTAATTACAATCTAGGTAACTGGTGTCTGAAATTGAGCCATGCCACATGCTATAGTTTAGAGCAGGGAGGGGCAAGTACCCAAGCCTCTGTGAGTCCATCAATGGTTCCTCAATACTAGATATGGATATACAAATAATAAGCATATGACATAGACCCACGATTCTATTGATATAGGGAACTCATAGATGAGGAAGCTCCCACTACTAAAGCAGATTTGTATCTTGTCTGTAATTTAAAGTTTTAAGAAGTTACCTAGGAAACTTTACCAAACATTTAGTTAACAATTAATTCCAATGCTATATAAACTATTTGGAAAATTAGAGCTGGAGTCCTACCAAATTCTTTCTATGACACAAACATGGTGCTGATACCTAAACCAGGAAGAGCCAAAACAGAGAAAGAAAACTATAGACCAATTCCCTAATGAATACTAAAGCAAAAAATTTAAATATAATATTAGCAAGGAGAATATAGCAATATATCACCAGGATCATAAACCATGGCCAGGTGAGATTTATACCAGGAATGTAGGGCTGGTTCAATATTATGAAGACTATTAGCACAATTGATCATATCAATTACAAAAGCAATAGAAATCATATGATTATCTCAATAGATGCAGAAAAAGTTTTTTTTTTTACAAAACACAATACCCATTCCTATTAAAAACACTAGAGAGCACAGGAATAAGTGGAGCTTCCCTTATAATGATAAGTATTATCTATCTAAAAACATCAGCAAGCATTATCTGTAATGGGGACAAGCTAGAAGCCTTCCCAATAAGATTGTGGTGAAGCAAAGATGCTTATCACCACTATTATTCAATATTATACTAGAAATGCTAAGAGTAGAAAAAGAAATTGAAGAAACTAGAATAGGCAATGAGGAAACAAAACTATCACTCTTTGTAAATAATATGATGGTATACTTAGAGAATCAACTAATAAACTACTTGAAATAATTAACAATTTTAGCAAAGTTACAGGACATATAATAAACCTACATAAATCATTGGCATTTCTATATATAACCAACAAAACTCAGCAGCAAGAGATAGAAAGAGAAATTCCATTTTAAATAACTGTAGGCAATATAAAATACTTGGGAACCTATCTGCCAAGAAAAACTCAAGAAGTACATAAACACAATTAAAAAACACTTTTCACTCAAATGTCTCTGGAATCAGACAATCTAGATTCAAATCCTGCCTCTGACTCTCACTATGTAACTTTGGGCAATTCACTTGTTCTCTTTGGTCCTCAGTTTCCACATCTGTAAAATGAGGGAGTTTGACAAGATAAGGCCCACTTCTGCTCTAGAACTACATCCCTGAGACAAATTTGGCTGAGTTATGGAGTTCAATAAAGGGATTCATGTCTAATTGGTTCACAAAACTAAGTGGGGGCCAGGTTATGTGAGTAAAAAACTGAAAGTTTTCCTCACAATAAATATGGGCGTTATCTTTGCTCTAGTCCATCACTATGAGAATATTCAAGAATTAAATTCCTTCATAAATTATGTAAAAGTTGCCACAGAAATGGGTTGAATGAGCAGCACATGAATAGATTTCAGCTCTGTCATCTTGATTATTAATTTTCTTTTTGTAAACTGCTGGTTCCTTCTTTTTCAATGCACATATTTAGTAATAGCTCTCTCACTTGAATAGTCAGTTGACTAAAATGTTATGAACCAGAGAAATGTGCTGTCTTAAGTTGGGTAATTATGGCTTTCCTGGATATAATGTAAACCAGACAATAAAAAAATGGGTTTGCTTTTGTTTTGTTTTTAACACTGCCTTTTGCTCTCTCACACCAGGAGATAATATTTACTGATATCGTCATCTTTCAGTGAGGCTATTGTTTCATGTCCCTTAAGATTATGGCTTTTCATGATGAAGTAATAATGAGAGAACATCAAGCTGTTCTTGACTCAGAGATATTTTGATACAAAAATAAAATACCATCACATTAAAATGATGCAAAAGATGTCAAGAGGTATTTTTTAGTTCCTTGTCAAAATGAGAAAACTTATATGCCATGAATTCTTTTTAATTTTAGAAAAATGCTAAAACTTAAATACACAATAAGAAAAGAAAAAGAAGCATTATAAACTTAAATATAAAATAAGAAAAAACAAAAAAATGTCATGTGCACAGCAAAACATAGGAGAGGATTCAAATTATATAGTTATAACTTTTCATTTCAAGAAAACCTATATATTAAATACTGTTCATTATGTTGAAAGTTGTCCATCTTTTCTGTGCTTCCTTGTAGGTCTTCTTTTATTTTCTGCTGTACACTTTTTACTTTGTTCTTTTTTCCCTCTCCTTCCCTCCTACCCACCACCCCAAGGCTACAGTTGAGCACTGAATATATTTATATATAGGTATTGATATATACATACACTTATACATACATACACATAAGTACATACATACATACATGTATTCTTTTTTTGATATAGAAAATCAGAGTAGTATAACAACTTGATTTGGAGCTACAAGGAAAGA
Organism: Vombatus ursinus; assembly: GCF_900497805.2. NCBI lineage: Eukaryota > Metazoa > Chordata > Mammalia > Diprotodontia > Vombatidae > Vombatus > Vombatus ursinus. The sequence goes on along the minus strand of NW_020948910.1, from coordinate 6,399,917 downwards.
ATATGGTTGCAAGCATGGTTTTCCTTTCTAGATTTGAATTCATTAAGACTATGTATTCCAGTTTTAACATTGAACATATAGCAGGGGTGGTCAGGTAAAGCCCTGATTTGCTGGAGGCATCTCCCATAGAGATATACATGTGCTCTGACTTCTTGCTGAAAGATATGCACTTTTTTAGGATAACCAGGAAGCTCAAGATTGATCCTAAGTGACAAGGGCTACAATAAAGATGATTGGATATTGAGAGTCAGAGAAACATATTCCTGCCAAGGAACCTCTCTAACCATCCTTCTGAAGTAAATAAAAGAAGCTGAGGAGAAATAATTCCTCTTCTTCTGTTTTTTGAACTCATAACATTTCCTGTTTCTCATGGAACTACAGAAATTGGGAGAGGGAGATTTTTTTTCCCCTCTCCCACCAGCAAGAACCTGAGTGAGACATGTGCTTGCTTAAATGGACTTGAAACTGTACCTGGTCTTCAGCTACTTTCTTCTTCCTTTCTGTTTCTTTCCTTGAGTGCAGGACAACAACCAGCAGTCCCAAGAATTAGACATTTCTAACCTTATAGGTTGAGATTTCCTGAATTCAGGATTTAGGCATCAGTCAGCCAAAGGGAAATCTTAACAATATGTATGTTGGAGATGACTAATAGTAATATCATTTTGTAGCTGAAGAACTTAAGAAAGTCATGTACTGACAACCAGGAATTTGAACTTTATGAGTTTCTCAGTGTGTTTACAAAGTTAATATAGACTGTTCAGAAGTCCAAAAATTTTCTGGGGGGAGTATAATGAGTATAAATGGATTATTTGAAGTCTGCTACTCTATACCATATGAATATGACTAAATTTTAACTTAGAAATTTCCCTGGAGTTTTGCTGTGAAAAATACAGAGTCATAGGGAAAAAAAATTAACTCCATTTTCTAGGGGTCAGGCCCCTCAAGATTAAATCTAGATTATGGAACCTAGTTTTATGTGGGGGTGTCCCTGGGCCATGAAGTACAAGTAGATTATTATAATGGTAAGTTAGTCTTTTATTACTTCAATAATAGTTATATTGTCTCAGTTTCTCAGTTTTTCTGATATTAAAAAATTAATTATAAATAGAAATGTTGAATACATAATGAGGAAAGGTGATTAAAAATGCATAATTTTGTGTAACACCCTTTTTTGCATTACCCACACCAAAATTCTATATGACATATCTTCACTACTTTTGTAAACCAGGAAGAGTTATTTCTAAACTAACAAAAGTTGTACATAAATATGATGTGGGAAAATATGTGAGATTCACCACATCACTGAACTGCTTCTTCAGTGGAAAGGTCAACCCTCTCACAGAAGTACAGGGATTGAAGATGTGAAACAGCATCTCTTCTCTCCACAGTCTCATCCAGAATCAATTAAGGCATCTTCTCACTCCTCCTCCTATGATATCATGTCACCTTTGATGTTCCCTCTCTCCTCCCGCTTCAGTTTAGTACTTCTAGGAAAAGAAAAAAATTTTCTCAAAACACTTTATCCTTCTCAGTGGCATAGAAAATTCTGTCAAAGTGTTATCATGTATTTGTTTTCGGCTTTGTTTTTGTTTAGAAAGAGGGCATACAAATCTTTGATGGTGAGAGATGAAAACATTTGAGGATTACTCTTCCAGTGGAATTAGTACTTAACTGTAGAGTTTACAAGATCAAATTTCCTGATAAATTCTGACAAATGCTACAATGGAAGAAAAAATATCCCAGACCCTTTGACCTCTATAGAAATCTGCACTAGTTGGAGAGACTGATAGTATTGCTTAGACATGTTATTTTTACATACAAGAGATTGTATGCTTTTTCCTTCTTTTTAAAATGTGTTTCCATAGCATACAATATCTCAAGAAAATTTTATACCAAAGGCTGTTATGTGAAAGAAAGTTTTGTTTTAGATGATCCAAGAATGAAAAAAAAATAGAACAATGTATGACTGTAAAAGAAAGGCAGATTTTAATCCAATATTTTAAAAATTCATATAAATTTTAGCTGCCTAAAAATGGAATGGGGTACTTCTAGAAATCTCCATTATTGTAAGTCTTCAAATGAAGATTGCTCAAACACCTGACAGTGACACTGTAGACAGTATCACTGTTTCAAGGTATTGGTTAACTGAGATCTGAAAGATCTTCCTACTCTGAGATCATGTTACTTTGATTTTATGATTCCAGTTGCTTGATGAGGAAGATTCTGTTTCTTGTTGGGGAAAAGTACCGCAAAGAAAGAGCCTTTGCTGCAATTAAATTTTTTGTCTCTGTTACAAAGCTCAACAAAAAGTATTTTTCTTTAGCAATTTGGCCCTTGACTATTCAGGTTTGTTAGTTAAGAAATTGAGGCTCCCCAATCAATCAATCAAGTATTTTTAAGTACCTGTTGTGTGTCAGGCATTATTCTAAGAATGGGTTTAAAGTATGAACTTATAAAATAAATACAAAGAATAAACAATCCCTACTTACATTGAGTTTATGTACTGTTCATAGGGTAACAAATACCCAACTTATGTAATTTGACTGAATTTTTTAATAAATGTTATAGAATCATGTAAATGTAGCCACAGTTTCCATTTATAAGTATTTGTAAATATTTTTATCATCAAGTTTTTTACTAAATATAACAAAACTGTAGTTTAAAAAGCTTGGGCCCAAAGTTAAGAGATATAGGTTTTGACCTGGGTTCTGCCATTAATCATCTGTGTGACCTTCAGGATAATTATTTAATCTCTCTAGACCTTAGTTTTCTTATCTATAAAATGAAAAGAATGGACTAGGAGATATCTAATGTTCCATCTAACACTAACATTTTACTCTGCTCACATGGGTCATCTTGTTTGATTTCCTATGAATGATAAAAAGATTGAAGAAAGAAGCATATGTTGTTGTTGTTGTTGTTTTTTCGAAAAGGCTCAAATTCAAAGAATAAAGTTATGGAGCAAAAAAAAAATCACTGAAAGGAAAGAATCAGCAATTCTTGGCCCATGTTCCTCTTCATCTCTCAAAAATCTTTATGAGAATATCTCGTACTTTTAATGAGGGCATTCTTTTTGTTTTGTTTTTAGGTAATTGGGGTTAAGTGACTTGCCCAGGGCCAGACAGCTAGTGTCAAGTGTTTGGTCTGAGGCTGGATTTGAACTCAGGTCTTCCTGACTTCAGGGCCAGTGCTCTATCCACTGTGCCACCTAGCTGCCCCCTGCTGAGACCATTCTTGACAGAAATAGAAGAAAGGAAGACCTAGTATATAATAACAACTGCATTTTTAAAAGAAATCATGAGCATATAAGGTATGCTGTCACTTTAAGGTCATTTACCTAAAGTACAGATGATGATAAAAAAGGCAATAAACATGTTTTGTGTGAAGGAAATGATATACAGGACTCCCAATAGCTTAAAAATGCACTTAGACATTTGAGACATTATATTTTTATTGTCAAAGGATGTAAGATATGGTATGCCTAAACATTTTGGTACATAGCATAAGTAGACAAAGAACTTCATTTTAACATAAATTACTAAAATATGTATATTAAGAAACAGCTTTCAAGTAGATTTTTGACCAGTTTTTGGGAGGAAATAATTTATACTGTTGAAGGGAGGACTCATAGTTTGTTGTTAACAAGCTGGAGTTATGCCTCATTTGCATGGTAACAATTTAATGGTATAAGAATTCAGAGAAATATCTTTTATTCATTAAAAACTAGAGAATAGTGATTATAAAGAAATATTTTCAAGGGCACCAATCAAATTAGAGACCTGTTAGAGCTCCAGAGCATGGCATGATGCATATGTCATCTAATTTGCATATATACGTTTTATAACTAAAGAAGGTAAAAACTAGAAAAATGAGAAGTTGTATAAACATTTAGACTGAGGTATAGTTAAAAAAAGGGGGATCATAGATTTGACAGGATAGAGTTAAGGAGTAGGATTTTTTTTTGAGGTAAGAAGTGAATTACTAGAAGTTGAGTCTTTTAAACCACTAGCAGAGAGCCACAAGTGAAGGTCAAGAGGCATAATGTAAAACAGCAGGAGATTAAAAGACTGCTCATTTGGAACTGTCACAGTTAAAGACAGTCATCTGAATGATTCCTGATGGGTCAGAGAGAAATGACATCATTAGCCAAGAGTTCCAATGACATGATCACCCTTCAATGTCACTGGAAATTGGAGGACAAAACTTTTTCCCAAAAGATTGTTGCTCTTTACTGACACTTCTACCCTGAGAAGGAAAAGCAGAGAGGGCTTTGCAACTGGTGCGATATCCTGGTAAAACTTGCTTAAAGAGAATAGCTATTAATATTAAGAAGTAATACTTTCTCAATACCATTTAAGGGTGATCATTAATTGAAAGAGCTTGTAAAGACTACGTTCAAGTAAAGAAAAGAAGAGGATTTCCTTAGCTGAAAAATAGTGAGGATCAAAGGTCCAGCAGTGGACAGAAAAGCAGTTTCATATGATCTGTGTAGATTTCCTGAATGGACCAATAGCCCTGAAGCTTGCAGTCTAGATTTGAGTCTCATTCTAAGTACCTGACTCATCCTCCCTCATGTGTTTCTCTGATGAGTTCCTTTAACTGTGTGTCTACTCTTCACCATAACTATTGAGTACTTTGATGGGAAAGTGTCATTGTGGTATATTGTGGTATATTTTATTACTTGTGTTTATTTCAATATATTAGTATCTATAATATTCCATTTGCCTTATTATTAAGTAAATAATTATGTTTAAGATCAAAAAGTGTTATTTTGAGTGGCTATTAGTATAGAGAGAAAACACATTGGATTGAAGCTCAAAAACTAAAGTGATAGGTAGAGGAAATATCTTTTACAGGGATCCCCTTAGGACCGTCATAGATAGTGAATACCACACTGTAATTATGGTTTATCTCTGGGGACTTAGAACTGTGATTGTGAGACAAGTTGGAAGAGTGAGCAAAATCTGGAGAGAAATTGAGAATCTCACCCTCCTGGTGAGAGGTGTGAGGCCTTAAGTGGAACATGATGGGAATGCTTATATTTCACATTGTCTATAATGTCTAAATACTTCTATAACACATTATCTGGCATTCCATTGTGGGGTCATTGCAATGAACAAGAAAACCATATTTGCCATCTTGTTACTAACATATGATAGGAGGGTCGAACATTGATTAAGAGTCATAATAAGAGACTTAAAAAAACTATGGCATAAGAGCACTTAAGGAAGAATTCAAGAAGACAATTATGAGAATTGACAATGTAGAAGAAATGGTGGGAGTGAGATATAGAGAAAAGATATCTAAATTTGGGTTCAAAGGGTCAAATACTTGCTCTCTCCTTTACTATTGAAGCAAGTAATTGCAGTTATCTGAGTATTAGATTTTTCATTTTATAGATGATGAAGACCATCTTGTTAGTAAACTTCAGAAAAACAAGAAATCTTCCAGAGGCTTAGGAATTCTCTGTAGTTCTTAGCAGAGTCTGCCCTGGGAGAAGGATACCTAATTTTTGTCCTAGTGTTCAAAACTTTCCTGGGGGTAGGAAGGGGTGTGGGAATTTGGGAGCTAAGGTGCCACCTCCATGATTACTTGTTCATCCTTCATCATGAGACCAAGAGCCACTGCTCTGAAAGGCCTGGTAGCTCTGTATCCTCTAAAAGGCCAAAATCTGACAATCTGTCTGAAAGAGATTTGGACTTGGAATCAAAAGAACTAGGTTCTGACTGGGAATACTTGTATAAATTGATACAAAGCAAAGTGAGCAGCACCAGGAGAACAACTTACATAGTAACAATGACTTTAGAAAGACAAGTAAGTTTGAAAGATTTCAGAACTGAATATTGCAATGACTAACAATAATTTCAAGGGCCCCATAATGAAACCTCCTGGTAGAGAAGTGATGGACTCTAGATATAGAATGAAATACAGAGACACACACACACACACACACACGGCCAGTGTAGAAATTTGTTTTGCTTGACTAAGCATATTTGTTACAAGGGTTTTGTTTTTTATCAGTAGTGTGAGGGACAGAAAAAAATGTTTGTTAACTGAAAAAGATTTCAAAGAACTGTTACATGTTACATTAACTCTAGGTTTCTATTTCCTCTTCTCTAAAATTAAAGGTCCGGACGAGGTGGTTTCTTAGGTCCGTACCAGTTTGGACTCTGAATCTATGAGATTTGTACTCCATTTTTCTCCTCCTCAATCCAGGCTTGGTTTCAATAAAAGTTAAATGAGTTATTCTCTATGACCTTGGAGAAGTCAATTTATCTCTCCAATGAATTGATTTCCTCTACTGTAAAATCAAACAGTAGGAAAAGATGATCCTTATGGTCACTTCCAGTTCTAGCATGATGTTTTGATGTTTTTTATCTGTTTGAGAAGGGCAAGATTCAATTCAGACCTGCTTTCAGCCACCTTCTCCAAAATAGATGTTTACTATAAAGATTTCTACTTAACCCTTACCTCACTCCACTCCTCCCCCCCCACCAGTAATCAAGTTTCTTAGTTGTTAAGGGTGAAGTAGTAACTAGTTATTCTTAGTAACTAGGTGCTAACATAAGTTTAAATGGGAAGCTCCCTAAAGCTTCTCTTCCTTTGGGTGGAAGCATTGAAGTTGGTAGTTCTCCATCAGTGATCTTGTATTTTTCTCCCCACCTATGGACTTGTGATTCTCCTGCCACAAATGAGATTGTCTTTTTTACACCTTGCCCTAAATAAATGATGCTCTTGTGGAGCTTTTCCTAAGTACAAATATTCATAGATATGCTGCTTAAGGAGAGTAGTGGGGAAAATGCAGGAATAGCAGGAAAATATTAGCAAAATTTCAAAATGGCAAAACTGGAAAAGAATGTCCACAAATTAAAATAACAAGTTCAAGGACAGTCGGTCAAAAAAGTATTTAAAGGTTTTACAGTGTGCCAGATATGGAGCTAACAAAATTCAGCAATGCAATATGAAAATTATTGATATTGTAAAGAAAAGAAAAGAGCATGAAAACTATATTACAAGAAATCATGCAAGAAAGTTTTCCAAAAGAATTAGTAACAGAGTAGTATAAATTGCTGTAGTACCCAGAATAACAGCAGGGAAGAATCTTTAGTTTAAATCACTGAAATGCATAATTGCAATGTTCCAGAGCTTCAAAGTTAATGAAGGAATCCTAAAATAATCCTCAAAAGTTGGAGGAAATGATGAGTGGAATTTTAATTTTTGTCTTTATTCTCACCAAGTTAGAACTGTTTGCTGGGATAGGAATGATGAGAAGTTTAATACAAAGCCATCACTGCATAGTCTATTGCAGGCCTGCACAACATACTGCCAGCAAGTCACTTGTGGGCTGGCAAAGGATTTCAGGCAGCCTGTCACTGTGAACTCACTCCTGTTTATCACATAACCTGTGGCAACCAACCATTGTCAATCTGTCTCTAGTTTCCTTTATTTGGAAAGTGAACCACTAAAAACCTATCTGTGGCCCAAAGAAGTTTAGCCTATTTTCTGGTCAAAGGATATGAACAGGAAGTTTTCAGAGGACAAAGCTAAAGCTATCTATAGTCATATAAAAAAAGTTCTAAATCACTATTGATTAGAGAAATGCAAATCAAAATGACTCTGAGGTACCATATCATACCTATCAGATTGGCTGACATGACAAAACAGGACAATGATAAATGTTGGAGAGGATATGGGAAAACTGGAACACTAAATCATTGTTGGTGGAATTATGAAATGATCCAATAATTTTGGAGAGTAATTTGGAACTATGCCCAAAGGGCTACAAAATTGTGTATACCCTTTGACCCAGCAATACCACTTCTAGGGCTATATCCCAAAGAGATCATAAAAATGGGAAAAGGACCCAGGTGAACAAAAATATTTACAGCAACTTTTTTTTAGTGGCCAAGAATTGGAAATTGAGGGGATACCCATCAATTGGGGAATGGCTGAACAAGTTGTGGTGTATGAATCTAATGTAATACTATTGTGCTATAAGAAATAATGAGCAGACAGACTTCCAAGAAAATCTGGAAAGACTTACATGAACTGATGCAGAGTGAAATGAGCAGAACCAGGAGAACACTGTATATAGTAACAGCCACATTGTCAGGTGACTGACTTTGATAGACTTGGCTCTTCACAGCAATGCAAGAATCTAAGACAATTCCAAAAGACTCATGATGGAAAATGCTATCCACATCCAGAGAAAGAACTATGGAGTCTGACTACAGATGGAAGCATATTAATTGCTCCCCTTTTCCTTTGTTGTTTTGTTTTATTGCTTTATTCTTATGGTTCCTCCCATTAGTTCTAATTGTTTTTTACATCATGACTAATGGGAAAATATGCTTAATATGAATGTATAAGTAGAGCCTATATCAGATTGCATGCCATCTGGGGGGGAGGAGGGAAAGGGGGAGAAAATTTAAAACTCAAAATCTTATAGAAGTGAATGTTTAAAACTAAAAACAAATAAATTACCAAGGGAAAAAAAAGTTTAGCTTATTTGTGTTTAGATTATTGTATACATATAGGACAAATTAGAGATCATCACCAAGGGAAGGCACTAGTATTCAGGGGAACCAGGAGGAGAAGCCAAGATGACAGAGTAGGTAAAAGGGAGAAAAGTTGAGTTCTTGCTGATCAAAAACAATGAAATATTTTATAAAATAAAAAAGATAGGGTAAAGGAAGTACCAGGAAATGTTTCTTACAAAAGGTTAGCTTCTAGTTTAAACTTGAAGGAACTCAAGAAAAGTAGGAAAAAGAGATAGGGAAGGAGAGAATTCCAAGCATGAAGGACAGATAAAATTAATCATTAAACATTTATTAAGTGCCTACTATGTGCCAGAAAGTGTACTAAGCATCAGGGATTTAAAAAAAAGGAGGCAAAAGACTGTCCCTGCCCTCCAGAAGTTCACAATCTAATGTGGGAGATAATAATACATACAAATATTTACAAAATATTTATAAAATCTATACATATTTAAATACATAAATTGCCATATACAGGATAAATGGGAAACAATTAACAGAGGAAAGGTACTAGAATTAAGAGGGACTGGGAAAGGTTTCCTGTATAAAATGGGATTTTAGTTGGGATGCAAAGGAAACTAGGAAAGTCAGTAGGTGGAGATGGAGAAGTAAAGCATTCCAGGCATGGGGGAACAGACAGAGAAAATTCCAAGAGCTGAGAAGTGGAATGTCCTGCTCATTGAACAGTAAGAAAGCCATTGTCACTATATTGAAGAGATGATGGCAGAGACTAAGATATAAGAAGACAAGACAAGGAGTCAGTAGATGGAATGGCATGTGTTAGCAACAAGAAGGAGATCAATATTACTGGTTTGTAAAGTACATGTAGTCAGTCAGGCAATAAACATTTAAGAGTCTATTTGGTGCCAGACACTGTACTAAGCACTAGGGAGGGGAGTAAAGCATAGGAAGACTGAAAAGGTAGGAAGGGGTCAGAATGTGAAGGATTTTAAAATGCAAAAATGATTTTATATTTAATACTGGAGGTAATTGATAGCCACTTTAACTTATTCAATAGGTGCTGAAAGAGAGTTGGAGGGAGTACCATGATGAGGTCTGACTTTCAGGAAGATCCCTTTGATAGTTAAGTAGAGGATAGACTAGAGTGAGGAAAAGACTTTAGGCAGGGAGAACAAACAAAAGATTGCTGCAATAATCCAGGCATGAGGTGATGGAGACCTGAACCAGAATGGTGGCAGTGTAAGAAGAGAAAAGAGCATATGCAAGAGATGTAGTGAAGATAGAATCAAAAGGACATGGCAGTAAATTGGATTTAGGGCTTGAGAAACAATGAGAAGTTGAGGATGACACCTAAATTTTTAGTATAAGTGACTGAAAGGATGATAAGATCTACAACTCTAATAGGGATATTTGAAAAAGGAGAGAGCTTTGGGAGAAAGGTAATGAGTTTAGTTTGGGACATGCTCATCTTCAGATGTCTAGTAAACATCCAATTGAATTAGAGTAAAAACATCAATGATGAAGAAGTGATGGTCTCATTTGAGGATCAGTCTCCTGAAGCACACAAGATACTTGTATAAATTCAATTACAAAATTCTGTGTAAAGATATAAATAACTTAAATAGCTGGAGAAATATTCAATGCCTTGATTAGACTGTGTCAATATAATGAAAATGGCAATCCTGCCAAAGTTAATTTTTGGTTGTAATACATCCCAATCAAACTATCAAAGAGATACCTTGCAGAATTCAATAAAATAATAAAAATTAATTTAGTGGGGGAAAAAGATCTAGAACATCAAGAAATAATGGGAGTGTCATTTTTAGACCTCAAACTCTAATATAAAGCAGTAGTCACTAAGTCATATAAAAGCAAAAAGCATATATATCTGTGTGTGTATGTGTATGTACACACACATATATATACATATGTGTGGGTATATATATGTGTGTGTATATATATAAAACATATACATATACACACACATATATACATACACACACAAACGTGTATGTATATATATATATGTAGTAAAGAGATATGAGCAGTTCTAATAAAAAGAATTGTAAACTATTTACAAACACATGAAACAATGTTCCAAATAACTGATTACCTAATAATAAAAGAAATACAGATCAAAACAACCCTGAGATATTATGTCATACCAAACAATTTGGTAAAGGTGACAACAGATAGGAATTGTCAATGTTCAAGACATCCTATCCACTGAGCCATCCAGATGTGGCTTTTATATTTGTCTTTATTAATATCCATATGCCATATGATGAGACAACTACATTTATTTATTGCTCTATTTGATGACAATATATATAGTGGAAAGCATGTCAGACTAGGTATTCAGTTGCCTGATTTCCAGTCTTAAGAATGTCCTATTAAAGAGATTGCTTGCTTTTTTTTTTTTTAAACCAATGTTCTGTCCATTTAAGTCTCTTTTTGACAAGGGCCAATGCTGTTATGAACAAATGAGATCACGCATAGAAAGTTTTATACAAATGTCAGCCATTGTTATTTTCATGTAGTACATAATATTATTAAACTCTGAAAATTGGTTTCACTTATTTTTTTTCTTTGACCTGAGGGAAATAGAGAACAGTAGAAGATTCTTTAATGAATTGTGCTTTGATTCAAATGTAAAATCATTTATTAGCTGTAGTTGCACAGCCGGGTGACTAACTATAGTCAAAAAGGTTTTAACATGCCATTTTGGACTTTGGTAGGGGTCCAGCCATTGGCTTTATCTCAATGCTTTTGTTCTCATAGAGAGGTTATTAAGTACTACCTGTTGAGAAATGTATGAAGGTGAATTGGCTTTTTAAATACTAACTTGGATAAGTCACTACAAGTGTTTTTTTTTCCTCAAAAATCATTTTGTCCCCTTGAGCTTTCAGGGTGGCAAGCCAACCTCTCTCTACCATCTTATCCAAATCATAACCTTCTTTCTGGATCCAATTCACATCCTAGTGAAGTCTTATCTAACAACCCCAGCCTAAAGTGATCTCTCCTTCTTCTGAATTGCTTTAAAAATCACTATCTTCATTTGGCTACATATTTGATAAAGCTCTATCACATCTCTTCTATTGTCAAAATGTTATTTAAATGTTTTAATTAAACATTTTATTAGACACATTAAATATAAATACAAGCAATTAAATTTGCTTAATAACCACATTTAAGTGAAACAATTTCTACACATAAAATAGCATGGAATTGTTTTCACTTGCACATAGCAACTCGTATTTTTGTAATGTTTTGCCCACTAAAGCTCTCTGAGACCAGCAGTGGAAATACAACTATTCTCATTTTTTAATTAAGAAATCACAGATCTGTAAAATTAAGTGATTGGCTATACCTCTTGCCCTTTTAATAAAGCCAGTGTCAGGGCTAGAATGCAAAATCAGATCTCCTTATTATAAGGGAAATATTGCTCCTACCATATTATTCTATCTCTCTTTATAAGTTATCTCACCAACTACATTACAAGCTCCTTGAGGGCAGGATTCCTGTTTTATAGAGGTGATTTGCATCCCCACCAAAGTGCCTTTGCAGTCAGTCAATGCTTCCAAACCCATAAGAGATTGTAGGTGGGTGGATAATAATTTGGTCCGACACATAACGGCTAAAAAGCCTGGTTTAGTGGGCTTGTGCACTGTTGAATGGAATAGCATCCAGACTCACAAGCCAAGAATTGCAGACTCTAGAGAAATATGGCAAAAGTATGACATCTCTAATTCTATTCTTTTTTGAATATTAACATTCTGACATTATCCAGTAAATATCATGTAAATTTCATAGAGGTATTTAGCACTAATGGGGTTTTACAGCTGCAGATACCATCCCAACTACATTAAGACATATATATTCACTTCTGTATCTTTCCACTGAGTCAGCCTAGATATCTTTAGCTTATCATCTTCAAGTCCCATCTCCAATCATGAACATTTGATGATAATCTACCCCTCATTAGTGGGTGCCATCCTGTATTTTCAGAAGTCCTCTGGGGATTAATATTTCCGAAAGTTCAGAAAGAGTGCACAATTCTAGTATGCATCACAGACAGTGATAGCTTCCTAAGGAAATATTAATCATGTTTAAATTGTGACAAGTTAATATGCCTTCAATCTAATATGTGTCATCTGTGAGCTGCTTTTATAATCAGGACATTATGCTTTTTTTTCAAGTTAGTGATTTTCAGTTAATGTTTGAACATTTTGGAAAAAGAATTTTACAGCCCATTCATCAGGTTCTGTTAAACTATTCAGCCTAAAATGGAGCCTTTTAACACAGTCAGTTATCTGAAGCAATAATGAACTGATCTTAAAAATGTTCTAATCTTTGCCATGGAAATATAGCTATTTGATAGACTAAAGAGTGGTAATCCTTAACCAACAGATTAAATCTCTAATGGGCCCTTTTACTTCATTGTATGTAATAATAGAAGTAGGAATGCAAAGCATGAGAAGCTGCAAAATAGAGAGTCACCAAATGGGTCAAAAGAAAAACCAAGTGTCCGTTCCAAGAACAAACAAATTGAATTCAATGAGCATAAAAAAATCATTGGGGTAAAAAGTCTTCCTCTAAAAACAAAAGAACCAAGAATCAATCCTTTTCTATAGTAATATATGTCAATTGCTCAATCAATAAGTTTTCATTAAGTACTATCTGTGGATATAGACAAAAGCAAAACAGTACTTTACATTCTAAGATAGCATACACATATATATGAAACATATGCAGATACATGTGTAAATGTATATGTATATTTTATATACATACACACACACACACACACATACACATACACAGAGAGAAAGTCAACAAATATTTGTTAAACACTTACTATGTGCCAGGCACTTTGAATCAAAGACAAAAACAAAATGGTCCCTTACATTTTTTCAGAGACAACACATATGTGGTATATAATAGAGATGGATGCCGTATATGTGTGCAACATATAACTTGCACACATATGTATTATGCACATACATGTATACATGTGTATATATGTGTACATTTATATAAACCATAATGTATGTACATATAATAATATATACATGTAATATATATGCTCATAACATACTGTGTGTAGTCAATCAACAAGAATTTATTAAGCACTTATTATGTGCCAGACACTGTTTTGGACACTATGGATACAAAAACAAAAATAAAATAGACCGTTGCATTCTAGCTGAGTCAACATATGTACATATATGTGTGTGTGTGCACACATGTAACAATATGTTTATACTTGCATTGTGCAACATGTATGTATATCTCTAAACATGTATTTATGTGCCAAGATACACACACACACACACACAGCACTGTGTATATGTAGCCAATCAACAAACATTTATTAAGCACTATGTGCCACATACTCACTGCTAAGCACTGACGATACAAAGAACACAAAAAATCATGGTCCCTCACCTCAAGGAGCTCCCATAATCGAGAACAATATGCAAATAATATGCAAATTGACTTATTTTATATCCTTTTCTGAAGTTAATTGTTTCAGTTAGTATTTTAGCTGACTATTATTCTCTAAGTAAGCTATCATATCACTTGGGAAAAGTTACAGTTTTATCATTTCTTTGCCTATGCTTACTCCTTTTATTTCTTTTTCTTGTCCTATTTCTCTAGCTAGCATTTGTATTACAATATTGTTTACCTTTTGAAGCTTCTCTTAACTGTTTTGTTTGTATGGAGAGTTTTCTACCCAGCTCTAGTCTTTTTATTAGGAATGCTTGGAAGTCCTTTATTTCAATAAAGACCCATATTTTTCCCCTGTAGTATTCTACTCAGTTTTGCTGGGCAGGTTTTGTCTTCTGAAATATCATATCCCAAACTCTGGAATATCCAAGCTTTCCACTCCTTTATAATAGTGGCTGCTAAATTTTGTTTGATCCTGTCTGTGACTCTGTGATACTTGAATTCTTCGTTCCTGGCTAGGAGCTAAGTGCTGTTAATATTGTATATAGCATATTTTTCCTTGATCTACAAGCCCTGAGTTTTGACTAGAATATTGGTGGTTGTTTTCATTTTGTGATTTATTTCAGGAGGTGGCTGGTGGATTCTTAAGTGTCTACTTTGCCGTAGGATTTTAAGACATTAGGTAATTTTCTTTTATGATTTCTTGAAATATGATATTTAGGCTCTTTTTTGTTTATAGCTTTCTGGTAGCACAATGATTTTTAAATTATCTCTCCTCAATCTGTTTTCCACATTAGTTGTTTTTTCTTTGAAATATTTCTAATTTACTTCAATTTCTCACTTTTTGTGTTATTTCCAGATGATTCATGAAGTTATTAGATTTCATTTGTCCAATTCTATTTTTTGCAATTATTTTTTCAGTAAAGTTTTATAATTCCTTCCCCAAGTTTTTAATTCCCTTTCCATAGCTTTCTTCCTTAGCTCTCACTTCTTTTCCCATTTAGGACTTTTAAAATTATTTTTACTTTTTAGCTCTTCTAAGAATTTTTGCTGGACTTGTGTCCAAGCTGGGATCTCTTCTTCTATGCTTTTGGCTTGAGTTTCTCAGTCAACACAGTAGCTCTTTATGGCTAAGCTCTTTGTTCTTCCAGCTTACTCCTTGACTTTGACCTTTATGTGCTGGGCTCTGCAGACTTTTTTTTGGAGAGGATGGGGCAAGGTGGGAAGGATATCTGGTCTGAGTTTCCTGCCCTGGTCCCCTGTATCAGCTTTCTTTGTCTGCCTGGACACAGAAATGTTCTCTACCATGATGTATGATCGTTACAGACCCCATCTTCAATGTCTGCAGGCCTAATTAGTCTGCCCCTCTAAACTGTCTTGCACTGGACAAATGACTCCCTGGGTGACTTTTTCTTGCCTTTTACAATCAAAATTCAGTCTTAGTCTATTTTCTAGATCTTTGCAGAGAAAGGATAATGGAGAGATAAACTCATTTGCTTCTTCTTATGCTACCATTTTGATTCTACCTCTGTGCTCCATTATTTTCTGCTCAGTTCAAATTAGAATATATGAAGGTGAACAGTGCAAAACAAATAAGGGTAAAATGTAGGCTTAAGTCAGATTGTGTAGGACTCTACATGGCAAGCTCACGCTTTTGTATTTTATTATGGAAAAAATAGGAAGCAAATGAAGATTCTTGAGTAAGGGAGTTATATGAACATTACATGTGCTTTAGGAGATTATTTTGGCAGATGTAATTAGGTCTTGACTCACAAGTTACTGCTATTGCTTTTCCTTCTTAATCTTCCTGTCCAACTCCTGGATTTCAGGATTTGAAAAAGTTTACCTCTGTCTTCATTCACTGACCTTTCTTTGCCTTGCCCTATCTCCAGATGCCAATTGGAAGTTTATAAGAGGGAATTCTCC
Source organism: Vombatus ursinus (assembly GCF_900497805.2). Lineage (NCBI taxonomy): Eukaryota > Metazoa > Chordata > Mammalia > Diprotodontia > Vombatidae > Vombatus > Vombatus ursinus. The sequence continues at coordinate 6,384,042 of NW_020948910.1, read as the reverse complement.
ATAGTCATTCTCTAGTCCCAGTATCTATGCTGTGCCTTCTTCTTGCCACAATAAGTTCCAAGGTAGACCACTAAAGACTGATACTATTGGTACTGGGCCAGGACCTTGGAACATTTTTATCCTGACTCAACTAGGTATCAGAGAATATGGAGTGCTGGAGTTAGAGTCAGAAAGACCTGTTCAAATCTTGCCTCAGATATGTATTAGCTGTGTGACCCTGGACAAGTCCCTTATTCTCTGCCTCAGTTTCCTTATCTGTTAAATTGGGATATTAATAGCATTTACTTCCTAGGTTTGTCGTGAGAATCACATGAGATAACATATGTATAGTTCTTAGCAAACCTTAAAACACTAGCTGCTATTACATTACTATCATAATGATCATATGAAACAACATATGGAAATTGCTTTGCAAACCTTAAAGTGCAATGTAAATGCTAAGCAGGTAATAAAATGGTTTTGGGATAGAAGGATGAATGAACCCCACCTAAATACCTGGAACATTTTATTCAATAAATAGTATCCTTCTGGGTCTGAAAGAGTTAACAACTTCTTGGAAGTAACTTAGGCAATAAGAAGAATAGAATTCTGTGTGTCTTAGCAATCTTTCTGAAATAATGAGAACAGTCAATTTGCACAGCTGTTCCTTTTTCTTTCCATGTAGATCTAGTTTGTTTTGAGTACACAGAGAATCTCTGCAAACGGGAGATACAGGGTTCCATAGAAATGATCCAGGTGGTTGAGTATTTAAGTGGAGTGCATAATAATTAGGAGCATGAGTGTTAGCATCAAAGTGGGGAAGAAAGGTCAATCGAATTCAATCACAGTGCTATTTCTCAAAACAATATTTCAAAACTCATTTGGAATTATAAGAAAAAAGAGGATTTTTTTTTCTTTCTTCTTTACTTGCAGTTCACTTTCCAGGTCTTGGTTCACACCCTCAATCCAGCTTTTAATAGAAATTTATAGTGAGTGCGGTCCATCTTCAGATTCTGTCAGGGTTTAAAGTGTTTCAAAAAGCTCAGTCTAAGCTGAAAATGAGCAGGGGATGGAGGCGGGGAAGGATGCTTCATGTCATGGACCTTCAATGACATTCAATGACATTTTCACCTTTGAAGGGATTGCTGGGCCTATTGTTCCTTTGTTCTGTGCCTGCAGCTGTTAGTTGAATGTTTACTGAGTTGAGAAAATTCTGATGGGTAAAGGAGCTGGCTTTTGTCCTTTGCAATCTATTGAATTCTCTTCCAGAGGACTTATATTTGTACATTTTGAAGCAAGGTGGAGTGGGTTTTCCTCTCTGAAAACAGAAATAAGTACTGGATTCAACAGGACAATACAGTGTTGCTGGAAATAAGGTTTATAATATTATATCTTCCACCAAGATAAGAGACAAATGTGCCTTTGTTCCATCACAAAGTGCCTTATATTCTCCCTCAGCATATACAGTTTGTCTTTTTCTAGAAGATAAAATCTGGAATTTTTTTTTTAAGTTAAGACTATTTTCTTCCATTAAGAAACCTTATTACTGATCTAAGTCTAGTATGCTTCAACATAAATCATTATCTCCTTTTCACTGTCGGTTTCCATAAATTGAAAAGAAATGAGGAAAGATGGCTATATTTCCAAATGTGCATTGATTCTTTTATGTAAATAGATGTAAATGATCATTATACTATTTTAAATTGGCTGCATACTGATTAGTAATTGAGAAGAGGACAGTGACATCTGAAATATAAATGATGCCAAAGTCATTTATTTTCTTTTACTTTATTTTCCAGTAATACAAACTAATAGAAATAAAATTTTCACTGGGGACAACAGCCTTTCAGAATTCTTTTTTTTTTCTTTAAGGCTATTTGTATACCACCTCCTCTATGAAGTATATACTGATTCTACCAGCTTAAGAATTCATCCTGCCTTAAATTTTCTTTAATCATTTTGTCTGTATATATTCTTTTTTATTAATTTATTTTGAATTATCAACAATCACTTCCATAAGCTGTTGAGTTTTAAATTTTTCTCCCCTTCCCTCCCCTCCTCCCTCCCCTAGATGGCGTGCACTCTGATATAGGCTAGTCTATATATTCTTTACTTTTGTCAGAATCTACCTTGTGTTTATACTTACCTATGTAGTTGTAACATCCCCCACGAGACTTTGCATCAATCAACTTTTTTTTTTTGTGGGTAGGGCAAGAGGAGGGTGTAGCCTGGTACTTAACAAAGTATTTTGTACATAGTAATCACTGAATAAATATTTATGGAATAGAATGGAATAGACTTCCATCTTAAGCTAAAAATGAAGCCAAATGAGGATGGGGAAAAAGGGAGATTTAAAATTGTGGTGAATTTTGGATGATTATATCACTGGGGATTTTACACTTTGAAATACTACCTTGTCAAGTTTCATAAAAATGCAGAAATTTTATTCTAAATTATGTTAATTGTAAAATTGTTATTGCTCTACTTTAAGTATTTAATATTAAATATGTCATGTAAGACTCAATCTGATTTCTTTAAAGGTGTGACCAAGGTATGGAGCCATTTAAAATCGAGGTTAAATATAATTAAATCAATTATGTTCCTATCCTTTTATATTTAGCTTGAATAAGTTATGTTTGATATCATTTATTTAGTGGAAGTTTAGTTATGTCCATAATCAAGAGATAATGAAGTTCTGTTACTGTTTGCTAAGTGATGTTGCCTGGGCAACCACCTTGACTGAATATTAATTGCAGTCACTTGGGTATGCTTAAAATTGACCATTTCTCTCTTCCTAAAGAGATCTACTCTGTCATCTCAGTCAGTCAGTCAATCAAGATGACTTTATTAGTCATTTCTCTTATTAAGCTTCTTTTTTATTTGTTTTTCCCTTTCTAATCAGGAAAGTCTCTCTCCCTCATTTTCCTCTGCTTTGGCCTCTTTGTCCCTCCCATAATATATGTACACATACATATTATCAGAGCCAGAATTAAGACAGGTTGACTGGGGATTTCCTTAAGGCAACAAAAGTTAGAGGTTAAAAATAAAAATTTAACCTATAATCCTTCAGCAACAAGAAGGAACCATGGAAAATACTTGCCATTACCTTTCAACTGAATTTGTTTTATTTACTTCTTTATTATTTTCACATTACTAATCACAAAACTGATTTAAGAGCATGTTTTATGAGGCTTGCCATAACCTGCACTTGCCACAAGCAGCAAAGATATTAGTTATGGCACAACATGACACCTACCTCAGTAAATACAAAGGAATTAATTCTCTCTTCAAGTTTCCAATTCTTACCTCACCTCCATGATGGAGAACCAATCTCCTTTTTGTACATACATATCTACCATAAAATTAAAAAGGCAGGATCATAAAATCTTCAGATCTTGCCTCAGACATTTGCTGTGTGTCTGACCCTGGACAAATCACCTAAACTCCCTCAGCCCCTCAGCATCTGTAAAATGAGGAGGATGGACTCAATAGCCACTAAGTTCCCTTTTTGTTATACATCTATGATCTTACTATCTTATGAGCTAGATGAGAAGGATCATAAAGATTATGTTCCCACCCTTCATTTTTCACATGAGAAACTCAGATCTATAGGGCTAAGTAACTTGTTCAATATCATATGGGAAGTGAGGAGCAGGTATGAGATTCAAAGCAAGATTCTCTGAGTAAAAAAATTCAATGAAATAAAGGCATGATACACATAAAATTAGATAAACAGAGAGAAGACTTGGATTTAATTCACTATATTCAGTATATCCTAGTAGAGAGGAAGACCTGAATCCAAATTTCATTTCGGACACTAACTAGCTGTGTGACTCAGGGTGAGTCACTTGAATTCTCTGAGCCTCATTTTTCTTATCTGTAAAATAAGGATATTAATAGTATCTGTCTCATAGAATTATTGGGGTTTAAAATGAGATAATATATATACAGTATTTATGAATCTTAAAGTGTTATACAAATGTCAGCTGCTATCATTCTGAATCTAAAGAGGAAATGAGACTAAAAAAATTATCTGCCTTATGGCACAAATAATATGGAAATTTAAAAATTAAAAGAATTATAAAATTGAATTTCAGTAAATTAACAGGGCAATAGTGAATTTACTTTATAAACCCTATCCCATGTTATACTGAAGGCACACTGCTGCTGTTGTTCAGTTGTTTTCAATTATGTCTGATGCTCTGTGACCCCATTTGGGGCTTTCTGGGCAAAAATCCTAGAATGGTTTGCCATTTCCTTCTCCAGATCATTTTGCTGATGAGAAAACTGAAGCCAACAGGATGAAGTGACTTACCTAGGGTGTCTGAGGTCAGATTTGAATTCAGGAGAATGAGTCTTCCTGACTCCAGGCCTGGCACATCTCTTTTGCCACCTAGGTGTCCCATATACACTGTTATTTCCTATGTTTCTCAATGGAAACTCATGAAAAATATTCTGTGTGCTGTACTAAAACAAATTGTTCCCCAGATTCATATGTTTATGGTTTGTAACATCACTTAAATTTGATAGTACATCATGCAAATTAATAGTATTAAATTAATAAATCCTAAAATTTTCCATTTCATCAAGAACATTAAAGTGTCAGTAGTTTCCACAATGCTTCTTTAATGGATTTCCATGCATATCTTGCCTATCCCCCAAATGCTTAATGTTCAGTGAGTTTTCAAAAAACTGCCTTGAGCAAAAAAGATGTAGTGTTTTCAGGTTTTCCTAGTTCTTTTTTCTCCCCACTCTCTCATCTTATGCATTTTTTTTCCTAAGACGTCAAGTCTTTAAGGGGGAGAGAAAGTCAGAGCCTTTCCCTTTGGTTTCTATAGTAACACAAACTAATTTCCGAGCAACTTCATGAGCTATGATCATGTTGAAAGCAAAGAGGACTCATGGGCATTGAAAAATTCATAAAGTCCTGAACAAATTGGACTGCCATCTTCTGGCATTTATCCTGAATGACAGATAATTTTATCATAATCCAACATCATATCTGTGGGATCTCTAACTTTCATTGCTTCTGTAACTGTCATGCATCAGGACTGTAAGGAACAGCCACTTCCACTACCTCCCCAGCCAGACATTACCCTCTGACCACATTAAGCCCCCAAGAAAACTCTTGTCCCTGAAGGGAGCTATAGAGATGGTCATGTTTCATTGTAAGTAAGCACTTCAGAAAGTCTAAATATATATTCTCCACCTCCAGAAGCAGCTGGATTCCTTTCATTTTCTTTTAAGAGGTTTGCTTGAATCACTTCTGAATCAAACCACCTCAGAATCTAGACCATGAGGCTCAGAGGAACTGTCTTGCTATGAGTTCTGGTCTAGAGTTTCTCTCCCTTAGGAAAGAATTATGTGTGACCTGAATGAAGGAGACTCCCAGAATCCACTAATTTCCTTCCTCCCACTCTTCTCAGCTGACAGCCATGAGTTATGAGCTGCTACAAAGTAAAACAGTTACTGTAAGAAATGTCCAAATAACTTATGGCATGGAATCTCCTCGCTGGCTTTTGGAGATAACTCATGTCACCAGTGGATGTTCAGCAATGTGGATTTTCTCCAACATGGTACATTTAAAAGGCAACACCAATGACTGGTGAATTTCATGGTAGTGTGAATAATTTAATAGAGTTAGCTGCTACTCCAGCAAGGAACAAAATCAGATTAAAATGTATGCATGGTTGATAAAGTCATTTAAATTAAGTGCTGGGTATCAGTTGCAACTGATAATACATCTAAGACATTAAGCCAGCAGCCAAATCAAAAAGTAGAGAGGAGAAAGGGATGGCCTAATTAGAATTAGTATGCATTTCAACATTAACTTTTTAGCAGTACTCAGGGATGGCACTGAATTGAACTTTAAATGTTATAAAGCATATATTTATCCTGCCAGACTATTATATAGCTGAAATCACTTAAATCAATTTGCTATGTAATTAGACCCAAGTTGAAGAAATAATTTAGTCATTCTAATGGAGACAAAGAGTCCACTTTCATAAAGGAAAACATTTTAACAAGTTTGGGATCTAATTTGTCCAAGAAGTTTAAATCTCAGCTAGGTGAGTGAAACAAAAAATCAATCCCTGTGACATTAGTTCTCAACAGGGTTGTCAACAGAAACGAGAATAAAAACAACATGCTTTTCATGTTTGAAAATCTCTCCTTCTACATCTCCAACTATTGGAAACTTTCTCTTCCTTTAATGTCTAACCAAAATACTACCTCTTCCTTGAAGGCTTTGTTTATCTCCCTAGCTGAAAAGAATGCCCTCTCCTCACATTTTCTTAAAACACTCTATCTAGCCCTCTCCCATTATCTGCATCTCATTTTGCCTTGAATCCTAAGTAGGTCTGATGCCTCATTGTGGTGTGGAGATGACCCTAGACATTCAAAAGCTTTGCTAGCAAAGTGTATGCTCTGGATAAGTCCTACCAAGGGGGAGAATCTTGAGGAGTTGTATGTATGCCTGTTGATCAAGGAGCAACCTAGCAGCTAGATGGAACAGTAGAGAAAGCACTGAAACTAATTAGGAAGACCTAAGTTCAAAATCTAGCTTTAGACACTTGCTAGCTTTATGACCGTGGCAAGTTATTTAACTTTTACCTGCCTCAGTTTCTCATAAGTAAAATGGAGATAATAACATCACTCTCTTCGTAGATTTGATGTGAGGATGAAATGAGATACTCTTTATAAAGTATTTGCAAACCTTAAAGCACTATATAAATGAAATTATTATTATTAGCTAAATTGGGAGCAGTTCATTCATCATCAAATGGCTACAAGATGATCAAATTTGGGGTCGCATAGAAAATTATCTGTTATCTGAATTGGTAGAGAGAGAGCTCACACCAAATAAATTGATGCTTGAAGTATTGAAATATATTTAGATAATAAGCTTTAAAGTTAGAGGGTGTCTTATAGATAATCCAGGCCAATACCTTAATTTTAAAAATGAGGAAACTGAGGCCCAGAAAAGTTAGGTGACTTGCGCAAATGATACCAGACTCAGGATTTTCAACCCAGGTCCTCTAACTCTGAGTCCAGTCCTCTTATTTCTGGGCATATAGACGCTAAAGCTGTGGCATCCAGGAAGTATGGAGCTTTTCACCTCTCTATCTCAAGTGCCCAGCACTGTCTATACCTTGCATAGAGCAAGAATTTGATAAATATTTTATTTCCACTTTTCATGACCCATAAGAGATGATTACAAATTTTGTCATCCCTATTAACTCTTAAAAAAAATAAACAACAAAAAGAAGAATTTCATGCCAGAGGACAAGCAATTAAAGCTGAAACCACAAGACAAGAAAACAAGAAGCTCTTACGAATCAGCAGTGGACAACATGAAATCATCATGCCCTCGCTCTGAATGCTTCCCTACCAACCTTCACATTCCTGCATGGCTCAGAAACCAGCTCACAGACTAGTGATCTGGAAAACATAAGGAATTTCCTTCCTGTTGCAGATTCTCTGCTTGTGGACTTCACCCCTGCCCTTCTCCCTGCATCCTAATCAACTCTGAATAAGTATATTCAGTGAGAGGCAGCCAGGTGGTACAGTGGATAGAGCACCAGCCCTGGATTCAGGAGGACCTGAGTTCAAATCTGACTTCAGACACATAGCACTTACTAGCTGTGTGACCTTGGGCAAGTCACTTAACCCCATTGCCTAGCCAAAAACAAAAAAACAAAACAAAAAACCACATAAGTATATTAGGTGAGAGGGCAAATATGGCAGAAGGGGACAGGAAATAATGTTTTCTGATGCTTGGGGCATTTGGTAGAGTAAGGAACTCTTTCCACAACCACATACCTCCCACAACCCCATAAAAAAGGCAGTTACTGATTCAACCCAGTCGGAGAACTTTAGAATGGACAGAACTAGAGTAGACAGCCAAAGTCTCTGCACTGATCCTGAAGGATATGAATTTGGAATCCACCTGGAACTAGTCACCTAAGAAATTACATGTTCAGACACCACAGAAAAGTCAATTTCTCGATGTAGGAGGAGGCTGAGACAACTTTAAGACCCATGGGCAAAGATAAAACCTTTTTATACAAATAATCAAGCTTTAGAAAAATGAGTGTGGCAGTGGTGTATAGGATAAATTGAAGGGAAGAGGTGAGTGGTATGGAAACCATTGACCATTTAGGAGTCTCTATTAGTACTACATATAAACAAAGTGATAACAAGTGACTAAACTACAGTGATCTCTCTCTCTCTCTGTGTCTGTCCATGTGTCTGCCTTTCTCTCTCTCTCTCTCTCCCTATCTCTTTTTTTCCCCCCAACTTTAAAACCTTTCCAATTGCTTCAAACCAGCTAAATCTGCTCACTACTAACTTTTCTCACTATCAATGTTGTTCCATTCCTTTAGACAATTTGCCTTTCGAATATTTCTATCTTTTGAGTTTGGATTTTGCTCCAGATTGCCATACCTTTATAGTCAAAATCAAGTAAATTTCCTGTTAACAGCTTTTCTCAATTAAAAAAAAAAACTATTTGTACAAACTATACACTCATATGCAGATCATTCTCTTTTTTTTTGTTTTGTTTTCAGTGAGGCAATTGCAGTTAAATGACTTTCCCAGAGTCACACAGCTGGTGAGTATTATGTGTCTGAGGCCAGATTTGAACTCAGGTCTTCCTGACGAGAGGACCAGTGCTCTATCCACTGTGCCACAGATCATTCTTACAGCTAGTACAAGCAACTTGTACAAGGCTGATCAACCTCTGAGGTCTCAATAAATGTCTGTGACAAATTCATTTCTGAATTGTCTCTCATATCTGCCTCTTTATTTCCACTTCTACTTTTGCACCATAGTTTAGGTCCTTATTACCTCTTTGATTATATGTACTACTAGCAGTGGGGCAGTTAGGTGGCACCATGCTACATAGACCACCAGGCTTGGAATCAGGAAGACTCATTTTTGTGAGTTCAAATCTGACCTATTTACTAGCTGTGTGATCCTAGGCAAGTCTCCTAACTCTTTTTGCCTTAGTTCCCTTATCTATTATTCCTATCTATAAAATGAGATGGAAGAAGGAAATAGCAAATTACTCTACTATCTTTGCCAAGAAAACTCCAAATGGGGTCACGAAGCGTCAAGCACAACTGAAACAACTAAACAATAAAAAACTACTAGTAGAGCCCCCTAAATGTTCTCCATACCTCTAATCTCTCTTATCTTCACTTTATCCCATACATCACTACCACACTCAACTTTCTCAAGCTCCATTCCATCACATATCCTAGGTGTTATTTTCTGGTAATAGAAGTGAGGAGAGGGAGAGGTTAGCCATAGAGTCACATGCTCAAGTGAAAATATTGGTAGACAAGTGTGGAACTACTTCTCATCCACAGCCACCATCCCTATGATTGCAAACAGCTTCAATCATTTTCCCTATCTTCCTCTTGCCTCTGACAGATAGACATACACTAACAGAGAACCCCAGGAATAATGCTCTCACAGCAACACAAAGAAAGATTTGAACTCTAGCTGTTACTATAGCTGGTGCTCTGTATTACTACCTGTGTGACTTTGAGCATGTCACTACCATTCTGGGACTCAATTTTCACAAACACACACACATATTATATGTATATACATATATATATACACATATATACACACATATACACACATATACATAAATATATACATACACAACACATATACACACACACAAAGATACATAAGGAATGGCTTGAGTAAGATCACATCTGTGTTCCCTTTCATCTCCAAATCTATGAACTCCAATCTAAAGAGAGATACACAAATTCACACAGGAGAATTGAACACTAGACACCATAGCGGCAAAGCTCCCTTTAATGGTCATTCCAAATGTAAACACAAACACAGAGTGTTTTCACCTTACACTTCCCCACAATCAGATGAAAACATGTCCACTCCCTATTTTCTACCTGGACTTTGTCTACAACGCCCCAGAAACCTCTCTACACTGAAGTTCACTCTAGCCCTTTCAGCTCTGGGATTCATACATCAGAAGTACCCTGTTTCTGTGGCCCCTCCCTATGAATGACTAGTTCCTCTCAGAACCTATATATTGAAGAAGATACCCAGACCATCCATGTCTTCACTCCTCTTCAGTCTTCACTACTGACTCTTCTCCCAAACTTTGGAGACAGGCACCTTCATTCCACCCCTGCACTCCATTTCCAGCTTCATTTTATATGTTGTCTTCCACCATTAGAATGTAAACTTATTTAGGGTAAGGGCTGTTTTTATTTCTGCTTGTATTTGTACGAGCTTGGCATGAGCCCATCGTATTCTAGAATTGCTCACAATATGGGGTGGACAAGTACCAGTTATTAGGACAGTCACCAGGATTGAAAATGATCCTGCCTCAGAATGGGAAACAACTGTGTGCCAAGTATGTGCTAAAAGATGAGAATACAAATACAAACAGAAATTTTAAAAATCATCACAAAAGAAATGCTCTGTGATTTGTAGATGCAAATCAATCACACTGAAGAAGTCAAGCTTCAGTCAACCTCTACCTTGAGGAATGAGACTTTGGGGAAGCAAGATGGAGCAGTTGGGGTAAAAGTGAGCACAGGTGGACTATGCTAAATTTCGTGTCTTATAATTGATCAAGTCTTCAGAGAAACAGGACCGGTAGGAGACAGAGGATCCCAAATAAGAGGTAAGAAACACACTGAGTACAAAATAGACACATCAAGACCAGGCAGCTTCAAGATTCTATTTGAAGAGCCCATCAGAAAATTACACTTAAGGAGAACTTCATGAACTTTCTCTAGAAAGAGAGAAAAAGATCTCCAGTAGCCAGGAGCTATGAATTTATCCTTTGACTACATGTATATAATGTATTATATAATGATGTGGCACAGGTTGGTTTTGTTTTTAATGATTAATTATATTATTTTTCTAATATTGGACCATCTTAGCTCAATCTAAATTGATCATAATGGTTTTTTAATCTATTACTGTGTGGGTTTTTGGGGGTGGCTTGCTTGCATATTTATATTTTTGCATCAGTATTAATGTATTAGTTTATGACTTCCTTTCTTTGCTTTCTCTTTTCCATAGTTATCAGCTCCAAATTTGTGTCATAAAAAATTGTTTGGTAGAGCGCTATTTTTCACATTTCATAAAGAATTTTTAATATTCAATTCTTAATTTCATAGAACGAGAAAAATTTTTCAGTAGTTCCTTTATGATATATTTAATTCTTCAGTATGATTGGATCAAGACCTTTATTTCTTGTTGTGTTAATATGGTTGCTTTATATTTTTGTAAACAATTATCCATTTCTTTTTAAGTTCTGTTTCTCTATCTTATAATTCAATATAGTAAATTCTAATCCTTGATCTTATTTCTTCACTAATTTCTGTGAATTAAACTAGCTCATTTTTAAAACTTTGGTAATTTGGCTTTACTTTCATTTTTATTAGGTTAGCTTAAATTTATTAATTACGTTCATGTTTTCATGAGTTCTGTATGAGTTTTATAATCTCTATAGTATTTTTATTTTCTACTCTATTCACCTATTTGTCATCTAATTATGTTGAAATATTTGTAAGAATATTAAACCAAGTGCGCAGACCCCAAGTTGAGTACCCCTGTTCTAGGCAGTTTTCTTATATTTCTTTCCTGAAATATGGAATTCAGGTTTTCAATTGATCACATTTTTCTTAGAAGACTTATGATCCTTAAGTTATTTTTGCATATCTTACATTTAACAGAATTTTCTTCAGTTTATTTAGAATTCATGTGTTCTCTTAAAGTTATTATCTTTTATTTCTTTTCTGTCAATTTTTCCACTTCTGTGTTTTTGAATTACAAATATCTCATTCTCTCTCTCTGTCTCTCTCTCTCTATTTCCCTCTCTCTCTCTCTCTCTTTAATTTATGTTTTCAGTACTCTGATTTTCCATCTTAATATTGCCTTTTAAAAGTTTTGTTTCTCTTTTGAACTAGCCTAGAACAGTTCTTTGCTGTTGCTCCATAATTTCTGAGGAATATGCCAAATTACATTTCATTTAGCACATTTGTTTCATTTTCCCTTAAATCAAAATATTTAATGTTATTTCCTTTTATGAACTGTTGCTCATTTTTTCTTCTGTCTTTCTGAATTTTGTTATTGGTTTATCAATACAGAATCTAGGAATAGGCCCACACTAATTCTCTTGGATTTAAAAAAAACATTTTGGGGGTATTTCCAATAACTTATTTCTGGCTTTCTTCATCTTTACACTACTGTAGTGGGCACTGAAAAGACCCATAATGTTGAATGACTTCAGTTTCATTCAACTAGGGGCATGGCTGAATCCTCACCTGGAGTAAATCCATAAGAGACAGGATTTACTGCAGTTAGTTTTCTATTCCCCTCTAACACAAGTATGGAAGCCCTTTTCCCCTTTGGCATACATTGCCCTATGACATCTTTATTGACATTCTCCCTCCCCTCCAATCTATTCTACCATTTCACTCCTTTTCTTTCCCTTAAACATATTTTTAAAGTATATTATTATCTAGCATAACCACCATTCCCTTCAACTGAACAACTGACAACAGTGACAAAAATAAATGAAATAAAAAAACTCATAACAATTATTTATAGTCTAGCAATACAAATTCCCACATTCATCATATCCAAAGAGGTATATCTAATTTTGTATTTAAAATCTATCACCTCTCTGGAAGGAATTGGGTAACTGTATTCTCAGTCTTTTCTGTGGCTTCCCTGAATTAATATTTTTGGCCTCCCATGGGCTGTGTGAAGTTTAGAACTGAATCACTACCATGAGGTTACCAGACAAAGGTTACCCATGGGTCAATTGCACTAGCTGTACCCAGCAGATGGGAGTAAACTGATTAGGAGCTTCAAGTATTTTAATTCTCTAATACAGTTTAATTCTACTGTTATCTTGAATGATATTTCTATCTTGTTATCTTATTGATTCCACTTTAATTACTATAGTCTTGTCTCACACTTTCTTCTTTTGAGATTACTAGGCTGGAGGGGTGATGCCGAAAACAACTTCCCCATCATGTTGATGATCATATGACCCATTTGCCCAGTCAGACTTTGTCCACTAATTAGAAAAAGCTTTGGACTTGGAGTTAAGGGAAATGTATTTGAATCTCACTTCTGACACTTAGCTCTATGATCATGAACAAGTCCATTAACCTCTCTGAGATATAGTTTCCTCTTCTGTAAAATGGGGGTAATAATTCCTACAGTATCTACCTCAAAGCACTGCCAAGAGGTTCAAACAAGATAATGTATAAAATATTGTGTAAATATTCACTGGCATTCTTATTATCATTTCACAGCATTTCTGATTGGGAAATTCTAAATTATCTGGAGTTTGCAAGGAAAAGTTGGGGGGAGGGAGGAGAGGAAAGATAGTGTCACAAAAATATTTAGTGCACAGGTAACTACATGGCTGTTAGTGACAGGTTAATAACAGTACTTAACACTACTATATTTACAGAGTTAATGTAATGACACATTTTCTAAATAGCAAAGCACTGTGTATAGATGTGATCTATTATTAGTTACTCATAAAAAAATGAGTCACTTTTTGCCTGAATACTCATATTAATAATGGTTATCAGGCTAATGACTTCTAGCCATATGTTGAATGATTTGGAGTCACAGAACATCTCAGTCTTCAATTAATTAAAGGAGGTCCCCAAAGCACATCCATCTGTAGGGTAAACTGTAAAATAGTGGAGAAAAAAAATATTTTGTGCTACGTGGAAAAACTTCCTGCTATTTTTGTTGTTGTTGTTGTTGCTGTTATTTGGTACTTTCAGTCATGTCTGCCTCTTTGTGACCCCATTTGGGATTGTGTTGGCAAATATGCTGGAGTGGTTTGCCATTTCTCCAGTTCATTTTATAGATGAGGAAACTGAGGCAAACAAGGTTAAATGATTTGCTCAGGATCACACAGATAGTAAGCATATGAGGCTCAATTTGAACTCAGGAAGATGAATCTTCCTGATTTTAGGCCCAGAGCTCTAACCATTATGTCACTTAGCTGCCCCCAAATTTCCTGACCTTGGAGCTATTATGAACTAGAATAAATTAAAAGATATTGAAAAATTGCTTCTCTTAGAGACTTTAAATACAGAACAACACTTTATGTCTCTCAATGCTAGGCAATGTAGGAGGTCTATCTGTCTTTGACCATGTGTTGTTTAACATTGTAATCAATGACTTATCATAGATGACATTCAGATTTATAAATAACACAAAGCTGGGAAGGATAGCCAGTTTTTTGGATAACACAGTGGTTCCCTAGAGGAAAAAAAAGAAAATTAAATAGAGATAAATGTAAAGGATAATATGGATTCGAAAAATCCATATTCATAAATATGAATATATCTTCATAATATGAAGATGGGAGTGATGTAACTAGATTGTTGTGCATGTGGAAAGGGTCTTGAGTTTTCAGTAAACTACAGTAGTCAAAAAAGTTACGATGACCTTAGGCTGGATTGAGAGAGGCATAGTATCCAGGAATAGAGAGGTGATTGTCCAGCTATAACATGTCCTAGTCTATAACGTCACAAGTGTTGTGTTCAGTTCTGGTTATCACATTTTAGGAAGGACATTGATATGCTGGAAGACGTCCAGAAGAGGTTATTAAGTTAATGAAAGGTTCTATAGTTTAAATCAGGCCATTTTTTTGCTTTTTTTTTGTATCTCCAGCACTTAACATAGTGTTTGGCACTGTGAAATTCAAATATTTATTATGTATTTTATATTCAATTCTGTAATTCTATTCTGTATTTGTTGCAGAAACCCAGGCTTCTTCTTTTTCTCTCAGTAAAGAAGCTTATGAGTTCAAAAGTTTCAATCTTTCTCTCTCAGAGTTAAATGCCAAAGGGTTAAGCCTTTCTATAATCACTGTTAATTAAAGAGAAACTCTGAATTTAGCTTTAGAAATACAATTTTCTCATAAAGTAGTCTAATTCTATTGAAATTTTTATCTCAGCTTCACCTGCAAATCATTCTTGCCAAGGGAAGCTTGTTATTTCACATAACTTCAATCTCTGAGAAACTGAATGACATCTGTGTGTCATTCTTCAGAATCAGACTAGCTGACATTGTCCCATCTTAAGGCCCTATCCTTGTAAATTTTAGGTGCCTTTGAGTCTGGTGCTCCTATTCGATATCAATGACCTCAAGATGCAGCTGGCCGCCATCAATTCACAAAAGCATTCTTTAGAGACAAAGGGAGGTGGTGCCTGGTGCTACATGTGCAATATGATCCTTATTTAATGTAACCAATCATTATCCCCTAACACCCTGATGTTGCCAATTCCATAACTAATGATATGATTTTTGTTCCAGTCTTTGTTCTATGCTTATAAAAGTGAGTTATATCTTCAATTCTGGGTCTTTGGACAGAGTCAGTGCCATTGACCCACCTTTTATTAATAGGTTTGGTAACCTATTAATAAATTATAATCTTGCTCAGAGAATTACTTCATTTTACATTTTTATTAAATTTCAATCCTGACAGCACATAGCAGATGCTTAATAAATGTGTATTAATTGATTATTGATTGATTTGATGGTGGGGGATGTAATGATTTCAAACATTTGGAAAATTATCATTCAGAAAAGGTATGGTCATACAGAAGAAGCATTAGACATGTTTTCCTTGGAGTTTTTTTTTTTTTAGGCAAGGCAATCGGGGTTAAGTGACTCGTCTAGGGTCACACAGTTAAGTATCAAGTGTCTGGGGCCAGATTTGAACTCAGGTCCTCCTGATTCCAGGGCTGGTGCTTTGCCCACTGTACCACCTAGCTGCCCTCTTATAAGTTCTTGTTGATTTGACATGCTTGGCCCCAGGGAACAGAATATGAGCAGTAGATGGAAGTTGCTGAGAAGTAGAAGCCACCTTAAGATATAGCAGATATCCCTTCATTGTAACATTTAAAGCAAAGGCAAGTATGTTGTATAGGGAATTTTTGTTTATGTTCAAATTGGAGTAGATGTTTTCCAAGGTCCCTTCCCAATCTAGGTTTCAGTGATTCTTTGGGAAATTGACCTGCAATAAAGTACCTGGCATCAAATCCTGGCTCTATCAAGTACTACCTATGTATTCTTAGGTAAATTATTTCATCTTTCTCAACCTCAGTGTCATCATCATCATCACCACCACCACCACCACCACCATCATCATCATCATCATCATCATCATCATCATCATCATCATCATCACCATCATCATCGTCACAACATTAGCTAACATTTATATAGCTCTTTAAAATTGTAAAATGCCTTACCTATGTCATCTCATTTGATCCTCACAACAATCCTTCTGAGATAGATGCAATTACAACAACAAACAACAGCAGATGAGAAAACAGAGGCTGAGAGAGGTCGTGATTTGTTCTGCATCACATAACTAGTATGTGTATGATTTGGACTCTGGCTCTAAAACCATTACTCTACCCACTCTACCTAAGTATCTATCTGTACATATGAAATCCCTTCCCTATTTTCATTATCATGTTTAAATATCAAAGCAGACATCAAAGGCCCATATTTGTCCAAGTTTCTTTGTTCTGATGCATAATTTAAAAGAGAGAAAAACAGCCAGGACCCAGTTAGAAACAGAAATAAAAATGGGAGAACAGTTTCTTCCACTGTATCAAATCATCAGCCATTTTCACCAAAATGCCTGCTAATAGGTTTAGAGCAAAGTGGATGGAAAGCTACCTCAGGAATATGTTAGCCAAGAAAAGCAATGGTTTTCAGTATTTAAACCCTTTCAACTCAGAAACTAGATCAGATAACTGAACACTCACATGTATCAATTCCCAGAGCTTCAGAGGGTGAACCTCTAAGCCATTCCTGCTCAAATCAGTCAAGCTTATCTAGCTGTGATCACTATGTTTGGAAACAATTTGATAAGAATTTTTTTGGCTTCATTCTTTGAGTTCAGAAAATATTTATCAGAATGATCTGAAATAGCTAAGCACTGATTTGAAATACCAATGTAAACATGTCTCCATTCTCTCTCACAATTAACACCCTAAGGAATTTCATTGATCTGGATGGAGGTGTCTTCAAATACTGAAAGCAAAACAAAATTTAGTCGCTATCAATTAAGTAATGAAGAAAAAAAGACAGTGTCTGGGTTGTTCTACTCCCTTATAAGGAATATTTGTCCTGGGAAATGAGGCCATGGCACAAACTGGGCTTGTTAATCAATCAAAAAGTCAGCAAGAATTAATTGAACACCTACCATGAGCAACATGTTATGTGCACCCTGCCTCAAGGAACTTACAATCTAGGCAGGCAGACATGATTAACATATCAAACAATGAAAAAATAATTCTATCAAGTATAATTAGATGCTAATTTTTTGCTACTATTACTGATTTAGTAGTTAAGAATAGAAGAGATTATTGTACTCTGAAATAATTGACAAGGACTTCCTAGTAAATGTAGCAGGGTGTTTCTTAAATCACTGTATTTGTGTATCACCTCTCTTCTAAACAAAAATTTCAACAACTCTACTGCGTACTGTATGAAGTGTGAACTCCTTTTCCTACCTGGTTTTTAAATTCCTTCATACTCTAGTTATCTCACCTGTGCAGCCTTATTTCCCACTACTTCTCAACATGAACCTTTTGCTCTAGTCATATCAATGAACTTCCTATCTCCGGATAATTCCATTTTTATTCCCTCTTTCATGTCTTTGCTTATGTTATAGTCCCAGATCTCTTCCTTTTCTCCCAGAAGATGAAGGAGCAGTAGGAATAATAATATCCAAGAATGGAACCAAAAGGTAACATACACACAAACTCAGTCAATGATATATCACCACATCCATCAAACAAATACTGTCATAAATTTGTATGTGTAAATGGAGGAGTTAATTATGTCAGTTCAGGACCACTTTATTGCCACCAAAAATTGAAGAAGGTTTATTCTTAAGGATCTCAGATATAATAATCAATTTAGATTATACAAGGAAATGGCAAAAAGAAAAAGAAAGAAAAAAAGGAGGAGGAAGAGGAAGGGTAGAAGGAAAGAAGAAGGATTTGTATAATGTTTTGAACTTTGTAAAATGTTTCACTTCCATTATCACACTTAATCCTGAAAAGAAAACCTATAACGTAGGAACAATTATTGCCCCCATTTTAAATAAAAAGCAACAAAAGCTCAAAAAGGTTAGATGACTTTCCCAGGGTCACATTGCTAATTTGAACAGAATTTAAACTCAGATCTTCCTAAATGCAAGTATAGCAGTCTGTCTACTACAACATGCTGACTTTTTTTTTTTCATTCCCTCAGGTTAAACTCCATTTTATTCATTGAACTCACATAACAGAATGAGCAAAATGGATGAGATCCAGTGACATTGACCTCCTTGCTGTACCTTGCATAAACTACTACATCTGTCAACTCCACACATTTCCCTCATATCTGGAATTCTCTCCATTCCTCTTGGCCTCCTTGGCTTCCTTCAACTCCTAGATCTAGCCTTATACAAGAAGATTTTTCTGATCTTCTTCATTGTTAGTGCCTTTCCCTCTATTGATTATCTCCAACTTATTCTGTCTCAATCTTTTTTTGTATATATACTTTTTTACATGTTGTCTCCTCATTAAACTGTGAGATTCTTGAGAACACGGACTGTATTTTGTTTTGGATTATTATCATTATCATTATTATTAATAATAATTGTTTTTCTTTCCCCATCCCAGGGCCTAGCTCAATTCCTAGAATATGGTAGGCACTTAAAAATTCTTTTTGTTTGACTAACTAGATATAAAAGACAGATATGTGGGTGGAGATTAGTCACAACAACTCAGGGAATGTCAGTGTCATATCTCGAAACTTGGGCCCACATTTCCAAGAGCCAAAAGATATCTCCACCTGAATATCCTACTGGCATTTCAAACTCTGTTATGTACAAAACCCAGCTTAAAAATCTGCTTAAAACCACTGTCAGTGTAATTACTGTTCACTATTTTCCATGTTCTAAGCCTTAGTGTTTTTTTGTATTTTGTTCTCTCCTTCACCTCTTGTATTCAATTACTTATCATGTCCTATTATTTCTACCACCACAATACCTCTACTGTCTTCCCCATCCTCCAATTCCTAATTCTAGAAACCCAGCACACATCCTCATTAGCACCATCTTGCACTCTTGTAATAGTCTCCTTTTAAGTTATCTCACCTCCACTCTTTCCCTCCTCACTCACCCAATCTATCCTTCACAACACTGCCTGATTCATTTCCCTTACACATATATTTGGCCAAGTTATTCTTCTACTCAACAATTCTGTGACTTACTTGCCTAGTGAGTTCAAGTCAAACTCTTTACCTGGTATACAAAGCATTAAAACATTTGGCACTATCTTACCTTTCTATCTTTGCTGCATATTACTCCCCATCTTGTGTCATATGTTCCAACCAAAGTTGACTTTCTGTCCCCAAAACATGCCACATACCATTCCTTATGTCCCAAATGTATTCCCTCCTCCTCTTCAATAGTGAATTGCTATCCATCCTGTAAAGTTCAACTCATATTTACCTGTTCCATGAAGTCTTTAACAACCCCCACTATTTTAATTCCATTTTCCTCCTTGGACCTGACATGAGGAGTCTAACACTGCTCCAATGCATTTATCATTGATTATAATTCTGTATTATTATCTGTGTATTTATATTATGTTTTCCCACTAAAATTATCTATCTATATTTCCTATATAACTCAAGATTATAAATTCTATGAGAGCAAAAACCATGTCTAATCTAAACTTTGTATCTCCCTCTGGGCCTAGTTTAGTAGGCCTCCAAGATCAAATACAAAATGGTCTATTTGTCATTCAAAACCTTTCACAAACTAGACTCTTCCTACCTTTCAAGTCTTTTTACCTTACTCCCTGACATGTGTTCTTTGGTCCAGTGACACTGGCCTCCTGGCTGTTCCACAAACAAGGCAGGTCATCTCTCAGATCAAGGCATTTTCTCTGGCTATCACTCAAGTCTGGAAGACTTTCCCTTCTCCGCTCCAACTACTGACCTCCGTAGTTTCTTTTAAGTGTCAACTGATATTCCACCTTCTACAGGAAGCCTTCCCTGCCCCATCTTAATTCCAGTACCTTTTCCTCTGTTAATTATTTCCTATTTATCCTGTATCTAGCTTGTTTTCTATATATTTGTTTGTATGTTATCTCCCCCATTAGATTGTAAGCTCCTTGAGGGCAAGGACTGTCTTTTGCCTCTTTTTTTATCCCCAGCCCTAAGCACAATGCCTGACACATAGTAGTTGCTTAATAAATGTTTATTGATTATAATGCTTTTTATACAGGGGGAAGGTGAATGGGGGGAGAGAATAAACATTTATTAAGTGCCTACTGCGTGCCAGGCACTCTGCAAAGGACTTTACAAAAATCTCATTTGAGATTTATTTACACATAAATAAGAGAACATGTAAATAATTAGTAATTGGCTGTATATTGAACGGATACTTAAAGATGAGAGGAATCTTAGTGATCATCTTGGTCAACCGTTTCATTTCACAGATAAGGAAATTGAGGCCCTGGGAAGTTTACTTGACAATGTGGTATAGTAGAAAGAGTGCTAGTCTTGGAGTCAGGAAAGATCTATGTTTGAATACTTACTCTAATACTTACCATCTGTGTGGTGTGGGGCAACTCTTTAACTTCTATGTCTCAGTTCTCTCATCTCTAAAATGGGGTCAATAATACCTTTAGAAACTACCTCACAAGCCTGTTACCAGCTCAACTTTGAATACAAAATCTTGGAAATGTGAGAATTTCTCTTTAAAAAAAAGAGAATCAGTGATATCTCATGCCATTAGAATCATGTCATGAAACTATTTGCCTAAATAGTTGGCTCATAGGCTTCCTTTTGAAATATTATTCTTCTCTCTCAAGTCCACCAAATCACCAATTATATGGCAATATAATATCACTTAGAGAACAATCTACCTAAAGAGGCTAAAGATTTGAAAGACTTTTTTTTATTTTTGCCTAAAAAGTATTTTGTGTATGCTTTCCAATTTCTCATATAAACCTTTGAATGTTTTACCTAGAGATCATTAAAACAAGCTATGAAGTTGGAAATGACAGTGGTTATGGTAGAAGGTTAATTAAATGATCAGGATAATTTCCTGATCAACTTGATCAGTTTACAGGAAGGTTAGCTTTTGTTTTGGACTTTTTTTTTTGCATTTCCAGAGTTTAGCACATTGCCTTGTACATAGTAGGTATGTAACAAATGTTTGTTTACTTGACTTTATTTGACTTGACTTTATTTGACTTGATTTTATGTGATTTGACTTTGGTTTATGTATTTCTTTGAAGGGAATGAACCTGCCCTGTGGTGTTTCCTGGAGGGTAAGTCTCATTGATAATCTGATAGTTGTCAGTAATAACAAATTAGTTTTCTTAGACAATTATGCAACAAAATGTTGTGGAAGGAGTGGGACATGGTCCTTGTTGAGGGGTGGGGAGAAAGAAAGGAACAATAATGGCTACCTTGAGACATAAGCCTATGCAGAAACAGATAAAATCTTACTCACATACCCTGAGAGAGAGTTTCTAAAACTCATGTACTTGGCCATGGTCTTAAAGTGGCAGTGGCATAACTTCTCAAGTAAATATTAATAATAAAGAGGGAAATCATGTGATACAAGCACCTAGTAGCAATACCTGAACCCCAACTTCCTGGATGAAGGAAAATAGGTTTCCTGATCCAAATCTTCATACATATCATCCTCCAGTTTTGGGCTCAAGTCCCTTGCACTCGCACTCTAGAGGACTCTGTCCTTCCATTAATGCAATCCCCAGGGATTGTGGACTCAGATTTCCTTTGGTAGTACTCAGATCAGGGGACACCTGGTCTCTTCGCATTCTCACTGCCACAGCCACCACCTGTTTCTTTTTGGAAATTGTTATCTTCAGCCCAGCTACATTTCTGACTTCTCTCCATTCTCTGTTGCCTCTGACACCAGCACAAGAAAAGGCCCTTTGGGACTTCCTGTGAGGAAGCTCGTTAGTGACTCCAGGGAAACAGATGAGAAAAGTTCACATTGCAAACTGAATCAGAGTTATACAGATCCATTGTGGATTAGAGGTGTAAACCTAACTCCCCATTTCCTGGTGCTTTCCTTTTGGCCTTTCTATCACTCCTTCATTCCATCCTCCATCTAAGTCTTATTTAACTATTTAAATGAGATCTGCTGCTTTCCCCTGTTGTTCAGAAATGGGAGACAGAAACATGAAGAGAAAGAATTGGTTCACTAAGTGTCACAGAAAAGTAGTCACATAGACCAGGGAGATACAGTCAAAGCTACTGACATCACACACACATGCCAGACAACTTGTTCTCCCCAACCATCCTGGTTTCTTACGAGAGTAAGGCCAGCCATCATTCTGTCTCCCTATTTAAAGCAAACAATAATGTCTTATTTTTATATGTTGTAGCATCATGTTCCTGGAATCTAAGCTTCTAGTAGAAAGGGTAATTTTGGGGCAGCTAGGAGGCACAGTAAATAGAGCACTGACCCTGAAGTCAGGAGGACCTGAGTTCAAATCTGGCCTCAGACCAAACACTAGACACTTACTAGCTGTGTGACCCTGGGCAAGTCACTCAACCCCAATTGCCTTTAAAAAAAAAAAAAGGAAACAGTGGTTTCCTTGTTAATAACAGTTTTGGGACCTTCCTCTATAGCAATTCAAAATTTGAAAGTTCTGGAACTTATTCTTCCTAGAGAGAATGGAGAGTTCCTGAGCAGCACCATCTTCTCGGGAGGAAAAGGATTGCATATGTGGCCTTTGAAGCTAGATGAGTAGCAAGGGACTAAAGAAATATGGTAGAACAAAACAACTAGATTTTGCCTTTAGATATTATTGTAAGTTATCAGGAGAGCATGGGTCTGAAGGGAAGGAGATTACTTGCCTTGCAAGCCCAGGTATGTTTCTCATCTGAGGGAAGTCAGTGCCATCTGTGTAGTTACATATATCTGGATCTCTGAATGGATCTTTGAAGTAAAAAATAAGACTCATCTGAATAATAGAGGAGTTATCTCTTCTAACTCTAAATTATTTTCCTTTCCAAAGGGTACCTCAAACATAAGTAGAGTGTACAGAATTTTATGGTGTTGGATAAAAATAGAATTCACCAGAAAGGAGAATGATATTGATTCTTTATGGGAGACTGTAACTTCTGCATTTTATCTGAGGTGGAAGAAAAATTTCTTGTTCTCAATATATATATTTATTACCCTGAATACTTGTATAGGATCTAGGGACCTTCTGCTCACATCTGTGTGCATCTAAATATGAGCTATATTTGGTCTCTCTTCGGAGATTTCTCAGATTAAACTCTGAGCAAGAACACAATAAAAACTAAGATTATCTCTCTTATAATTTTCTTCTCTGCCCCAATGTCATCCCACACCCACACTCAGTAAACAAATAGGGTAAAAATAGTACTCACCTAAAATGGTTTACTGGCTTATCCAGTAAACCAAAAAGGGGCTCTACAGGAACTCCTTAAGCAGTATTCACTAGATAGCCAGTTGTGGAATGAGCACTGGCCTAGTTTTCAGAAGACATTACTTTAAATACTGATTCTGCCATGTGTGGACCTTGGACAGATCACTTTACTTTTCTAAGCCTCAGTTTCCTTGGACTGTGGATAATGGCATAATGCTATTTATATGATCTATCACATTAAAGGAAGAATAAGTATGATAATTCATATGGACTGTTTTGTGAATTGAAAAAATTACATAAATTTAAAATATTGGTAATGATTCTAAAGGGACATTTCTTATTTTTATATAAAGCTATACATTCAATTCACTATTGTTCCTTAGTGAATATTATAGGCATGAAATGAGCAGCATTAAGAAATGTCATTCATTTCACAGATTTAGAAGTAATGGCTTAACTTAAAGACAGAATATAAGAGGCTACAGAGTGGGGTGATTAGAGCATTGGATCTGACATCAGCAAGACTTGTGTTTGAATTCTGCCTCAGACACTGACTAGCTATAGAGGGCCCAGAATCTTGGTTTCCTCCTCTGTAAAAAGAAAAATGAAGACATTGGGCTCAAGGTTCTCTAAGATCTTTTCCCAACTCTAAATCTGTTCATTTGAGAATATTATTAATGAAACACTTTACTTAGACTAGTGTAAGTGTTCTGGCTGTGTTTATATAAATGCTCAAATATTTCATTAAAAGTGAAACATTTAGTCAATCATCCACACTTGAATAATGGAGTGAATTTTTCATCCAGATGTTTGGCATTGTCTATGCAATGGAGTAAAATCTTAGAGGACAAAGATTGTATCCAACCAGACAGTACAGAAGAAAAGGCAGAAAAAAAATAAAATTTTTAATTGGTGCTTTTCTGGTGATGATGAAATCTCAGGACTTTTATTTCAAAATTCCAAACCCATCTGTCTCTCCTTGGGTTAACCACAGAAATCTCCCCTATGAGTTTAAAGCATATACTCACTTATAAATCAACTCTATTTCCAGAAATTCACCGGAAAGGATTTAGGGCTGCAAAACTAGATTTGTATTGTATTAAGAAGAATATGTTCTCCCACAACAATTTTAATGCTTAGAACATAAAGTTACAATGACTTATTTTGCACTTTACATATTCATAAGGCCTGGTAAGAAAAGTCACCAAAGATTTCAAGAGATAAATGCCAAGTAAACATTTAAAACAGAAGAGACTCTGAATGCTAAATCCCATAATAATGCTAGGCATGCAAGTGAAAGTTTACTCAGAGTAAAGGAGCAGTTACTCTCTTGTCTTAGAGAATACAACCTGAAATAGACCCAAGTTTTTCTCAATTAAATCATGTTTGTTTGAAAAGAACTAAAGAGTTCATATTTTCATTCCCCTCCAATACACACTGGTTTTATGTTACTGAATTTTGTCATTTTCTTCTTCATTAGCAATAGTAGGTTTCATTAGTAAAGTTGTTTTTTGAAATATATTATGCTATTGTTGCTGTTGCTGTTCTTTTTTTGTTTGTTTTCTTGTGTGAGGTTGGGATTTGGTTTAATAAATCAATAAGTTCATCCCATCCCACTTAATGTAAATGATAAATTGCCCAATGTCTTAACCAGGTGACAAAGATAAATCTCATAGACTTTAGTTTTAATTCATCAGTTATGAGCTTTAACTGTGTAAAAGTCCTTGAAATTGGAGTGATGTTACATAGGAATCATATTCCACTAGGCTGGATTGGCTGAGGAAATGCAGTCTCACTCTAAGGGTGGTCTGCAAAATATCTGGTGAGTCAAGAACCAGAGTTATTCCCAAGCTTGAAAGAAGTATGGTGTTTCAATGAAACTCTTGAAGAGGAACCACTTTAGGTGGAGAAAAGGCTTCAACTTTGTCCAGTTATTGCCCTCTGAATATATCTTGATTCTGATTCAGAAGTCAATCCAAAAACCTGGCACCAGTTGAGGTCTGTTCACATGCCAAAGACCATGTGGACGTCACATCAGTTGCATAAACTACATGTTCAGGATAATGGTTCTGGCCAGTCCACTCCCCCTTTAAACTCCAAAAGAAGGCAGGCAGTGCTCTGTTGTTTAGTGAACAAAACAGGCAGTTCATGCCATCCCATAAACAATTGTTAAAGTCACAATGAATCAAAGCCACAATGAATACAAATGAATCACAAAATGCCTTTAAGGAGAGCTATACAGTCAAGTGCTTGGTAGCACTCCAATTATGATATTGGTGAGTATTTCCCTCAGTAATAAAATGAGACAGCCTTTAAACATATGAAATAAACCCAGGAATATAGACTCTGGGATGTTACAGATTCTGAGGTAGGTGACAGAGAGTGAGCTACTGGTTGGGTTTAATTCACATTGAATTAACATCAATTCTGATTTTCACTAAAATGTATTTATCCCAGACTACATCATAGATCTAGGCATTGCTGTCTGGATTACCAAAGATTACCAAATTTTAACCGCAGAAATTTCACATCAGTCCAATATATCTGAATTCTAATTGTTGTGAAGCTTTAAGCTATAATTTCTAATAATAGTAGCTAGCATTTACATAGTGCTTTAAGGTTTGCAAAATTCTTTAAAATTATTATCTTATTTTATCCTCACAACCATGAGTAGATGCTAATATTATTCTCATTATACAGATGAAGAAACTGAGGCAAACAGAGGATAAAAAGACTTGCCCAGAGTTACACAGCTAGTGTCTGATACCAGATTTGAACTTGGTTTTCCTAATTCCATTTCTAGTGATATATGCACTGCGCCACTCAGCTGACTAAAGTATCCATGTTGAATCTGAAAAGGCCTTTAAATTGTGACATTCAAAAAAAAAAAAAAGACATGTTCATAATATTAGCTGTCACTTCTTGTGACGAACACTTTAAGTTGGAGAACCTCCTAAAAAAGCTCTGTGGTAGACACTATGATTTGCCATATATCTTTTTAAGGGAGCAGAAAACTTGTATGACTAAAATGTAAAAGGAAATAGTTTTCAGAAACTTAAGAGGCTCTGAGATGGTCAAGATTAAGCTAATTAACTAGTGGCAAAAGTTATGGGGAAAAGAGGTAAGAATATAGTGTGGATTAATCACTGAAATTAGGCAAAACATGGTTCAAGTCTACAATCAGAAAATTTAGATGCAACTGACTTCAAGAATTTTTTTTTTGTTTTCAATTTAAGAAATGGGTTTGTTTACATCTGAAAATAAGAGAGAAAAATGTATGGTGAAACTTGATGGAACTCTGATCACAGTAATAGCAGAGAGATTTCTCAAGGTATTCAAATGATGTAATTTGCAGAATCAAAGGTCAGTAGGATTCTAGTTTTGGCCCAAAGTCAAATAGCTGTCTTAGTAGTAAATTATGTTAGCCATGATAGTTAGGATATGCAGTAACTTTAGGAAGCTTTTCAAAAGGAAAAGGATATCATTATGAAATGATTTAAGCAGATCTGCTTGAAAACACTAATTCTGTTAGTTTTCTCTGTGTGGTTTATGTAATTAGACTTCAATTTTGAATGATTTTGCTTTTAGATGGTGTACTTACTGCCCCCTATTCCCAATTCACTGACTTAATATAATCACATTAATTACTTGCGCATAAGCTTCCTAAGGTCAAGGAGAATGTAGGTTTTAATCTTTAACTCCTTAGCATCCAGCCCAGTGCTTCCTAAGGTCAAGGAGAATGTAGGTTTTAATCTTTAACTCCTTAGCATCCAGCCCAGTGCCTTGCACACAGCAGGAGCTTAGTAAGTGTTTGATAAATTGAAATAAATTGAAAAATAGTGGCTATAAAATTATGAGTGTGCATGGTAGGGGAAGGAGGATGAGTCAGAGAAGAAACAGGGTATGGTTCCAAGTATCCATCTTTGTTTCATGTTTCTTAATCTCATTCACTATAGATCACTTCTGAGAGAAAATGTATCTATCTATACTAGGTAATGGGATATACAAAATAATTACGATACAAACAGTGCCATGTTACATTAAGGTGCTTTCTGAAAAACTATCTAAGGGGCCAAAAGAGTCCTAATTTTTAAATGTTCTAGACAACTCATTATAGTCAAGGCTGAAATCTCAAACTGATGCAGAGATCCAAGCAACACTGCACCACTAACATTAATAGATTTTGCATGACTAAAATCTAATGCATTGCCTTAAAACACCCCCCCCATTAACTTCACAGTCAGAGCTTATTTGGTTGACGATATGAAGAAAAATGATGCTGCTATTGGTAAATCATTATTTGGATAATTTTGTGTTTCTGAAATCAACTGGAAATGCTTACTTGATAACTGCCTACCCACTGAATTCAGTAAATTAAACAAAACAAACAGAATTGAAATTATTCAACCATTCAGTTTAGGGTTTGAGCAGCATGATACCAAATAACTGGCTTCACTAATTTCTTAGTTTATAACCAAGTTGTTTAGGAAACATGAAGAAATGGTACCCATTAAACATAAAGGGAACTTGTGATAATTTTTAGGTCTAATAGTGACAATAAGTTCATATTGGGATCATTTGTGAACATTGTTAGCTACCTCTCTTCTTTCTTCAACTACTTTAGCCCATTCTTACAAAAAGGGTGAATGTTTTAGGGACAGCTGGATCTGGAGTCAGGAAGACTTGAGTTCAGTTCTCAATCCTGTCTCAGATGCTTCCTAGCCATATGACTTTGGGCAAGTCACTTAACCTCTTCCTATCTCAGTCTCCTCACCTGTAACATGGGGATAACAGTACTTATTTTTGTGAGTTTGTTGTGAAGATAAAATGAGATAACATTTGTTCACCACCTTACAAACCTTAAAACACTCTATAAATGCTAGCTATTGGTATTATAAAAATAAAACTGTGATGTCTCTTTCTTTTGACTGATATAATGATAAAAACAAATCATCATAAAAGCCAGAGGATTGCACAGATCATTGTCTAGATGAGTAACAGTAAAGCAGAAATGTTATACTTTAACCTATCCGGTGGCACAGTGGATAGAGTTCTGGACCTGAAGTCAGAAAAACTTAAGTTTAAATCTTGCCTCAGACACTTATTAGCTGTGTGACCCTCAATGAATCACCTAACCTTTGTTTACCTCAGTTTTTTCAATTGTAAAATGAAGATAATTATAATAATAGCATATACCTCCCGGGGTAGTTATAAGGATAAAATGAGATGTTGGCAAAGTATTTAGCATAGTACCAATCACATAGTAGGCACCATAAAAAGTTTAGTTATTGTTATTATTCCTCTTTGCACAGGAACATGTATCTATGAATTTGGGAGTCCAGAAGGATGTAAATGATTTGGCTATCTACAAGACCTGGATGTAATAGATTTTTTGGAGGTTTCTACTTCCCAGGGTACTACTAAATAATATAAATGATTCTGTCAAATCATTTTGGTGTCCTCCATGTTTCCTGGCCTGACAAAGGATATGAATTTGTATTTTCATCTTGCACAAAGAGACATGCTGTATAAGTCTTGTTTATTTACTAACAAAGTTAGTTCCCAGGAATGAAATTTTGGCCAAATATTGTTGAATCACACTTCAAAAACAAACTGTTCTCTACAATCCAATAGCTAGCTGCCTCTTCAAAAAATAAAGCTCTACTGTTTGAAATTTTGGTCAAAAGTGACAGATGGAACAATTTCACAAAATAGTTTAGAGAGCAAAAGGATGAATAACACTGTAACTATGGTACATACTTGGTGTTCATACTAATGGTTATAATAGATGAAATTACAGACAGGATTTTATTATCATTCCTGCTTTGACTCAGAATAAAAAAAATGCTTTCTTGACCAAAATACTTAGGCCAGCCCAAAGTTCCTTTTTTCTAGGAATCTTAGGAAAATATATACAGATGTTGAAATAATTGAAGTTTCTCTATTTTGAGAGAAATTTATAGGTTAAAATTTCTACTTCTTAGATCATCAGAAGATCTTCTGAAGTGCCTTCATTGCCTTCTAAGTCTGTTAAACCTATGTTAAAGCAATAAGGGAATCAAAAAATTAGGGTGTTTCAAGTACCCATGAAATATTATGAAGTCATTATTAATATTCTGAGCATTTTTATTAATATTCTGAGAATTTTTCCAAATATGTAGGGTTTTTTCAGTCCACATATGTGTGATTTTTTTTCCTTTTCTCCTATTTTTTATCTAAATATCTGGCAGACAACAAAATGGAGGAGAAAATTGAGAGTCTGTGGGCTTTCCCTTCTTTCCTTCTTTTGTCCCAAAGCTGTGAAGTAGAAGTGTTCTCAAAAAGTGTATTTGCAGTAATGAACCTGGCCTTGAGGAACATTTTACAAGAGGATTATTCCTGATAGCCAGGCAGAAAAGAAGATGGCCTGTATCAGCCTTATCAATCAGTCAACAAGCATTTATTGTTTACTATGTGCCAAGCACTGTTAAACACTAGGGATACCAATGTCATATGACCAGAGAGGCAGCATCATCCAGTGGAATGGGCACTATATTTAGAGTGAGAGGACCTAGGTTTAAATCCTGACTGTCATTTATTATTTGTGATACTTTAAATAGTTTTTTTAACCTTTATAAGCATTAATTTATTTATCTATAAAATGAAAGTATTGGACTATATGACTCCAAATACCCCTTCTGGCTCTAAATTTAGGATTCTAGGTCAGAGGGGTCAGAATAGAGGGTGCTAGATACTGAAAGGAGGTTGGATTTGGGCTATGTGTGTACAAAAATTTTATTTTCCACTGCTTTAAAGTAGTGCTATGCAGGTGCAATTTTTTTTGATAGTTTATTTTTTAGTTTTCAACATTCACTTCCATAAGATTCTGAGTTTTAAATTTTTCCCCCTTCCACTCATCTCTCCCCCCACAAGATGATGGCATGCACTCTGATATAGGCTCTACTTATACATTCATATTAAAAATATTTTCCCATTAGTCATGATGTAAAGAACAATTAGAACTAATGGAAGGAACCATGAGAATGAAACAATAAAACAAAACAACAAAGTAAAAGGGGAGCAAATAGTATGCTTCCATCTGCAGTCAGACTCCATTGTTCTTTCTCTGGAGGTGGATAGCAATTTCCATTGTAAGTTTTTTGGATTCTTGCATTGCTGTGAAGAGCCAAGTCTATCAAAGTCAGTCACCCTGCAATATAGCTGTTACTGTATACAATGTTCTCCTGGTTCTGCTCACTTCACCCAGCATCAGTTCATATAAGTCTTTCCAGGTTTTTCTGAAGTCCACCTGCTCATCATTTCTTATAGCACAATAGTATTACATTAGATTCATATATCACAACCTGTTCAGCCATTTCCCAATTGATGGGTGACACCTCAATTTCCAATTCTTTGCCACCACAAAAAGAGCTACTATAAATATTTTTGTACATGTGGGTTCTTTTCCCATTTTTATGATCTCTTTGGGATACAGACCTAGAAGTGGTATTGCTGGGTGAAAGGGTATGCACATTTTTATAGCCCCTTGGGCATAGTTCCAAACTGCTCTCCAAAATAGTTGGATCATTTCACAACTCCACCAATATATTAGTATTCCAATTCTCCCACACCTTCTTCAACATTTATCATTGTCCTGTTTTGTCATGTTACTCAATCTGATAGGTGTGATGTTGTACCTCAAAGTCATTTTAATTTGCATTTCTCCAATCAACAGTGATTTAGAGCATTTTTTCATATGACTACAGATAGCTTTAGTTTCTCCCTCTGAAAACTGCCTATTCATATCCTTTGACCATTTATCAATTGGGTAATGACTTGTATTGTTATAAATTTGACTCAGTTCTCTATATATTTTAGAAATGAGGCCTTTATCAGAGACACTGGTTGTAAAAATTCTTTCCCAGTTTTCTGCTTTCCTCCTAATCTTGGATACATTGCAATAAGATTCTGCATTATTCTTGACTCTGAGACACTACAATGGATGGAGAGTTGGAGAGCAACAAAAACATTTTTTAAATCCCATTTTTCATCTCCAAAATGCCTTTATTAAAAGTCACTGTCAAGATTAGCTGTATCTAATTTTGTTGCAATTAACTATACTTTAACTGTGCCATAAAACCTGATGATTCTTGTCCCAACTCTAGAGACTATTTGAGTGGAATCAGGAAGCTACCCCAACACTCTACTTATTTTTTAGACAATTTGAAAAGACTATCACAAAAGTATAGGCAATTCCCATAAAATAGACAATCATGTTTTAAGCCTAGAATAAGGGTACTAATGTGTGTGTATATACACAGAACTCCTAGGAATTACACACACATACACACACACACACATACACACACACACACAAATTCCTTTGAGCAACATTGGAAGAAATCACTCCCAGATTCTAAAATGCCATTTCAAACACTGAAGCTGGGCCTTCTTAGTCACACCACAGGTTCACTCATTTTAACTATTAATTTGACTAATTATTTATTTATTCAGTTTGGTCAAAATATTTTTAAAAGAACATTAATAAAGATACAACCTTCTATCATTTTTCATTTGCCTTGTACTAATACTGTACCGCCTGCCATGCAAATCTCTTACCAAAAAAAAAAAAACCACTATTCTATAACAAGACAGCAAAATTTCTGTCTATTTGTATCACTCATATTATACTCTCCCATGTAGAATAAAAACTAGCACAAGGGCAATAACACCAGTTTTGCAGATGTAGATATTATGATTGGCATGATTTCTTATGGGGAGAGAAGGTGCTTGTTTCCTATTGTACTAATACTCCTTAACACCCCTACCATCAATGGCCTCTTTGTCTATCTAACTACTGGTTCTTCTCCCAACTCCAAGGTTGCCATTACTCTCACTTCCCAGGGTCCCATGTCCACCACTTCTCTCTCCCAAGGCACTATCTCACTAATGAAGGACAGAATACACACCACAATCATATACTTGAACCACCTGACCTGCAGACCCAGGAGCCAGGATCCCTAGGATCAGTGCTGGACTAACTGGGCAGATAAGCAATAAAGGTAGTTACTCACGTGACACCAAATCCCCTCTTCCCTTTCCCCACTTTAGCCCTATCCCTTTGACCCCCAAACACCCCTAGTTTTCCTCCAGTTCCTCTCTCTTCACTTTCTGCAGAATCTTGTTGACTCTGGATCCTTCTTCTGCTATGGTGCAGTAGAAACAATAGATTTCTAGTCACAAGATCTGATTTCAAATCCTTGCTCTGCAACTTACAACCTGTATGATTTTAGGGAAATCATTTCACCTCTCTGGGCCTCAATTCCTCATCTCAGAAATGAAGAGGTTAGACTAGTTGATTTCCAAGATTCCTTGAAGTTTTAAATTATGACCCTATGATCTTAAATTTCTTCCAGTTACATTCTTTGCAGGAACCAACTTTTTCATGAAAATGACAAATCTTGGGACTCTCTCCAAGCCCATCTGTGCTTTCTTTCACACTCCCTGAGACACAGGGCCAGCTGCAAATCTGTTGTCTGCACTGCCACTTTCAGAACCTCCTCTGCCACCATCACTTAGCAACCATTTCTCTTACCTTAAAGTTCATTGCATCCTGTCCAAATCCTTGTTTTTGTTATCTATAGACCTCCAGACAACTTTCTCTCTTCCCTAATAAGTTCAATACCTGGGTCAGAATCTTCTCTGCCTCAGTTTCTGCCACCTTGCCTCCCTGTTCCTCAACACCTTTAACTCCCATAACTTCCACTCTAATATACACGAGCTATAATTAGAAGTGTTTGTACTTTTGATGTATTCCCATTCTCCAAGGGCAACTGAACTGAATCTGTTATCAAGACTTACAGTTATGGCTCTCCCTCCACATCATTCTTTGGAGAGTAGCATAACATGTTATTTCCATAATTGGTACTGTATCGAAAAGACCTTAGTGGCAAATGTACTATCAAAATATCCCTCAAATCTATACCACACTGTAGTAAATGTATTCCAAAACTATTTCTTTAGTTCTATCATTGACAAAAGTGCAGCTATGTTTAGGATTTAGTTCTAATCCCTTTCTAATGTGTTTGGTGATGTGCAGACATCCAATATATCATTTTGAGGAATTTTTTCTTCTTTGATCTATATACCCATAGGTTTTTGTTTCTATGATATTATTGCATGGATAAACTCTGGATGAACTTATTCTTATTTTTGTCTTTAAAACCAAGATCTGGAGAATAGATATAAATTTATCTAAAAATATTCCATGATATCCAGGAAATATCAAACTCTTAGATCTCAATTTATGATTAACCTGCTCCTTTAAGTACATGTAACATTTTTTGTTTTAATGTTCAGAGGAAATCTCAAGTGCCAAATATATCTTTTATAATATACCAAATTCTCAATTATTTGTATTTTAAAAAAGGAAGATTGGAGAAAGTTAATGGAAAATCACATCATCCCATAAAGGAAAGCTTTTAGGAAGAGCAT
This sequence comes from Vombatus ursinus, assembly GCF_900497805.2. Classification (NCBI taxonomy): domain Eukaryota; kingdom Metazoa; phylum Chordata; class Mammalia; order Diprotodontia; family Vombatidae; genus Vombatus; species Vombatus ursinus. Next base: position 6,350,092 of record NW_020948910.1, on the reverse strand, counting down.
GATCAGGGTTACAAATCAGCTCTATGTCATAGAACTTGTATACAATGGATAGATTTATAGAGATAATCTTCAAAATAGCTCATTGTATGTAGAAAATCAAGATTTGATATTTTTCTTCAAAATTCTCAAAACACAGGCAATTCCCAATTTCATTTTAAATATATTGAAAAACAAAAGTACCAACAAACACACAAAATAAAACAAAAAATAGGGGAAAAAATCACAAAAATAATCAAAGCAACAGCTGAAAGACAATTAATCAGTGCAAAATGAGAAACATTTAATCTTAATATTACCCAGATTCTTAGACACTTAAATTTTGAAAAGAAGTATAAATTTGTAACACTGCTATTATTAAATTAGAACCACCAATGAATGACTAATGATGGTTAGTATGTCAAATATATAATAAATACTTAACATAAACCTAATGTGCAGACTGCTTTATTAAGCAGATTCTTTCTGTCTATCCTTTGCAAAATTTAGCATTGGCCAGATGTCAGATTAAATACTAAAATTATTCAGATAGTTTTAAATTAACAGGATTTTGGATATAAGCCGTTAACATATGTGAATTGACGGGTGTGAATTTGGAAAAGAAAGTAGGCTATATAAAGTCAACAGCTGGCTATGAATGAAGATGCTGTCAAAAAAGCAAGACTTAATTTTTCAGATCATAGTTTAAGATACTGGAATGAGAAATTCTTGACTGTGGATGAGCAACATATAATGAGGATTGAGAAAACTATATATGCCCAGAGGCTTGCTTGTTTGATCAAGAGAATTTAAAAATGAAAGAGGGAAGGAGGAAAAAAACTGCAGAAAAATTATAAACTTGTTCCTAAAGGGAATACAAAGTATAACAAAAAGAGGGATTTGTATAACCTCGTTGAGATTTTCCACTTTTCACAGAAGAAAATAACCATGAAGAGGGACAGGAAAAGCTCTGACATCTTTAGATGTTTATTTAACAGCACAAAACATAAATAATAAATAAAGTATATTGAAATTTCAACACATAAATGATAAATAACCTCATATGTATTGTTGAGCCTTAGTGGGAAAGAATTCATGACTGAAATATGTCAATTTCAGGAACAATTTCATTTTTGTCTTTGTATCCCCAGTGCCTAGGACAGTGCTTTGTATATAGCAGCTACCTAATTAATAATTGTTGGATTTCATTTTAAGGAAACAGATCCAATTTAAAGGGCAGTAGCATAGTATTGTTGATCAAAGTCTGTACCTATACAGAAATACAGGAACCTAAAATATGGTAGTAAACATTTGTGTGAAGATGTAAGAAAGAAAAACAAATTATTTCATGGAAATGTAATCCAGACCACCTTGATGGATGGAGGAAATGGATGATGAATTATTGAAACAGACCATAAAACTGACATGGAGGTCAAATATACTAGTGATGGGGGATTTAAACTCCACACACATCTGCCAAAAACATTATTCCACTAAAAATGCTATATGAAAGGAATCCTTGGTTTTATAACAATTTTAATTCCCATAAGGTAAAGGACTTTAATGAAGTGGTAATCTGGAACTAATTCTGACTAATAAGGGGCAACTGGCTGATCTAGCAGAAGTTTTGGGCAGCTAAAGAGAAAGGGACCATTTGGCCCTAAGAATTTAGCAGACATCTCTCTAATTCCATAGTTATGTGGTAAGTTTTTTTAAACCCAAGTGTAGGCCTTTATATGTATTCACAAGACGAAACTAAGATCAATTGGTGAAAATTATAATAAGACAGATTTCCCCTCAATATAAGGAAGAACTTTAAACAATTACAACTATGTGAATATCGAATGCTTTGAGAAGTAGTGAGTTTATCACTTGAAGTGACCACTTGATTGTTCACAATGTTTGAATAAGATAAAAGTCAACAATTGCATTTCCTCTGATGACTTGTAGGGCCATCTACCCTACAGCCCCCTGGCACTTTATTACCTAAACAATCTAACTCATTCTGCTATATGTCATTTGAAAACAGCAATGATTTAAAATGGGCTGATTCAAAGGCAAGGCTTTCTGATTCATGATTGAAGATTGGAACATTTAATTAAGACCAGATTTGCTTTTAGATTTAAAAAAAAAGATGCCACTTCATAGCAGAGTGTGAAGTAGTATGGCATAGTGAATAGCAGTTTGAATATGGAACCAGAGGACTTACATTCAAATCTTGGTTTGGCTACTTGTTCCTTATGTGGCCTTCTGTAAAGTCACTTAATCTCTCTGGGTCTCTGTTTCCATATTTATAAAATGATGAAGTTGTACTAGATGGCCTCTAAAATCCATTCTGACTCTAAATCCATGATCCTATGAGATGTGAACCACAAAACAACTTAATCAGCTGTAGATTTTTAATCTTTTGTTGTGGTGGTGGTTCAGAAGCTGACATGAATTGTAGAGCCCCCATAACTATTGTTCTTAAGGGACAGCATACATGTACTTGATCATACCAATAGCAGCAACTCATCACCAACAAAGAATTCTACTGTTTAGTACAGATGGTACTAACCATTATGCTATTTCATTGTTTAGTGAATTATTATTGTTATTGTTTTAACTATGTTAAAAAAAACATATTTCATCTTAGAAGCCAAAGTTCTGAAGTTCAGGAATGACATATTGACATATTGACTGAATTTTCAATAGCTATTGTGACCACTTAGAATTTGGGTCCAAATTTTTGTGCATGTATTGGCACCATTTGTACAAGTCCCCCAAGTAAACATCTGTAAATGTAGCCTATACCAGAAAGGAAAAGTCTCTGAAAAAACTAAATCTCAGTATCATGCAACCCCTTATGGAATATCTTAAGAAACATAGAAATTCATGTTATATTTCCAAGAAAAACACTTCTAAGGAAAATATTCTGCAGTCAGGTATAGCAGTAGCTTAAATCTTACAGTTTGTAATACTGTGTTATATCAAGCTGGGATGATTTTTTTTGGAGGGGAGGTGCAGATTGAGAGCACAGAAGATGTTTTAGACTACTCTTCAGTCTTTCTCTATGTGGGCAATCCATGTGTCGAATGTAACTAAAAGACCCATTCAAAGAAAAACACTTGTCTTGTTTGTCTTGCCTTCTCTGAGTCAACAGTGATCAATCCTCTAACGAACTAGCTGAAAGAACACAGGAAGAAGGAAGGGATTGTTTAATCCTGCTCAGCTCAGCAAGGATATAAAGAGAGTGTATTCTTTCAAGATAGTGAGTCAAATGACTGGAATCACAGATTCATTTCCTGCTTCATGCTGTGCCCATTCAGGAAGGCAGAATTGGTCACTGTGTTCTTAGCATTGCTTTTCAGAGAAGTCATTCGCACAGCAGAGGAACTAAGCAGGTAACTGGTAGATCTCTCCCTATAGGCCCTCCTCCCACAACAAAGCTGACTGTTGAAATGTCTCCTGAAGCTCTCACTGAGCAGGTAAAGAGCAAATGGATTGACACAAGAGTTGCAGAAGCTCAACACCCGGGCCACTAAGGTGATGATCATGTGGCCAAGGGATGGGTCAATTTCTTTGTAGTTAAAAGATCGATACATGTAGAGAACATGATTTGGAAACCAACAGAGCACAAAGCAGCCCACAAAGACCAGGACAATTTTAGCCAGGCGTTTTCGTGTTTCCATCTGAAAATAGAAGAGAAATAATCATGCAGATGAGCAGAATCAAATCAAGCCACTCTCCAACATTACAATCATTGATATGAGTGAAGTGGACCTTGATATAACAATGCATCCAAATTACATCAGCAAAACAATGACTTCCCTTCATCAAAGTGGCTTCAGGCACTGGTGTGAAATCTCTTAGCTTAATGGCACTTAGCATTGCCTTTACCACTTATATTTGACAGTTTACATACACTGAGATGATGAATCACAAGAAAATACCTAAGCCTTTACATTTCCAATCCACAATCTTTCAAAGCTCCCTTGTGTTTAACTATTTTTCTTTTTCTGAGCTTCCAACTATTAACACAAATTATCTCTGTTTATGTTAAATCCACCCAATTAATGAAGCTTGAAAACTAAACAAACTTGGGCATATTTCAGACACCAGAGTAGTCTGAATAGGTAAAATATAAGAAGCTTTTAAAGTAGAGATGTTTTTTTAACCCTCACCTTTCCAAACAGACATCTAATAATACTATATATTGACGGAGCCCTTTAGAGTTTACAGAGCTCTTTCCTCCCAAGAATCCTTTGAGATGCAAGCATTAGTATCTCGGTTTTAGAGATGAGGAATCCGAATCTCAAAGAGCTCAAGTAACTTGCCCATAGTCACAAGGCACAATGCTGTACAAAGAACGCTGAACTTAGAGCCATAGAACAAGAGATCAAATCCAGGCTCTACCACTTACTGCCTGAGTGACTTTAAGCAATTCATGTAATCTCTCTGTGTTCCTCACAGGTAAAATGAAAGTGTTGAATTAAATGACCTCTAAAGTCTCTTCTAGCCCTAAATCAATGATCTGTGATCTATTTATTTCAAGTTTGCTGCCTGTATACATATATTGTTGACCTGTGAAAACTGTCAAGTATTTCACAACTTTAAAATGGTTTAAAAATAATTTTTTAAATCTCAAAAAAAAAAAATCAAAATGAGTTTCCTTTCATTTCACTGTAGCATGCATTTTGAAGGTAATTATTTTGTGGAAAGTTTCCAAAAACTTTCTCTTGGGAGAGAGAGTGGGGAGAATTTCTGTTCTTTTGTTTTATCTCTAAATCATTTTCTACCACCCAGTTTCTGACAGTTTGATTATATCTGTCTTAAAATTTTAAAATATATTTCAGAATAAGAGCTGTGTAGCAAATTGAGAAAAGGTACTGGTACCAAGCAAGACTTTTCCTTGAGTTCCTAGTGGAATATGTGGACTATGTTCAGATCTGTGACTTTATTGGTGTAGGGAAATCCAGGGAAGATGGTCCCCTGTACATATTGGCAACTACTGCTAATATCCTCTTAGAGAGTTATCTAGCACTGAAAGGTCAAAATGACTTGCCCAAGTTTATGTCAGGAAGAGGATTTAAATATATTTTCCTGATTCCAAGACCAGCTTACTATTTTCTATATCATGTTTCCTTCCAGTTGAAGATGCCAATTTTTAAACTGTGCTTTTGATGCCCATTTCAGTAACAAATTATATCAGGATTTACAGAAAACAGTACTTCTGATCCAAGTTAATATTCCAAAAATACCAACTCTATCTCACCAGTCTTCTGCTCAGAAATTGCTACTTCAATTTCAACCCCTATCTCTCTGGCTGCTATGATTTAATATCTGAAAGTAGAGTTACTAGAAATATCTGGTAGTTCTACTTAAGACAAACAGAAAAGCCCCAACTACTACTCAGTCCAGCCATATCCAACAAGACATTTAAAATGACCAGGAACTTCATGAGCTCTTGGCTGATACAACCATGCCTTATGGTGCAGTGATGCCCAACATTCATTCCACACTACTTCCCTGGAAGATTACTCAAGATCTATAACATGCTAAACCCTCTTTCTCCCAAAGAAACCTATGGGGCTTTTACCTTTACACTCATGTTGCTTTCTCTAAACAACTTCATTTGGCTTGGAATGATTTAGCAGATGGTAATTTGGGTTTTCAATTTTTTGATAAATCATTTTAAGAAATAAAAAAAAATTTGCTACCTTAAAAAAATCAATTAACTATAGGGTAAAGTCCAAATGTCCCCTGTTCCATACTGACCTCCTTCTCCTGAATTTTTGTTGTCTACAGAATAAAGTAATAATATTATAGAATGTTAGAAGAACGATGGTCTAGTTGAATACCCTAATTTGTTGATAGGTAATATCTGCATCTATATCTTATCTTCCCAGGTATATTGTAATATTCTTTGGACAGAAATCATGTCTCCAATGTCTTTGTTTTTCCCAGACTCTAACATGATGCCTTGACACAGCAGGTTCTCAAGAAATATTTTCTTACTAGTCAACTGATTTGGTTGGCAAATACACATTCTCCGACTTTGACATTGCTAGTTGTATATCTTCCTGGGCACCGAAGAGAAGAATTGCCTAGGTTAGGAAAGAAGTTCTATGAGCACGGAAGCTCCATATAGAATACCCTGTTTGGAGGATACACAATTTGAAGCCAGTGAGTTTTTAGTTTTGTTGTCAAGAGTTTGCAAAATGCTCATCTAAATTGCCATTGTGGTATAAAAGACAAATTTTCCTCTACTGGGGCAACCATGAGACTATGAAGCAAAGAAAGAGGCAATAAAATAAAGGATAAATACTGGGTTCAAGTCTCAGCTCTAACACTAGATATATGGTCCTAGGCAAGTCAATTAAATACATTGTGCCTCAGAATTATTATTTAAAAAGTGTTATATCAATGTCATTTAGTGTCATAGAGGAAAAAGTTAGTTAATGGCAATTTTCCCACTATGCCAGATCTGGTTGAAAAAATACAATTCAGCTGTATACTTTGCTTTTATAGTACCAAATACCCAGATGCTTAAAAAGCAATTATATAATTGTCTCAAATGAAATGTTCACTTTTCAATCAGAAAAAGAATATTATTGAGACCCAGCATAAAAAGTTGTGATTAAAACCGCTACTCGAAAGAATCTGGGGCAGCTAGGTGGCACAGTGGATAGAGCTCCAGCCTTGGAGTCAGGAGGACCATAGTTCAAATCTGGCCTCAAACACTTGACACTTACTAGCTGTGTGATCCTAGGCAAGTCACTTAACCCTGATTGCCTCACCAAAAAAAAAAAAATCTACTGGAGAAACCATTTTTTGATAATATTATTTCAGTAGAGCCCAGAACCCTGATCTGTATTTCTTTTATTTATTTTTATTCTATCTAATTCAAAGGAAGTTATGAGACTCATTATCATATAATCTAAATCAACTCAATTCTTCTCCTCTCAACCAAGGAACAAGCAGAGATAATTTGTCCCAACCTATGAAAACCAATAGAGGATTTCTCTCTCCAGGTTTAAACACAAGGTTGCACTTTAAAGCCCTGGTTTCCAGTAGTAGTATTTAGGTTCCTTTTTTTTTTAATCAATATGATTGGTTCCTATTGGTAATGATCTTAGTGGTGAATTTGGAGATTTACTTTGAAAAAATTTTTACTGTCAGCAAAATGCACAGTAGTCAATAATCACCTTCAGCTCCTTTCCACCTCCTGGCACCCACTTCTCCTTGGTGTCCTGCACTTTCATACTACCTTCAGGCTGCCTTGCAACAACCAGTGTCTCCTTCCCCAGGCATTGTCAATGCTCTAAAATTAACTCTCTTTTCCCATCCTTTATTCTTCAACAAAATTCTAATTCCCTACCTGAATTTCAGATAGCTGCTCTGAGAAAAAAAAAATCTGATTAAACTAAGGCATTATGTCACCAAATGTCATGGAGACATTTACAAATGAAAAGAAGACATTAGTCCTGAGAAATCAATTTCTAATAGTAGAATTTTAAACCTTATGACAGGATTGTGGGCCATACATTGGGGGTTAGAGGGAGGTAAGACCTTCTAAGAGCACTTCAAATCACACCACATTGTGTAAATATATAATCCATCTATATACTAGCTTGGTCCTGACAGCAAAAAAAGGCTCTAATGCTATTCTGCTTTTTCTTCATAAGAACAATTGAACCCTTACATCTGACTTACAAGAGACATATAAGTCTCTTATATGTATATTCTACCTCTCCCCTCCCCCTTTAGATTGTGAGCTCCTTGAGAACAGAGACTCTCTCTACTTTTCTCTTTATATCTCCAGTGCTTAGCACAATGCTTTGAATATAGTAATTACTTAATAAATGCTTTTTCATTCATTCACTCACAGTTTCCTGAGCTTCCTGGGTAAAATGAAAAACAATGACTAGTGTATAGTACTTATTCCCACCCATTTCTTACCTGCTTTTTAGAATGCTCATTGTATTCTCCAGGGATGTTGTGTGCACTTTTGATTAATGTTTTTGCAATATGATAATAATAAATACTTATGATAACAAGAGGAATGAGGAAATAGACCAAGAAAATCATCACTGAGTGGATCTTTGGATGTAGCTCATCAGTCTGTGGGTATGGCATACATGCTGTGAAGCTGCCATTATCCATGCTACTGATGTGGGCCACTTCAGAGAATACTGCTTCAGGAACTGCTAACAGAACAGAAATTACCCATATGCCAATAGCTTTCATACAGGTCCACAGGACTGCACCTGATGTCTGGATATCCATAGGATTCACAATGGCTTTATATCTAGAAAGAAAACAAATTTTTATTTTATTTTTCAAATTTCTTCCAACACATGTAAGAGAAGCCAACACTCTACTTCCAGCTTGTAAATTGTCTAAGTCTTTCACTCCTCATTTTTCTACCCTTAGGTCATTTTCACTATTTGTTAGTAAGGTAGGCCAGAGATTAGACATGAGTTACAAGTTCCAGATTCAACTGTTAATTAAGCACACTAAATGAAGGAGCAGAATAGTGCAGATAATAAAAAAATTGCAGGAATTCAAGAACTGTTAATATATAATAGTAGTTCACATCTATGTAACACTTTAAAGTTTATAAAGCACTTTACATATATTATCTAATTTGATCATCAGAAGGTTCTATCATTATACCCATTTTACAGATGAATAAACTGAGGCTGTCAGAGGCAAGTGACTTGCCTATAGTCTTATAGCTAGTGTCAGTGGCAGGATTTGAACTCAAATCTTTCTGAGTTTGAGTCCAAGTCTAGAACTCTATCCAATATGCCATCTAGATGCCTTAGCATATTTTGGTATTTGCATTTGGCTATGTCTAATATTCTAGAGCAGCAGCTAGGTGACATAGAGTCCCGAGCCTGAAGTCAGGAAGACACATCTTCATGAGTTCCAGTCTAACCTCAGACACTAGCTGTGTCATCCTGAACAAGTTACTTAAGTCTTTTTGCTTCAGTTTCCTCATCTTTAAAATGAGCTAGAAAAGAAAATGACAAACTACTCTAGTATCTATGTGAAGAAAACCCCAAATGGGGGTCACAAATAGTTGGACACAAATGAAAAACAGCAATGTCCTGGAAATTCATAATATTTCTTAAATCATTAAGTCATTGGATTCTGACATGTAAAAATGTGATTATACTGTGCTCAGAACTCTCCCCTGATTTCCACAGGGAAGAAAAATGTCTTTACTTCTTCCAGGAGCTAGCATCCTTTCTTTGAACCAACTTAAGTAGTATTGCCCCTTTTCTGCCTTAATTTGCTATGTTTCATTTTGTGACCAGAGAGTGAGAGACAGTTAAGTGAGTTAAATGCCTCCTTTACAATGAATAACGGAACTAAAATAAATAAAAGATGTTAATGAAGGACTTTATCACCTGCTTTATTGTGTAAATAAGAAATTGAAAGCATACTTTGAAATTAAATATTGTAAACAGATCATGGAAACTTTGCTGTACTTCAAAACTATTTGAAGCTGTAGTTGAGAAAAATTCAGTAATAAAGGTTCAAACTATTGATTTAAAGAAAAATCTGGAATTAATCTCAGATCCATGTTCTTCCTGTTTCCATATTATCAAGTGTAATCAAGACCTAGCTTTCTACTCTGTTTTCTATGCCAGTGGTTTCCGAACTTTTTTGATCATGAACTCTTAACAGTGTGGTTTTTTTTTTCTTCTGGTATATAGATTGGCTAGGGTAAAAATAAAGAGTGGGGGATGTCAATGGCACCAGCGAAAATGCCACTATATGTGCTTAAGTAGGGATTAGGTTATAACTGCCTCAGAGGTTAGCAGCTTGCACAGCAGCAGGAAAGGAGTGATCTGGGAAAGTATTGGGCCATAATGGTGAAGAGTAGATAAATATCTTTGTGTTGGATAAAAGCCTCAAGATTAACTAGGGTGGAAAACTTATTCATCTTCCCATCCTCTGATTGGTTGATCACATATCCCCTTGGGGTCAAGCCACAACTTCCCTAGAAGGTCCTAGCCCCTGCTCTGGAGACTACTGATTTTACCAATGCACCTGATATATTAAAATGATAGTGTTTTAGACCTTAAATAGACCTTCATTTTCATTTAGTCCAGCCCCTATATTTTGCAGACAATGGTTAATTGTATAGTGATCCCAATTCCTACTTTTTCCTTACATGATGTAGCAGTAGAGTAATTTCATAAGAGAATTCCTGTCACTACTGTGCAAAAATTACCAAAATAATAATACCTTTGAACCCAATGATGCTGTTATTGAGAATATATCATGGGACCATTGCATGTTGTGCTTTTGCAGGACACAAATCCAGCTGTAATAGAAGATAATGGGAGAGGCCATAGGAATCTTTGTTCCTCTAAAACCAGGAGAACCCACAGCTTAAATTTTCTTGGGCTTAAAGGGGAGAGCTGAGTGATGTTCTATGTAAGTATCATTATATGAATTCAAAAATGTCAGAAGACAAATCTGAGAACAGACAATTTATCAGAGAATCAATCCAAGGATGGCAATGCAACTCTGTTTTATAATCTGAACAGTATTTTTACCTATACATCTCTGTGAAAGTATTTTTTTAACCTGAAGGAATATAATACAAATGAAAATGGATATAATCAATCAAGTTTCCTTCAAACATTGGAGGAAAAAAATACATAAATAATGATGGTCTCCAAACTGTTTCATATGTAGATAATAACATAGTCTGCTATGTGCATGAGGGCTGTTTTCATTCATGCAAATAAACTTAGTAAATTAGTTCAAATTTTAACAAATGAGAAACAAAATAATGGAAAAGAAAAAAGGTAAGTAGAAATGTAATTGATGCATTGAAATTTAATAATTCTTTTATTGAATCTTGTCTGCCATCTCTGGTATGAACATATCATAAATTGATTTAATCATAATTTTTAAAAGTTAATGAAAATTATCTCATCTCCTAAATTCCTTTCTGCTTGAAAAATCATCTCACTACATTCATCTCCACATTCCCCTGAATTAGAACCCGGCATTTTCTATCTTGAATTATATATGCATCACATGCTTTCACATCACATCACACTGACTTTCAAAACTTCTGGGAAAGACCATAAGTATTCTCTACTATAGATACTGGTACTGTCATCACTTTATGTCAGATTAAAATACAAAATATTTCAAAAAGTGTTTCAAGAAGAAACAGTTGTTGGGTTTTTTTATTTGTTTGTTTCTTCTTAGCAATTTTCAAGTTTTTTAGATATTAGAATGTTAACTAACATCAGTATTTTAACTTTTCTAAGTGGCATAATAATTGCCCACTTGCATTGGTAGAAAAGGAAGCTTCCTCTATCAAGGAAACCATAAGCAGATCCCCTAAAGTTAGCTTGTTCCACAAAGCTATACTTTATGTGGTTCCTCAGAGGACCTTGACAGAAAGGGATGGAACTACTGATTTTATCTTCATAAGGAACTTATGAGTGGGGAGACTACTTCTACTAATGTAGATTGGTACTTTCTCTGAAATTTAGAGGCCTAGAGACTGACCAAAACACTGAAACAGTCAACAAATTACTTAAAAGTAGGTTGTCCTGGCTTCAAAGTTAGCTCTCTATCCACTATACCAAGATGTTTCTCCAGAATATTCCATTCCCACGCCATTCCTAATAGATAATTCAAGACTTATTGTTTTTAATTTTGGTGGGGATGGGGATAGGGAAGGGCATTGGTCTGAATTTACGATTTCATCAGCCCAAGGAATTCACCCAATTCACCTCTAACTTTAAGTTGTGAGCTTCTTGAGATCGCGGGTTAACTTTTGCCTCCTTTTATATCACCAGAATTTAGGCATGTAGTAAGTGCTTAATAAAGGTTTGTTAATTGATTGATTATGGCTTTCAAGAGTTGCCAGGCACTGAGAGGTTATTTGATATGCTAATGGTCACAAAATATGTGAGAGGTAGGACATGAACTCCCACAAGGCTTCCTGAGTACAAGACCACTCTGTTAGACATACTGCCTCTCATGGAAATTCATAAAAAAGAAGAAATGTGGGCTGGAAATAGTAGAGAAAACCTAGTGGAAGAGAGGACTTAGCAAAATATTGTATTTCCTGACTTTCAGTGTTGAGAAAGGGACTACATTTACTAATTGCTCTGCAAAATTGCTTTCTAATAATAATAGTAGGAGCTCAAATTAAAGTTTACAAAGGTTTTTTACATATTATGTCATTTGTTCCTCACAATAACTCATTGAAGTAGTGTTGCATGAATTTCCTCATCAGTTCATCTAATTAATGCCAATAAGATAGAACCAATCATAGAAACAGATGTTTTTATATGCTTAAAGTGCAACATACCCCACCAGCAGTTGATGGGAATGTATACTATTCACAATTCAGCTAGCAATATTTATACATTACACCAAACAAAGAAGCAAACAAAAGGATGACTGCTCTTTACACTGCAGCTAGTTATACAAAGAAAAAAGTGTGCTTGTTTAGGAGAGTGTATATTGTGAGCTACACAAGATAGAAAAGATACTATCTTCTTAGTATAGCTAGTTCCATTAAATCAAAGGGAACTACCTATCAGGTTAGATAAGAGAAGAAGACATTCCAAAGACTAAATCCTCCTCTCTCTCTCTCTCTGTCTCTCTCTGTCTCTCTGTCTCTCTATCTCTCAGTAATTGATGGTTTATTTGTTTTTTGCATCCATTGGAGAAGCAGAGAAGACACTGAAGGGGAATCAGCTGCTGTATTGGTCTTGCAATTCATGCAGAGGTCATACACAACAAAATGAAGACTACAGAACAAAATGGAGTAAGTTTTGTTCTCCCAAAACTTCACCTTCAATAAAAGTTAAACCAGAAACTCTCTTATGACACTAGTATTCCCATTTTGTAAGTGAGGAAACTGAGACTCGGAGAGGTTAAATGACTCTTTCAATTCCATTATCAAATACAAAATAGTCTTATTGGTATTCAAAGCTGTTCAAAACTTGACATTTCCAGTCTTCTTACACTTTACTCCCTCCCAGATACACTGTGATCCAGACACTGGCTTTATGCTATTCCTTGCCCAAGATTCTCCATCTCCAAACTCTGGGCATTTTCACTGACTATCCTCCATGCCTGGAATTATTTCCCTTCTCATTTCTGCTTCCTGGTTTCCCTCAATTCCTTCAATTCCCAGCTAAAAACCCTACCTCTTACAAAAATTTTTCCCATTTTCCCTTAATGTTATTCAGCTCTTTATTGATTATCTATATTTTTCCTGCACATATTTTATTTGTACATAGTTGATTACATACTATCTCCCCCATTAGATTATAAACTCCTTGAGAGAAGAGAATTTCTTTTGCCTTTCTTTGTATCGCCAGGATTTAGCACAGTGCCTGGCACGCAATAAAAGCTTAAAAATATTAATTGACTGTCTGACTTATAAAGAGTCATGTAGCTAGTTTTCCTGAACCCAAGTCTAACTCTCTATCCACTACTCATATTGTTTCACCCTGAGAGCAAGGATTTTTTTTAATATTTATTTTCTATTCCCTCTGCCCAGCACAGCACCTTATAAATACTAGGCACTTAATAATGTTTGTTGAATTTTATTGGATTTGCCAAACGTAATTCTCTCCTTAGGATCAACTGAACAACCAATAAGCCAGGACAAAGGACAAAGTCAAAAATCTGGCAACAGAGCCTGGAAGAGGAAAATGTGGTCTAAGGTCAAGGACAATGTATCCTTCCCACAAAAAGGTCAGGAAAACAAGAAGTAGAAGAAAAGACTTCAACTAATGGTTATTTGGTTCATGACACAAGAAGTAGCTTTAGTTGGTAATAATTTTGTGAGTCCAGAGATAATTGCCACATCCTCATTCAAGACACCACCCCAAACTTCCCCTGTCTTCTATACATTCCAGTCATCTGAAGCCCACTGAGTTATAGGTTTGAATCCAAAGAAACCAAAGGGTGGGAGGGCCTTGGATTGGTAGAGAGAATCAAGTTCATACTGGGCAAGAAGAATGGTTTAAGCACTGATTTCTAATTAGAGTAGAAGACACCAACTTGTCTGGAACAAATAATTGATAGTGCAAAATAGCAGAAGCAATGTCATTACAGTTGTTGCTGGTGGTGGTTTTTTAGTGGGGAAAGGAGAGTGGATTTCCAAATGGGGAAAAAACTCATTTTATTTTTCCTTGAACCATCTTTATCTGAGATCAGCTGTACATAAACCTACTTCAAATAAATGAGATGCCTGCCCTCTCTGGTGACAGCTTTGAAGAAAAGACTGAAGCTAGGAATATGATATTCATTCTGTCAAAGGTACTTGGAGCACAATGCTTACAGAATCACAGAATATTTGCACTGGAAGAGATTCATATATACCATACCCCAAACCCAATATTTCAGATTATGAAATAAACCCAGAAAGATAAGGTGACTTGCTTAAGGTCACTCAGCTAGTAAGTGACAGAAGGAATCAAGACTTGAACTCTCGTCTTCAGGCTCCAAGTTCTATGCTCTTTCAGCTCTGGCATACTCTGAGCCTCAGATTCCTTATCTGTAAAATAAGAATTATTGCATGCTTCTTGTGATCAAATGACTTAATATTTATAAAATATGTTGTTACCATAGATCCTATAAAAATGCTTGTCATCATCAATATCATTATTTATTATCATTAGTATCCTTAAGATGGAAATATTCAAGATCTAACTCTGAGCATGTGGTTCTTCATTATTCCTATTTAAATACCTGCCCCAAGCTTAACATGATTGATTATTTAAAGAGAGGATGTCATCCATGCAATGGGCAAACCCTCAACTTAGATCAATTGTCCAGGCCTCCATTCATTTTAATTTTGTGTTGTAGAGACCAGCTGTTTTTCCACAAATTGTTTGACATCATTCTGACAGGTACAATGAAAGCAATTTATCTGTTTCCTTTAGGAAGCCAATAACTTTGAGCTTTTTCCTAAAATTTGATTAGTAGTCTTCAGGAATGGAGATCATCTCCCCGCCCCCCCTCCCAGCACCACTCCAGGAAACATTATTTGTGTTAATAGTGAAAGGAATCAAATTAGGATATTCCAACAAATATCACTGGCAAAAAATAAATAGAGCCTTAGAACTGTCACATGTTGAGTGTAGAACATGGAGTAAGCAAATAACTGACTTCTGAAAGGTTATTTTTATTTACTAAAGGGAGTAGAACTGACAGTTCCTGGCAGTTATTTGGAATTGTTTGAATGTCTCATCTATGAAAATGGTCCTGAGGGCACTTCTGTGCCTGGAAAATGTTTCATAGAAATAGGGATTCTGAAGAAAGAGTTAGTTTTGAGTGAATTTCATGCCTGTTGGTTTTGATTACTGAAAATGGTTACATTTATTTATGAAGGCAAGAAATCAAAGATGCCATTTTTTACTTAGAGAATGTGAGGTTCTTGAATGGTGAGATACTCCTCATAGGTCATTTCAACAAGCCAAAGCTGATTTTTCTTTAAGTAATAATAGAGTTTTTCAACTTGCTTAGAACAAGGGCTCAATCCACCCACATTTCTTAAAATAGAAAATATCTTGTAATTTAAAAAAATTATTCTGCTCTTGACTTACCATATGATAACTTGTATATGATCACTTAGTTTTCAATTTAATATTATACATTTAAATTTGTAATATGTATGAATGTCTTGAATAACAATGAGAAACATTTTTTATTTTATTTTTCTTTCAATTCTCTTTTAGGATCTTAAAAAATGGACTTAAATAGCCTCTATTTTTAGGAATTTCTCAAAGGCTGCTGCATTGTCTCTGCATGTGAAATCTTCATATATTTGTCTTACAGTAGGGTTAAAATTGAGCAAATTGTGAAGAAAGCAAAAGCTGTCTTTATTAACCAATAGCCCTCACACTTAGCTCAGTTCTTATGTTCTAGGTATGCCAACCTTTGCCTAGAATCCATATGATGTCTTCTGCCACCCACAAGTAATCACTGCTGTGTTCCCATCCCATCCATGACTGGTCTTGTATGAAATCCCTTCCCACACAACATTCCTCTGTTCCCTATTCTAGGTATTCCATCTCCATAGTTTTTCACAGGCTGCCTGTTGCCCATACCTGGAATACACTTCCTCCTATCTCTGCCAGTTAGAATCCCTAGCTTCCCTCAAATCTCAGCTCAAATGTAATTTCCTACATAAGGTTTTCTCTGGTCTTCCCAGATGCTACTGCCTTCCCCACAAAATTATCTTTAATTCATTTTGTATGTGTTTTTTCTATACATTTTTATATGCACATATATTCTTATTCAATATAATGTAAGCTCCTAGAGGGTAGGAACTGTTTCATTTTTATCTTTGTATCTTTAGAGCCTCACACATTGTGGCTATTTAATACATGATTGTTGATAAAATTATTGATTGATTTAGAGAACCAAATAATAATATCATTTAACACAGGGCCATCCCCATGTGTAGTCAGTATAATTTGAGAGAAAAAAAAACTTCCACAAGTCCAAAAATATCTCCTTTAACATCCTGTCATAACATCACCCTTTGACTCCAAGTCCTCATTTTGACTGTGTATGTTCATGTGTTTGACGTGGGCAACAGAGTTGAAATGTTGAGACCATCTTTGCCTCTATTTTGACAAACTAAATAATAGATAGAAGCCTGAATACACACTGAAGACTTTAAATTCTATATATCTTACATCTTTCTACTTTGAAGTCTCACAAAAGTTATCTAACATAAGGAACATACAACTTAGACCAGTAATCACTTATACTTTATATAGTATTTACTAGTTACAAAACACTTTTTCCTGCTTCTGGAGGATTTAGTAAGAGAGAAGAGGATTAAGCTTCAACCTAAGAACTTTTCATTTTGCAATTGGAAGAATTTCCTGAAAATAAGGAATGAAATTAATGAGAGAGGAAGTAGAACTTCTTTCTTTGGGTCTGATTGTAGTCATTTAAGTGTGATGAAATCCTACAGTAGAAGAATGACCTGAATGGCAAGCCAAACTTCCTAACAGCTTATGAAAAATTGTTCAAAATTGGGAAGGTCAAAATCAACAGGACCTCTCCTTTTCTCAGTTCCTTCTTTTCTGTTGGTGGCCTCTATCAGCAAATCAGAGCTTCACAGGATTTCATAGAATATTAGAATTTCACAGGACCTTAGAATCACATTATCTTGGATTTGGAAGGAACTTTACTGTTCATCTTCTAAAACCAGTATTTTAAGAAAAATATTTATAATACCCCTGGACACTAGTCATCTAGCTTCCACTTGAATATCTCCAATATCAGACAGCTATATATGCAAAGTACTTTCCAAACATTAATATAAATGTCAGGTAATATTACAGTATTTCCACTCAAGACAGCCCACTCTATTTGTGAATATCTTTCATTGTTAGAAATTTACAGCACACCTATACTACTAAACACTCCCGAGTCCTTCAGCCAGTCCTTATATAGCCTATTCTCAAGACTCTTGATCCTTTCCTGTGGACCTATTTGTCAAAGTGATTCATAAAATATGAGACCTAGAACTGACCTCAATACCCTTGACAGATCTGATCTGGACAGAAGAAAGCAGGATAATATCTGATCTCATTAATGAGATTTCACCTTATCTTACTGGGAACCAGGCTTCCACACCACTTTCTAATCATCTCCCCACCATGCTGTCTACATTTTTGCCATCATCTTTAAACCTTCACCACAACCTTGGATATTGCTGCAAAGTCCCTCAATTCTGACAGGTGAGCTTTCACCTTATATTTCTGGGAACCAGCTTCCACATCATTTCCCAGATATTTCTGAACCATGTGTGGAATGCTTATCCACCCCTTTTCCAGCTTCATTTTATGTATTGTCTTCCCCTTTTGGCATGTAAGACTCTTGAGGGCAAAGAATGTTACTGCAGACTAGGATTTCATTAGTTTGGGTTTTTTTGGGGGGGGGAGCAACCTTGCTACATTGATAACTCATATTGATTTTGCATTTCATTAAAAAATTAAAATCCTTTCCATACAAATTGTTGTTTAGCCAAAGTTCCTTCAATTGGTTTGTTTTTGAAAGCTAGTGTAGAATTTTAAACTCCACTATTAAATTTCATCTTTTTAGAACACTCTAGCCTTTGAAAACCTTTTGAATCCTAATCCTCTCATCTAAGATGTTAGCTACCCACTATTAGTTTCATGTCATCTCAAAATTTAACAAAGTTAGATTTTTTAAAGTTTCATCCAAGTCATTGATAAAAATGAACAACAGATGTCCAAGTCAGAGCCATGAGGCATTCTACCAAAGGATATCCTTTAAGTTGACAGCAAATCAATAATAACTCCTTCCAATGCCAAGTCAGTCAAGTGGTTCTAAATTTACTATAACAATGTTAATTATATATTAACTTTACTATTATATAGCTCACATCTATCCAAATTGTACACAAGGACAGCATAACAGTGTCAAATGTTGGCTAAAATCAAGTATACAACATATAGAATGAATTCTCATAACAATCCAATCTAGTAAATCAGTCAAAAAAAGAAAGAAAGAAATTGAGGTTAGACTTAAAGAAGCCATTCTCATCCTTGGTGATCAATACTTCCCTTTCTAAAAAGTTTACAAGCCATCTCCTGAATAATGCATTTGAATTGAAGTCAGGATAAATATTCTTTAGTTTGAAGGCTCCATCATTTTCCATTTTTTTTAAATTGGGACATTTTTACCAATCCTGTGGTATTTTTCTTGTTTTCCAAGATTACTGCCAGAAACTTTAAAAACACATTAGACAGTTCTTTTGTAGCCTGATAGCTAGATCATCCAACTGAGTAAATTCAACTGATTTAGATCTAATCGTTCCCTAGTATCTCCTCCCTTAAGTTTTAACTCCCATTGAACTACTTTTTTTTAATACTGCTCAGCATGAAGATGTTAAGAGTTGAGTTACTTTGTTTTTTTTTTCACCATCATTCATTCTCACTATCCTTCACTCTGAGCAGCAGCCCAATCCCTTCTTAATTCTTTTTGGCCCCTTCCCACTCCTCACTTTGCATACATGACCAGCCCACCTACTTTTCTGGTCATACATATCCTTTGTGATGACTTTTATAACATGGGAAAAGTTTTCTATGCAACTCACAATCAATGCCATAGCCTACTAACATCTCCTTATTAGAGGAAGCTAGGTGACACAGTACTTAGCAGAGCTGGAGCTGGAGTCAGGAAGTCCTCAGTTAAATCCCCATTAAATCATATCAACAATTATATTTCCATTCTTTCCTATGGAAAATCAATTATTAGGAAGCATTTATGACAGTGATGTAATCATCTTCTTTTTCACTTTGGGATTCTCTACATGTTATTTTGTTAATTTTGTTTTATTTTATTGGGGAAGGAGCTCTTTGCTGACTAGATCAGCAGCTTTTTCTATACTATTAAACATCAGCATGACCCTAGGCATAAATTTACTAGGCCTAAATTTATTCATCTTTAAAATGAGCTGGATTAGATAATCTCTAAGGTCCTTCTCAGCTCTAAATCCTATGATTCCAATGATTCATATACTACTGATTCTTTTGAAGGAAGTCATGAATGAAAAGTTCTAAGTAAATGTTTCCATAGGAAATGGAAATGTGATTGTTAATATGATAGTAATAGCTAGCATTTGTATAGTTCTTTAAGCTTTGAAAACTTCTTTACAAATATTATCTCATTTTATCATCACAATGATCCTGGGCAGTAGGTGTTATTATTCCCATCTTACTGTTAAAGA
The DNA here is from genome assembly GCF_900497805.2 of Vombatus ursinus. Lineage (NCBI taxonomy): Eukaryota > Metazoa > Chordata > Mammalia > Diprotodontia > Vombatidae > Vombatus > Vombatus ursinus. The sequence continues at coordinate 6,330,351 of NW_020948910.1, read as the reverse complement.
AACTGAAGCAGAGGTTGTGATTTGCCCAGGGTCACAAAGCTAGTAAGTATCCAAGGTCGGATTTGAAGTATTTGTTGACTTAATACAAACAACAGATGTGTCTGTTTTCCTGGGGCAGATATCTGGGAATTGAAGGAGAGCTTCCCAAGAATTAACAAGTCTGTGGACCTCTACCTATTTCCGGCAATTCATGTGGTGACAAATAATGTTATTACAAGGGATCTAAAAAGCATTACTAAGAACTATTTAAAAAATCCAAAAGACCTTAGGGGAACAGGTGATATTTTCATTACTACTGTGAATTATGAGTAGAGGATTTATAAAAGAAAAGCAGATTTGGGGAATGAATAGCTGACTAAGAAGATAGTGTCTAAAACTTAAATCTTAACATCACAGATTAAAACATAGGAATCTATCACTTTTGGCATGGGATAGTGAACACCTAAGAAGGTCCAGTGTATGCAAAATACACTTTTTTGCAATATTAACAATAACTAGCATTTATATAACACTTTAAGGTTTTCAAAGTGCTGTATATATATTATCTCATATGATCCTCACAACAACCCTTTGAGGTAGCTGCCATTATCATTACCCATTTTACAGATGAGGAAACTAAAACTGAGAAAGGTTAAATAATTTGCCTTGTCACACAGAAAGTATCATAAGCAGAATTTGAATTCAGTTCTTCCTAACTCCAAGTCTTGCACTCTAGCCACTGTACCACATAGAAACTACATTGAAAATGGAAGAGAAAGAACGTAGGGGAAAAAACTAACTACATATATCATATATATGCATATATCATACATATGTATCTTAGTTGGCTTATGTTTTCTCTTCCATAGAGAAAAATTTTTGAAGTAGGGAGGATAGAATAAAAATTATTAGCTGAGAGTGACATCCCAAGAAAGTAAGGAGGTATTCAGGCATCACCTTTTTGGTTTCAGTGAGTTCCTTTAAATAGTTCCTAAGGTACTGAAAGAATTGGCAACAGCAAATGGCAAACCATTGGTCAGTAATTTATAAAAGTTCTTAGAGAATGATACTGGAAAAGAACAATGTTATCTTGATTTTCAAAAAAAAGATAGGAAGATAGTGGAATCTATCTACACTCTAGGACAGTGAGCTTGTCATCTGTTCTTGGAAAGAAAATGTTTGGTGGGCACTTAGATAACAGGAAAACCATGATTACTAAAAACCAATATAGCCTTATCAAGATCAAGTCATGTGAGATAAACCTGATTGACTACACTGATTATTTAACTGGGAATAATAAGAGATACTTCAATGTTTGGAGAGAGATATGACCTTATCACTATGAGTACTCCATCCAATGATGAGATCATCACTCATTTATGCCTCTCCCTACTCTACATTCTTTCTCGTGTTCTATTAATCTTCTATAGGAAGGCCACTAGACATGCTGTGCTAGAAGCTTTTCTCTAATTTTCATGACTTTATATATACACCACTAGAATAAAAAAAGCTATAAGTTAGTATTTGTTTTCACTATGACCCACTTGTCTTTCTTTTTTAATGATTATACATTTCTCTAATGACATCTTTTATGGTACTTTCCCAGTGTGATTCTGCTTTCACAAAGTGTTACCCATGTCCACCTTGTACCTCTTCATTGCCCTTTGTATGACCCACAAATTTAATTCTTCTGAGATTGTGGTATTCCTTGCTTCACAGTCATAGAGGATCATCAGAAGAATAGTGCTATTGTTTTTTAATGGCCTTTTGTGTTTGGAAGAAGCTTGCTACATTTAAAGCACTGAAATAAACACTTTTTTGCCACATATAGAGTACTGTCTCTTGTATACAAAATAGTCTTCATGATGATGATGATGATGATGATGACGATGCTCATGCTATGTTCCTCTCAGAGTTTTTGGGAGGAAAGAACTTTGTAAATCAACAAATGTGAGGTACTGTTATTGTTAGGAGTGGGTAAGTGGCAAGAAAAAAATTGTTCCACATCTGAAATACAGGAGAAACAGGGATTGGTAATCCAGAGAATTATTAGTGCAGAAAGAAGTCAAGGTTGAAATAAATGGAAAAAAATGTAACCAAATTCATAGTGATATGAATATGCTATAAGTACTATGTAAATGTCAGCTTTTGGCTTTATTGAGGGAGTTACCTCTGGCTACATTGTGATGTAAACAGTTTGTTGTTGACGCCCTTAAATGTCTTCTTTAAGTATCTCTCTTTTCTTTTTTTCTCCATCATAGTCTTATACACGAAATCTTTATCTTTTATGTTCTGCCTCAATATGCCTGTTTTTAGGTTTTTTATTTAATTATCAAATACTAAAGAATTAGTTTATATCATATCAGTAAGCATTTATTAAGTACCTTCTATGTATCAAGCACAGCATTAGGTGCCAGAGATACAAATACAATTCAAGTGAGACAATGTATGACCCCAGAGAAATTACATTCTACTAGGGGAAAGGATACAACATATTCACAGATAAATAATGCGGGATATATAAAAAAAATTGCAGATTAATAGGGAGGAGTCACAGCTTGGGGGTAAATACTGCCTCAAAAGAGTGGCACTTGACCTGACCCTTGAAGGAAACTAGAGGTTCAAAGATGTAAAGGTGAAGACGTGATGCATTCTAAGCATGGACAATAGACTGTGCTAAGACATAATAATGAGAAATAGAATGTCATAGTACGGAGAGCAGCAAATAGACCACCAGTTTGGTTGTAGCAGAGAATACATGAAGAGTAGTAATGTTCATTTACTCAGCATAGAAAAACAGGGTAGAACCAGGTTGTGAAAAGCTTTAATGCCAAAAATAGTAGTTTGGTTTTTATCAAAAGAAAAAGAGAGAGAGAGAGAGAGAGAAATAAAAAAAAAAATGAGGAGACACTGATGCTACTTGAGCAGGGTATTGACATGGCCAGATGGGTTTCTAAAATGTATCTACTTCAGAGGCTAGTGAATTCTATTCAAAATTATTAAAGATCAAAAAGACTTTGAGAAGCAAAGGAAGGGAAGCCTAATAGTGAGGTTTCAGGCATCATAACAGATAATAAGAGAGATATTTGGGCCAAAAGGGGTTTTGTCAATATTCCATAAATTATGTGTGGATATTCCCCAATATTTACCTATAAAGTGAACCGTATTCATAAAAATTGGATCCAAATGGATCTTTTCCAGGGATATATGAGTCTGTTCAAAGGACAACTGTAGCTAAATCAATTTACAGGCATGTTAAAGAAGCTGTTATGTGTGCTAGACAGTGAAAATAACAATCTCAGGCACAAGTATAAGAGCACCCATTAGGCCACCAATCTCTGTCCTTATATTAAAAAAATATGATATGGGACCCAAATGAGTGTCTGGGCCAAAATAATCTGCTCAAAATTTGATACCTCAGTTATGTGATCTTGTTATCCATATTGATGAATGTTATCAAGTCTCCACTATACTTGGTGCTATGTAAACAGCTTATGTGCCTTTCAATAATCTGTCTCCTTCTTTACAGGCCACTGTGTTTATGGCCTCTCTATGGCCCCAGTAAAATGCACATAGAAGATTAAGATTTATCAGATGGATCTTCTGTGATTCAGTGACTATGAAATTTTCAGATGTGAGTCTTTCTGATAAAAAAAAAACCCAAAAGCCCACTTCCCTCTTGATTCAATTTCAGGGTTTTTATATGAATTAGCCAGAAAATTATTTCAACTTTATCTTTAATTTGTATTCAAATATTTGTTATTTTGCTACTGAGACTAGATAATGTGGTCTGCATTGAATTTTTGGACTGTTCAGTATGTGACTTTTTGGTCTGCTATCAAATAGGTCAGGTCAATAACAACTTCCTTTCTCTTCTGTTTTTTCTGTTATTGCTGTGTATATACATAATATATACATATATAATATTTAATAAGAGATAAAATATAAAATAAGTAGTGAAATTAAAGCTTCTAGACAAAGTATACTTATAAGAGTAATGGAAACAGGAGTGGATTTGGAGGCAGAGGACTTGAGTTTGAATCCCAACAGGTTTGATACTAGCTGTGTGACCCTAGACAAGCTAATTAATATCCCTGAGCCTCAGCTTCCTTATGTGTAAAATAGAGATAAAGATTAAACCTATTATTTCATTTGCATATTGAACTCCTAGGCAGGGACCCTCTCTTCCAATGGAGGTCAGCACCCTTTCTACAACTTATAATCTTAGTGAGTAGCCTAAATCAGTGAGAAGTTAAGTCACACAGCCAGTACATATCACAGGCAGGACTTGAACCCAGCCTTCAAGGTTTCAAGGACAGTTTTCTATCCACTATGCACTATTCACAGTTTCTCCTATAAAACAAGGATATTATCTGCAATAACCTATTTACAGGATTAGAGTGAGGATTGAATGAAACAATGTATTTAAAGCACTTCATGAACTATAAAATCCTATGTAAGTATAAGCTGAAGTTGAATTAATCCATTGGTGTAGATAACTTGGACAGACCGTGAAGATGGGAAACTGAATAGGAGGAGGAGTATGAGCTGAATCAAATTTGGGAAGTTGCACGATGCCTTCAATGATTTCAAGCTGTTCGCTGCTGCAAAGGTGTATATATTAACAATAGTTTTCCAGTGATGCTATGTGGTTCCAAATCATCTGACCCCATAATCTCAGCAGAATCAAAATTACAGTTACTCAAAGGGCAATGAAAAGATGCCTAGTGGGTATTCTGAAGAATTATCTTCCTAGTTCTTCTTTATATAATGAAATGTCTGTTTTTGCTCATGATTATTACATCCATCGCAAAAAAGAAAAGAAAGAAAATGTGTTCTGAGTTCCAAATAACCAAAGTACAAATGAGATTTTTTGAAAATGACAGAAATATAGACTATATTGCATTGGGGATGAGAAGCAGTTAAAAACAAATGCCTAATGTAAAGTGAAGTGAGCAGAACCAGGAAAACAATTTATGGAATAACAACAATACTGTAAAGACAAACAACTTTGAAAGACTTTGGAAGTCTGATCCACATAATGGAACCAACCACAGTTGCAGAGAATTCATATTTTAAAATGCTATCCAGCCCAGATAGAGAGGTGATGGACTCAGTGTGGATTGAAGCATATTTTTTGGACTACTACCACCACCACTATCATCACCCCATAATCATTCATACTTTAGGAGGAGAACCAAGATAGGCATAATAAAAAATAGCAAAGAACTTGAAATCATTTTAGATTTTGAAATGAATTATTGGTTCGCCTTGGATTGCTACTAAGACCATATTTTATTCCCTAAGCACACGTCAACACAGAGGGAGGTGTTTGAAAAGTCAGTTGAATAAAAGGAAGGAAACTCATATGGTATTAAAATTATCTGGGACTTATTCACTAAGAATACAGTCTATATGGAAACCACCTACACTTATCTGCTATCTGTTAATACCTGATAAGAAAATAGAAAGCAGTATCTGACCCTAGACAGGACAATTTTACTTATGCTTCCCTGACAGTTTTGAAAACCAACTTGATAAACTCAAGATTGTTCTGAAAAATCACATCAAAAATGATAAAAATTACTAGAACCGCTGCAGTAAGATCCATATATGAGGTTTGTCCAAAATCATCATAGCATCATTTTAATTTAAAACATAAAAATGGATTTATTTATAAAATAACACAAAAAGGAATAGCTTAAGTTTCACACACTTCAAGAAAACTGTCAGAACATTAAAAAGAACAATGAATTGTATCTATATAAGCAAAGAAACATACATAATTGAATAAAGTTTTCAGATAACTCGGACAACTCTACTATTCTCTATGAAAGTGTGCGTTGAAGTTTAAATTTGTTTAGAATGATATCTTATAGTCTTCAACTTAGATATTTAATTCTTCACTTCACTTTATCCTTATGCTATCTTTGACCAACTCACCACTGACAAAGTAGAATAAGGAATTAATACAATGATCTGGATAATTCAGTAACCCAAACTTTGTTTTTCATTAACAACTTGGATTAAGACATCAAAGAACCTCAATTTTCCATCCACTTATTTTAACATCAACTTTTCTTCATCTTTCCTACACAACATAACATTAAAATATTTACATAGTACAGAGTGAGTTCCTGAAAGTACAAACTATCAAATTACCACATTCATATTTCAAGGCATACACAGGTCTCCAGTCCATGCTTCCATCCAGCTGTGAAGATAATGCCTATCCTTCTTGACAAAAAGAAAAGAAAAAGAAAAATCATCCTTTTCCTTTAGCTATCTACTTAAGACTTTGAAAGGATGAGAGTAAGATACAGTGAGAATATCCCTGGACAGGAATAAGAGATCTGGGTTCTAATTCTAGGTCTATACCATACCACACCATACCATACCATCAGTTATGAATCACATGACATCTCTGAATCTTCTTTTCTCATCTGTAAAATTAAACAATTGGACTAAATGACCCTCAAGCTGTAAATGACATTCTAGTCTATATGTCTCCATAAAGTTGTATATAGCATACACACATACGCACACATTTAAGGATCGTGTGGGCTTTTTTTTGGGGGGGGGGGGTGGACTAGTCTCATGATTTCATTTGTATAGGGAACTCTCAGTAAGGAATTTTCTTCTATCATTGAAGCCCAGCATCTGCTCTGCAACATATTTATTTTTGTAAAATATGTTGAAAGCATCTTGCACGGGATTGAATTTTAATTTGCTCTATTGTCTATAAACAATAAAACTTGGTACATCACAATTTTAAGGAAACTGTATGTTCTTAAACTGCTGGTACTAAACAAGTATAAAATGTCCAAAATATTGGACCTTAGGATACTGCATAAAAGTGGTTGCTATTGCTTCAAAGAATAGTAATGTATTAGAAGAAATGTATTAGTGCAAATGTTTTCCCTTTGCCCAATTAAAAACTTCAGAGGCACAATACTGATAATATTTGAAAGGGATACTTTAAAGGGATATTCTGAACTATCAAGCTAGTCTATTGATTAAAACATAAAATATAGTCTCACTTTGAAGATTTCTCCTCCTTTCACAAGACACCTGAAATGAACTTTAACCATGCAAAGTGGTGAAACTATCTATAAAAGAGTCTCATGGTAGTGATGTACTAATAAATGTATTTTAGAAATGATTTCAAGCACTTTGATCTCTTAAATAAAATTTTTAAACTGTATTTTCAAATTTCACGTTTATATTACGTTTTAATTACCCATTCTCTCTATCTCATTCTGTCTCTGGCTCTCTCTCTCCCCTATCTCTTTGTCTCTCCTTTCATCTTTACTCCTTCCCCCTCTCCCTTCCATTTCCTCATTCCTCCCCCCCCCCCCCCCCCCCCCCCCCCCCGCCTATCCCCTTAGCTCTCTTTCTTACTTTCTCCCTCTGCCTGTTTCTTTCCCTTTATTTTTACTTTCCTCCTTTCTTCACCTACTCATCTCCCCTCCCCTCACCCCTCCCAAAAAAAATAACATCAAAAAGTCTCGGTGCCACGGCAGGCATTCTTACCTGTCTGCACTAAGCGCCGTGAGAGTGAACACAGAAACTCCCACTGAGGTAAGCTGTATGGCGGGAATAAGTTTGCAGCCCACTTTCCCAAACATCCACTCTTCAAAGAAGTAGCGAGAGGCATCCACTGGCACGCAGGTCACCAGGAGCAGCAGATCCCCGGCTGCTAGGCTAGAGATAAAAATGTTAGGAACGCTTCTCATAGCACTGTTAGTGATGAAGATCTTCATTAGGGTGATATTGCCCAGCAAACCAACTGTGATAATAAGCAAGTACAGCGACGGGATCACGCAGCGGATCACGAACTCCGCCGTGCCCTGTTCTGAGGAAGGCAAGAAATCTGTCTCTAAGACCTCCGGAATCAAGTTGCTTTCATTCTCGTCCCTTTGCAGGGAAAGGTTAGAAAGAGATTTTGTAACCATTGTCTTAACTACTGGAAAATCCACTGTAGTTTTCATGCGTTCTATAACACTGAGGAATGAAGAGCAAAAGATGAGATTGATCGATCTTCCTCTCTTCCTCGTCAAGTTTGTGCCACCAGAGAAAGCGTCCTGCAAAAAATATCAAAGGAAAAAATACAGTGGGAAAGTTGATCCATGCACTCAGGTGCTTTAATTCCTTCCTTAAAGTGCAGACTGTCTCTACCTGAAAACTGGATAAAGTGATTCTTCCTGGTGTTGCAAACTTCACCAGGGTGCGTGAGGGGGGGGGGGAGAGAGAGAGAGGGGGAGAGAGAGAGAGAGAGAGAGAGAGAGAGAGAGGGAGAGAGAGAGAGAGAGAGAGAGAGACGGAGAGACGGAGAGACAGAGACAGAGACAGAGACAGAGACAGAGAGAGATTTCTTAGAATTCCTGTATTCCTAACGGAATGGACCAGATGTGGCAATGCCTCCTGGAACCGTCCAGCAGGACGCGGTTGAAAGTCTGTTAGGATAACCAGGAGGCACTAGGGCAAGTGTACTTCAGGTTTTTAGTCCTGCTGAGTTTCCTTTACTTCTGCAGTTCCCCGAGCATGTGTGAGAGTAGAGGGGACCGGGATCCTCTCTCTCACACTGTGTTCCTATATGCATTCATATCGACCCGCCTCCACAGGGGAGGAGCTTTTCAATTCTGAGGGGACATAGGCTAGAAGTTCGCTAGCTTCTCTGGGTTTGAACTGAAAATACCTAGGTGCCAAAAACCTAAATTGGGTCTGATGGAAGCAAGGCTTCAGAGACTCGTTAAATAAGATCCACAATATTCCATTTTATACCGTATTGCAAAACCCACACCCAATGCTACCATGATAGAATGTAAAGGCTCCATTAAGGATGGACTGAGGAAGCTCTACTGATGTATGGACATAGTGATGTATGGCCAGCTAATACTCTTTGGTAACCGGAATTTACTGTTTAGTATTAAGCTCCTACTACATTAGGCTACAGCTTACTGGTAAAGGAAACTAGCTATTCAAGAAGAAAATAAGAGGGGTTTTGAGAGAATGAAATCATATGGCTGAAATTGTTTGAAAGAATGAAATTATATGGCTGTTGGTCAGTGCAAGGTGTATGCACATAAAAGTGAAGGTAATCACTTCACCTACATAATTCAGACAATATTTGCTGAATTTTCTGAAAAATGTAAGCAATAATATTTTAGTTGAATTAACCAGATTTTTTTTTAAATCACTCAGATGTGATCACTGATCTTTAATCACCTATGATGACTTCTCACTTACAATTTTCCTTCCTTAAGGTGTTCCATTTAACTTAAAACATATTTCCCTGTTGAATGAAAATGTGATAACAGTTGGAAGATGAAAGCTTGTTCAAATGTTATAGTGAAAGGTAGTTACAGTATGATGAAAAGCATCAAACAAGATTAAAAATTACATGCCAATTAGGAATAAATATCTAAGATAATTTATCAGAATGTGGTTGAAATACCATTATGCTGTATTGAATATCTGGTGCTCACATTTCATTGGTACCACCTGTCCCTCTGATTGGACCCTATGGCTGGAGGGCAGGGCAATGGGCTTCAGGGCCTCTATTTAAAGAAAGGAGTCAAGCACAGTTTTTCTCCCCATTTCCCACCAGCTGCACAACATTTGGACTTCTCTCAAACTCTCTAACATACTTACCCCCAAAAAAACCTCAACCTCCCCCTTTCCCTTACCTTCTCCCTCACCTCTTCACCTTTTGGCTTCCTTTTGTGTGCAGTCTCCCCTCATTAGATTATAAACTCCTTGAGGGCAGGGACTGTCTTTGTTTTCATTTGTATTTGTATCCTCAAAGTTTAGCACAGCCCCTGGCACGTAGCAGATGCTTAATAAATATCTATTGACTGACTTTAGATTATCTAAAGTCCTTTACAACTTTAGTGTTTAGCCTATGCTCTGCATATATGAGAGACAATGTAACACAGTGGAAAGAATGCTACAAATGGAATGAAGAAAAATCAGAGACTATGTTTGCCTCTAGACACTTTCTATCTGTGAGATCATGAGCAAATCATTCAGACTCCCTGAGCACCTGTTTTCTCCTCTGCAATAAATAAATGAATGAATGAATGAATGATGCCTATAGTAGCTATTTACCTCACACGGTTATTTTGATGATAAAATGATACAATGTGTTTAAACGCTGTATAAATATCAGTTGCTATCATTACACATGCAAAACAAATTAGAAAATAGAAGCAAGTGTGTAGGCAATCCATTTCCCAAAACACACACATACCCACACACAATACGCACTCAAAGCACTTCTATCTCCATTATTTATACATTTTAGTAAAAATGTATTTTATACTGAATTACCTTTATGCTTTCTGACACTCTTTTTCTTTGTTCACATCTATATAACTCTTAAAATTCAGATGAAAACCAAAATATTCAGCTTAAAATTTCAATTTTGTAAACATCCAAATCTTATATGTATAACAAAGCATTTGGGGTTAATTTTACAAGTCTTCATACAGAAGTTTGATATCACATCAGGCTTAAAGGAGCAAATTCCCAAGTGCTTGGTAAATGTTATTGCTGTGTTTTGTTGCATTTGAATTTGCAGTAGTGGCTTTGTATAATGGAAAGTCAGGAGACACCTGGGTTTTGAAGTCCTATCTTTGACATCTCTTGACTTTGTGTCTATGAGCAAGTCACTTAATTTCTTTGAGTATCTATCAGCTTTCTCATTTGTGAAAATGAGATAGACACCTGCAGTACCTACCTTCCTCACAGGATTGTTGGATCAAATATGATCATGTACATTAAGAGTGATAATATAAGCAGATCTTGAATAAATTTGTAATTTTTTAGTGAAATGTGTAAGTGCAAAGTTTTCAATGCTTCCTATCAATGATATCAGCTTGTATTCAATAAATCAAAGATTAGGTTTGATATATAAAATATTCAGAAATTTTTAAAGACAGTACAATGAAAATTAATGGAATTGTCGTTACTCCAAGTATTAAAGAAAGATGGCCCAATTTACTATAAATATTTTACAGCAACTTTTCTATTTAAGAACCCTAAAAGAATAACCTCAGTATGTGTATATACTCCCTTCCTCATGTATATATGTACAAGCATATGAGTATACATTCACACACATACATACAGAAACTCTCAAACACACACATAGGAATTGAATTTAAAACCCTGGCATCATTAATATTGTCTTAAATTTACATAGGCCCTTCAATTGCTTATACTTAACTTTTTTTGGACCAGATCTGAGATTTTAATGTCTGTAAGTGAGGATACTCCCTCTACCAATGAAGATCAGTAACTATTCTGAATCTTATTCTCATAGAAAGAGAAAGGTACCAGAAGTATTGAAAGGTTAAATTACTTTCCCTGTGTCATAGAATAATTCAGAATATGGACTAGAGGCAGAATTTGAATACTGGGCTTCCTGACTCCAAGTAAAAAATTTTGAAATTACAACAGAGAGTACTGAGATGGCACTTCTTTAAGGTGTTTATGCTTGCTAACACACCAAAGATAAATAATTTGGATGTTCCTATACTTTTGATCCAGCATCTTTATTAGCCTACTCCAATTTATGTAACATAATTATATTATAGAGATACATAAACACATATATCTACACATATTGTCACTTCTGTTCCCATTGCACATCTCACATTTGTCCCCTTCTCTTACACAGCCACTACCCTGGTTGAGGATCTCATTATTTCTCACCTGAACTATTGTGATAACCTCCTAATTATGATCCCTGTCTCAAATATCTCCCCTTTTCAACCCATCCTCCACACAGCCTCCATAATAATTTTACTGGGACAGGTGTCAACATGCCAGCCCCTTGATGAACAAACCCAAATAACTCCCCATTGCCTCTAGTCAACTATAAACTCCTCCATTTGGCATTCAAATTTTTTTACAACCCTGCCCCTTTCTATCTTTCAAATCTTTTTACATATTATTTTCCTCCTTGCACTACGTGATATAGATATAGGGACTTACTTTCCATAGAAAGAACACTCCTTTTCCCTTCTTTTGCCTTTTCATCCTCTGTGCTTCTTGACTGGAATACACTCCTCCACTTCTAGCCCCTAGAAAAATTGATTTCATTCATGACTCATCTCAAGTGATTCCCTATACATGAAGCCTTTCCTGATCCCCTCCCCCACCTCCATGGCTAGTGTCCTCTTTCTCACAACCATCTTGTATCTATTTCATATGTATTATGTCTATGTTTAGACATATACATGTTATCTCACTGCTTAGAATATATATTCCTTGAGGGACTGTTTCAATTCTGTCTGTTTCCCCAGCTAGTAGCACAGTGACTGCCCATAATAGCACTTAATAAAAGATTTCTGATTGATTCATTGACTTACATATGGCCACAAAGGTCTCATTCCAATGTTCCATTGAAACATAGAGGAGACCCTGGTTTCTGGAAGACTGGGATATATATCAGTGTGCAATATCTGGAAGTTTCTTTCAAGTCATTTCATCTCTCTAGGTCTCAGTTTCTTCATCTGTCAAATAAAGGGATTGGGTGCCTCTAAGGTCTCACCCAGCTATAGAGCTCTTATTCTTGCCCCAGTTTTTGCTCTGAGATGGCACTTTTAGAGGCAAAGCACTAAATGATGGTCAGATTTGAGGAGATCCATCTGTTACTTGGCAATAATATATTAGAATCAGGAAGTAATGACAAAGGAAATGAAGACCAATAATAATTCATTTTCATATCACTTTAAGGCTTATGAATGTTTTCCTATCACCGTGATGAGGTAAGATGTGTAAGAACTTATATAGTTTCCCATTTTATAAATGAGGAAATCAAGATTCGGAAAAGTTAAGTAAATTTCCTAGTTAGACAACTAGTTGAGTATGTCAGTTTAGATATAAACTCAGATGTTCTAACACCAAGTCCAGCATTATTTACACCAGAGGTATAAATTATGTGGTGCACTGACAACATGCCTGCAACACTCCAGAGTGAGGCCTAAACCTGATTGAAATGAAATTAAGAAATAATTAACAAAATAAATAAAAATCCAATAGAGGACAGATAATACTACATTTTAAAACTAAGTCCATATGCAGCCTACAGAGATTCTAATGTATGGTTTAGGGGCCCCCATTTCTATTTGAGTTGGACACTATTACTTTATACCACATACCACACTGTCAAGGGCACTGCAAGAACACTAGACCCACTGTGTATTAGGTATGGATGTGAATAGGTATGAGATTTGACCAACTGGTAAGTCAAACAGGGAAATGAAGCTAAACCCTTGTCAGCAGTTAGAGACTACAAGTGCTATGTATTGGGGAGATGAAGAATATTGTCTATGGGTGAACAGAAAGGGAATATCATTGTGATTTGTGAGAATGAGGGAGGACAAGAGCAGTATTGGTTTTTCAGGGGTTTGGGGGAATTGGGGTAATTAGGACAATGTGAGAGGAATCATGGTGATTTTAAGAAATGGGAAACTGGTAGCATGATTTGACACAGCCATTGTGGTGACTCAGAAAATCAGAACCAAAGAGACATTAAAATGATGAAATTTAAAGAAGCAGGTTCAAGGTTTGTGAGGGTTATTAATCTTTTCATATCCTTCAATTTATTTCATCTTCTAGCTCCCCACCATCTTTTTTTCTTCCCCCCTCCATCCCTGTGTTCTTTTGTCTTTCAGTCTTTGCCTCTTTTTGTCTTCCTTAAAGGTCTAGGATAGGGAACTGAAATACATATTATTATTTATTTTGCTCATTAAAAAAACTTTTTTTCTTTTCTCTTATATGTAAAAGCAAGTACATATTTATTGTAAATATTGAATATTTATTACATTGACTATTGAATATTTATTTTTTCTTTTTCTCCAAAAAAGAGTCATTCTCCTTGACTATAACCATTGCCACTTTTCCTGAGTTTGAGATTTTGACACAAATCATATATATACACACATGTATATGCATAATTATGTGTGTATGTATATATCTGTATATGTATGTACAACCAAATAGTGTGCCATACAAGGATTGAATATCAATGATTAGCCAGAACAGAAAATTTAAGGGAATATGATAGCTGCCTTCAGGTATTTGAAGATCCTAATCCAAAAGTGCATTATTAGAAACAACAGATCAAATAGAAGTCAGGTTATTGTTCAATATAAAGAAAAATTTTGTAAAAACTATAACAAAGTAGAATGGGCTATCTCATGAAGTAGTGATGTGGGCCATCATGAGTGCTCTTTAAACATAAGTTAGGTTATTTCTTATTGGAGATATTGTACAAAGAATTTCTATTCAGGTATGGATTCAATTAGATTATCTCTAAGGTCTCTTCCAACTCTGAAATTCTGTGTATAGGTATCAAGGAACTTCTCCAACCAACTTGCTTACAGGGTGGTATGTCTTTGTTGGGGTTCTTTGTTGCACCTCCCTAGGAAGGTAGTGCTTTTTGACAACTCTTAAAGGATGAGTTTCATAGATAAAGGATACTCCCAAGATGAATTGGTTGACTAGGACTCTAGTATTGGAGTAGCCACTCCCCTTTACACTGGCATATAAGACAGTCAACAAACCTGTTAAGCCCTTTTCCTTTTTCTACCTTCTTATTAAAAGGTCCTGGTAGCACAGAGTGGGAAAGTAAGGGTGATTTTAATGGCTGACTTATAGCAGAAGCTTATGATGAACTTCAGAACCCAAGAAGCAACCCCAGGGAACAACCATCCCACCACCCTCCCCATTCAGTCTGAGAAATGGTATCTTCTCAGACCAAAACACAATGGCATCTGGTACAATAGTGGAGTGCTGAGAGTTCTTGGAGGGCCATGTGGAAGAAATGGCTATATCCATGCCCACTTAGCCCAAGAGGAGATTAAACACTAAACAGTGTTGACTTCTTGGCCTCAACCTTGGTAAGGCAGTGAAAAACTTTACAGTCATACATCAGTCATGAAAAAGAAAAACAGAAATCTAAAAGGTGAGTGATTCAGAGGATTACCTATCTAGAAATAGTAAGTCCAATAGTCATACCACCTGTCCTTAAAGCCAGAAAACAGAATTCCCTAGTAATTATGATTCCTAGTCCTTCTTTCTAGAAGAGAAGTGGAAAATGTCAAGGTAATACCATCATTGGAGATTTCCTCAGAAGTAATTCCAAGGTGAAGAGAAAGTATCTGACCTATGGAGGGAAGAGAAATTGCTAGAACTTTGCTTCTCAGAAAGAAAAGAGGATGTGACTCTAGGTGCTAAAAAGATCAATAGCAAGGGACTAAATCACGGCACAGAGGATCAAAGAATCAAAGACCTTATCCTTTATTGTTACTATGAGTTGTTCAGACAGTGTGAGACTAATGGGAGGTAGGATTACCTATCTAGCAATCCCAAGAACATTTACCTCCTGAGATAGTCCAGAATCTCAGAGTAGCATCATTAAAATATTAGAATATTAGCTGTGTATGAGTCACAGGGAAATGGAAAGGAGATTTACTAGAACAATGAGCTTTCTTCTGTCTAGCAGTCCTAAATTCACTTCCCTTTTAGAGGAGCCCAAACCACAAGGAGGTGCTATAAATCTGGGTACTAAATGTTTCTGTGGAAAGAGACTACCCAGGATGTCTATAGTTGCTCTATTGACAACCATATGTTCAGTTCCTAGGGGTCCAAACCATTGGATGACGCTGAAAGAGGACTATAAGACCCTGGGAATAACCAGAGAAAAATGAAATTCTATTGACTATTTATAGGTTACTGGGAGTCCTTCATGTTTTGGAAATTTTTTGTACTTGTTTATGGACTCTCTGAGTCCTTTGCATTTTTCTGTATTTTTTGTGGAGTGAACTAAAGGTTGTCCAGTAATAGATATAGGTATAGATAGATACTCATTACATTGAGTATTTATAAAAGATATAGGAGTAAGGAAGTGCCCTTTTGCTCAAAAAAAAAAAAGACAATGATATTTCTTGATGTTTCTCAGAGTATACTCTGGATATGTGCCTGACACAGTGATTGGAAGTGGCGGTGGGGAACATTCCAAGAACTGAATCCTGTCTATAGTGGCCTAGGGCTTGAGAACAATGGGCCATGGGTTACATATTATTGCATGTACATTATTTTAAACATATCTATTATTTACAATATTAACATATAAGGTTTTCTCTCTATACATATGAATGGGTAAAGTTAATAAAAATATTAGTAACTGGTCATATTGATCAAACCTATCCCTACCTTTTTTCATAGATCTTGTTCTATATAAAATATCTTTTTTCTTCAGAGTTCTTTAAAAAGTTATTAGATAACATCTACTAGAATAAAAGATTAAATTCAGTGACAATACCATGACCGCAGAGGTTCTTAATGCTACTTTGAATGATGTCAATGAGAGAAATTATTTATTAATATTTATTAGTAGTAATAGTTGAAAATTATATAGTTATGATTATTTATTCAAAGTAAACCACATTTACAATTTCCCAATTGACTAAAAATATGGAGAAAATAACATCCAGCTGTGTTTTATTCATTGATTTAAAACAAAAGTTCTATTTGGGTATAACAAAATGCTGCCTTACAGGTTATTTATTAACAAGGTGTCTCCCTACTGCATAATAAGGTAACTAAAATTTCTTCAAGTATATAATAACAGAAATAACCTTGTTTGGTGACCCTTATTAAACAGGAAGATACATACTTGCCAAAAGTATTTGTAACTGTGGTAGAGGAAATCCAGTATAGCGTCCAGGTCAGGAAAAGCTTCCTTATGGATGGTGAGGTTTTTGAGATGATCTTGTTTACAGATGACATTTTATTGATTAATTGTATCAAACTGAAGACATAGTAGAACTTCCTGGACTAGACCTATAATCACTCAAAGGAGTCGTATGTCCATCCACATAGAAAGTCCAAATGCATAACGAATGTGTATTGCCCAGAAATCAACATTTGTCTGAATGGACCCCCTATAGAGATTTCCAATAATACCTATGTCTGGGATAGATAATACAGAGGGACAATGGACTGGACTCGGTGTTGAAAAGGCAGAGAAGAGTGAACTAGATTCCCTTTAGGAAACTGCAAAGCACTTTTCTGAACCATAAGATTCCTATAATAACAAAAGCTCATTTTTGACATTTTGTTTTTAAGATAGGTCTCCTTATCTCACTCCAATTGGAAATGCAACAACTACTCATGAACAAGACCCCAATATCAATCCCTGGGGGCTCACAGTATGGCTGATAGACTTAGTGATGGACACCAAATCAGCTTTAGCCCTTCTACAACTCAGAATTCCTGAATTCAAGTGATTCATCATCCTTACCCTCAACCAAAGTAGAAGGGACTACAAGCATGTGTCACCACACCCAGCCCACATCTTTTCAATATAAACATTTTACCATTGATGTCGTATGGCATCAAAACTTGAAACACCACTGCCTCTAAAGAATTAAAAATGAGCATCACAGAGAAGGCGATGGAAAGAAAAGCTTGTGGTGAGTGTGAGTGACTGTAATATATAAAAGATGAGATACTCCAAGAACAAGAGTCAAAGATGCCATCAAAAATTATATAATGGAAACAGACTATTAGTTGGTCCTGTGGTGAGAGTGAGATATGGCAGATAATAGCCAGAATATTGCAGTATTGCTCCCTCCCCACCCCCTATCCCTACCAATGTCAGGCAAAATCTCAGGACATATGGACAAAAGTCACACAGAAAAGATAGGAATGGGTATATTGCAATTGCAGAGTTTTAGACCTAATGAGATCACAAATCCACTTAAGCAGTAAATAGTGAGTATGTTAAGGTTAATAAAACCCTCTACAATACATTATCTAATTCAATTCTCATAGCAACTTTATGAAGTAGTTATTATTATCTGTATTTTATAGATCAGGAAACACCAAGAAGAGCAAGAGGCAGGCCTGATAACCCAGGTCTCTCCTGCTCTTAAATCCTGAGACCTGTTCACTATTCAATGTGACTAACTCTTAACGTGGCAATTGCTAAAATTATTTTCATAATTACTAATACAATTTGAGGTTTACACAATCAAGGACCTACTTTAGATATGGCATGCAGAAATAGAAAGCACATTGTATGAATTGTTAGGAGAACAGGATTCTAGATTTAGGTCTGACATGTATGTCCTTAGGAAAGTTATTTAACAATTTTCCCATCTATAAGTGGGAAGGCAAGTATGGCACAGATAGATAGCTGCCCTCTGATTTGAAAAGACATAGATTCAAATTCTGCCTCCAACACATACAGGCTACTTCCAACACATACCAACACAGTCCCGGTCAAGTTATTCAACTTTTCAGTGCCCTCAGCTACTCTCTGACATAATAAAGTTTCAGAATAGATGATGATCTGAGTTGGTAGGGGGATTTTCTTCATTAGGAGCTTTTAATACTATTGAAATTACAAGTTTGGTTTTAAAAATTGAGGTTTGGGGTTGAATTTGATGTTCTTTAATGTCCCTTCCACTCTATGCTATGTCACAGAAATATGTGTGTGTGTGTGTGTGTGTGTGTGTGTATAAATATATATCTAAACAGTATAGCCTCATTTATGCAGCATTGTCAGGGAATTAAATGGCCCTAATAAATATTTCCTCAATAACTGAAGTTAATGCTTTACACATTTATATTTTTTTATTTCAATAGGTTTCAATAGAAAATTTCCTAAAATGTGTTATGAACTTCCCAATATTATTAGAATATACAGACCATAATATATAATTCTCAATGTATCAAAGCTCATCATTATGAATATCAATGATTATATGTACTACTTTAATGATATCCTCAAGGAGTTCTTGAGGTGGGGAGAACTTAACTTGCTTTTTCCCCCAGGACACTGTACTTTTTTAGTTGTTACTTCTGCTATCTTCCCTCTAAAGCAATACCCTCAGGGTATATGAAGTTATATGGGGCTATTCCTCATTTCACTAAGTATTTCCAAATGCCTGCGCTATTTTTAATGATTTTCTTCTCTTCCCACCTTTCTGATTGATTCAGTTCTCTCCTTTTTCTTACTACTATCAATGCATCTGTTTCTTATGCTTCTACTCTTACCTACCAAATGTTGCCCCATAATCTATTTTTGGTCTGCCCACCCTGGTTGTAATTTAGAATGAAACCACAGGTTAGTAGGGGAAATTCAATAACCAATAACATGTATAAAAATGTTATATTTGTTGTGTTTTAGAAGGGAAGGGTTGACTCCTTTATGAAATAAAGTCTATAGATTTTGTGACTATTCTGGCTTATTTCTGTTATCTGGATGAGATTTCAGGTAATCTGATACCCAGATTAGTGGAACATCCTAGTATGTTAAATTGCCTTCCAAGTTATTATTTCCATATTTATTTCAACTGCTATTAATGTAAATTCATTCAATTCTCTGCAACCTGCTAATGGACTAGCCATATTTAGGCTTATTCAAAGTAAGTCTTTTTTAAGTATACTTCATTAGACAGCTAGAAATGGAAGTGACTAAGGTACTAAAAATAACAATGTCCTTTCTCTATGATAGCTTTATTGTTTCATTTAGGAGGAAAATCTTGCTTTCAATGTCTTTCTAACAATATCTTTTGTTTCCTTAATTCCTTTACTGCCATTGATGTCTTCTTTGTTATGCTTATTCCAAATCATTCTATAGCTCAACAGAAATTAGGAGAAAATGAAGTCTGAAGTTTCCTATCCTCTCATTTAAGTTCCACTATTAAAAAAACCCTAGAAAACCAAAATAATGGCTTCCTTTGTAATAATACTCCCTCAAAATACCTAAGGAAAATGTGAGACAGAGACCTAGATTAGAGAATGAATATTGTTCAGCTTATGTGGGCCTTTGCATTATTGTTCAGGAAGTGATACTTTCCATGAGGTAGAACACAAAAGTTGAGCAGACAGGAAATGCTAGATAGGTTTCTAGTCCCTCCTGAGGAAGGCCTTCACAGTTACAATTCATTATTTTGTTTGATGTGTTATAAATTCTGGAATAAATAATGATGATGATGATGATGATGATGATAGCTAATATTTATATGGTCCTTACTATGTGCCAGGCACTGTGCTAAGAACTTTAAAAATATCTCATTTGATCCTCATAACAATCCTGAGAGGTAGATGCTACTTATATTCCCATTTTACAGATTAGGAAACTGAGGCAAACAGAAGTTAAAGGACTTGCTAAGGGTCATATAGCTAGGAAGTGTCTGAGGCTAGATTTCTAGTAATTTAATTGAATATTATTAAGCACCAAATTTGTCCAGGGCACTGTCCTTGGGTAAAATAAAGGTAAAAGATAAAATAATATCCCAAAACTATTTTGATAGTTTAGCAGCTCTTTGATCTTATTTATGTGGGTAATCCCTTCAGTGATGTATATTGCAACCCATCCAAGCCTTCTCAATTTCTTTGCTTCTTATCATTGGTCTCTGGTAGATCTGCTTAAACTGTTCAAACCTTCTTCTATATAACTTAATTTTACATAAGCAGCAACAGAAGGTATGAATTATTCATATGTTACTTTTCACTCTCAATTGTGAGGAATGATTATTTTTCTCTTCTATTAATACATAACTGTTGTATTAGAACCAAAGTTTTTCTTTTCTACTCTCCATCCAGAAATCAACCAGTGTGGGAAATCTCTCTAAAACACTTATTCGGCCAGGATGGCTGAGATCTAATCATAGACAGCAAAAGAAATTCTAAGTTCAGGCTAGTGGGTACATTCTTGATCATTGTGTTTGTTCAGACAGGTCTAGGAAAATATGGATCTTCTCTTTTGTCAGACAAGCAATATGGAAATTGAAATCTTTGACCAGTTGACCAAGATTTAGGTGATCGAATTCACATGCCCCAATACCCATATTATAATATAGCCCACCCTCTCACTGTAATATTCATTCTCTCATTAATTGTTAACCAATCAGAGTTGATTGCCACCCTCAGAAACAATTGTTCTTTTTTTTTTTTGAGTGAGGCAATCGGGTTAAGTGACTTGCCCAAGGTCACACAGCTAGTAAGTGTCAAGTGTCTGAGGCCAGATTTGAACTCAAGTCCTCCTGACTCCAAGGCCTTAAGACTCCAAGGTCCTCCTGACTTTATCCACTGTGCCACCTAGCTGTTCCAACAACTGCTCTTCCAAGGGCATATAAACTATAAGCCAACCTCCATGAGGGGTCTTAGGTCTAAGAGAGAGATAGCCAAATGACCATCCTTTTATTAATAAACATGCTGGTCTTATTAATAAAATGGTTAAATAACTCAGAAATTATGTCTCTCAAACCTTTTTAAACACCACACAAATCATGACAGGTTCACTTCCTTTTCCATTCATTCTGTCTCCTTCATAATTCTTTGTTGATAATATGTTGCCACCTGCTCATAACCACTATCTACCTCTCCATTATCTTTTGAGTTACCAATAACTCTAATTTTTCAGACACTACCGTTCTGTGGCTTAAATTCATAAAAGTATCAGTAGAAAGTTATTGATATTAAAAAGATGAGGCTATGTCTTAGCCTTATAAAAATTACTGTACAATTTTTAAAAGGTAATCCAGGCTATTCTCTTCTGTCTGTTCAATTCTAGGCCCAAATTATGATTCATATACAATATTTGCCTAAGACATATGTACTGATGGACAGGCTCTATGAGTTGTCCATCCAATAGTATATCACAGTCTGTGCAATTAAAAATTCTTCATTTACTTGGTTTTTCCTATATTAATAGGAAAAAACAAATCTTGGGCCAAATCTTTAATGGATTATGGATATCATTTAGGATGAGGATGTGCAGGATTACAAGAATTAATGGATTCAGCACAATAACATACAAACAGGAGCATCTGGAAGTCCTCACCCTCTGTAGAGCAAACCTTCAGTTAGACTCTGTGCTAAATATCCTTCATAAAATTGGAAAACATTTTTGGCAAGCATTCCTCTTTCTGTCTCATGTCTTGCTTGATATTATATGGGAATTGATGAACAAAGTGATCTCTGTTGTTATATCTTTCAAGGAATCTTGTCTGATAATGATAGATGCCCAGGAGACACTTTGTTGAAAGAGTAAGGAGGAGATTACTGAGTCAAACACATCTTTTTATAGTCAACAAACAGCAAATCCAGTGGAATACTGTATTTGCTACACCTTTGAGTCAACT
The DNA here is from genome assembly GCF_900497805.2 of Vombatus ursinus. Taxonomy (NCBI): domain Eukaryota; kingdom Metazoa; phylum Chordata; class Mammalia; order Diprotodontia; family Vombatidae; genus Vombatus; species Vombatus ursinus. Next base: position 6,308,200 of record NW_020948910.1, on the reverse strand, counting down.
ATGTGACTAAAATATAAATGTTTTGCTATGGCATATTTAGGAAAGCTATGTGTTTCCTTATTATGCGTTCACCAAGGATGTGGTTGTTGTTTAGTAGTGTCTGACTCTTTATGACCCCAAATGGGATTTTTTTTTGGCAAAAACACTGGAGTGGTTTGCCATTTCCTTTTCCAGTTAATTCTATAGATGAAAAAGCTGAGGTAAACAGGGTTAGGTAAGTTGTCCAGGGTCACACAGCAAACAAGTATCTGAGAGCTGGATTTGAGCTCAGGTCTTCCTGATTCCAGGCCTGGTGCTTTATCCATTCTGCCACCTAGCTACCTCTTCATCAAGAATATAGATTACTTTATAAAGGCTTTGTAGAGGTAGAAAAATAGATATATGAATCAGTAGTTGCTGATATTTATTTGGTCGCCTTTTTCAGTAATAATAAAGGTTGTAAATTTTTTTTCTCCAAACATTTCTTATCTTATGATCTTTCAATTGTCTGAATTGATTTTTCAACAGTCTCAAAATTTTGTTACAACCAGCACAGATCGCCTCATTTGTATATTCTTTTTTTTGTTGTTTTCTTTAGTATCATTTCTACTTCTTCATGTTTCACAATAGGAATTGTGATATTAGAGTAATGTGTTCTATCTGTTGTCATTAATATAAAAACATTGCTTATAGAAATTTTGACAGATACTAATATCTGTTTTTGTTTGTTTTGTTTTTTACTGATGGAACTGTGCATTCTTAAAAGCAATTTCAAATTAGGCTAAAAGTGACTAAAAGTATCCATACCCTTTGACACAAAAATCTTATTGCTAGGTATACACTCCAACAAAGATAGAAAAGACTTATATACACCAAAATGTTTATATTGACATTTTTCCTAGCATAGAACCAGAAACAAAGTAGATGGTATCTGCCTATCACTGGGGTGGGGGAACTAAACAAATCGTTAAGAAACAATGATAATGAAGGACACTGAGAAGCATGGGAAGACATGTTAATCAATATAAAACAAAATGAGCAAAACCAGGAAAACAGTGTACATAATGCCTAAAATAACATAAATGAAAGGAACAATAGTAACAACAACCAAAAAGCCTCTCAACAAAATGAATGCTGAATAATTATAATGATCAAACTTGGCTCTAAAGAAAGAGAAAAAAATGTCCCTTTCTCTCTTTTTTTGCAGAGACAAGGGACTGTGCCTCTGCAACACTGCATATTGTTAGACTTAGTTGAAGTATTGATTAGTTTTGCTTGACTCTTTTTTTCTCTTTTTTATTCTTTATTACAACAAATAGCTCTTTGAGTGGGGAGGGGAGTAAATATAGTTGAAAATATAAGTAATGTAAAAAAAGATACTAATATATTTTTAAAAAGAAAGCTTTATAGATCTTTTTTGATTTTTATCTTCATTGTTGCCCTTCCAGTTTCATCTTTAAATGCTATCAGGATCATTTGACTTAGTTGTGTTTCTAATCAAGCTTTATCAAAACTTATTTTTCCTATTGTTTATAAATTTTTATGAGATAATACTGCTCATTATATTCTACTTTCTCCTCCATAATACTTTACAAATAATTTGATGGTGTCCTTGACTGCTATATCTTTCCGCTTGGCAAAGAGATAAAGGGTTAACTGGCTGACTCATTTTCTTGGCTCTTCATCTCTGATATGGTGATCAATTTACATTCATTAGGAAACAATAAAAGTATATGTAGAAAGCTTATTTCTTATTTTGGCATAAAACAGCATGTCTAAGTAGCTCAGATAGTAATTGCCTTTATCATACATGTCTTTTTATTTTTTCTTATTAATTACAATTAATTAAATAATTTGTCTTATCTTTAATGATCATTTATGTTTATTTTTAATAGTCTTATCTATAAGGATTTTGTCAGTATGAATTACTTTCTCCACTTATGTAGCTGTCAACCAATCTATGATTTAATAGCTGTTTCCTGAGGCAAACAGAAGTTGTGATTTATCCAGGATCACCCTGTTAGTAAGTGTTAGAGAGAAAAATTTGAACTCAATCCTTTCTGATTACAAACCCAAATCCACCCATTATACTACACTGCCTCATTTGAAACTAGTACATGTGAATATCAACTAAGACTGATTTTACTTGGAAATAACTTGAACCAATGAGCTACTTTGGAAACAAAATAATGTCAATAAAGATACAAAAAGTGTAGAAATAAGACTAAGAAGATGTCACATTATTTTAATACACTCTTGAATTCACTATATATAATGAAAGCATTTCTTCCATTTTTAGTTAGATAATTCCAAAATAGCTTTTGCCCAAAGACCACCAGCTTCCATTTCAATCTATAGGGAACATTTTACAGAGTAGCTTTATTCTCAAAATGACAAGGTAAGCAAGAACTCTGGTCCTTTTTAATTAAATTGTGTTTTCTCTTTCTAAAAAGTCTGTTTAGCTCAAAAAGTACATCTGGTTTATATTTTGAAAACTCAGTAGAGCAAATAAAAAAAGCAATTTGCTTAGTGCTTGTCAGTATTTCTTAACACTTAGATTGAATGGAAAACTGGTGGATAACCTGCTTGGTGTGTGTAAAAGATAAGCAAGGTTATAATTTCTTAGGAGGCAGTAGCTGCCAAGAATCTCATATGAATTCAGTATATCCTGCTTAACCAAAGAATCACCTCAATTTGCTCCAAGTTTGTTTATTTGCTTGTTTGTTTGGTTTTGCAGTAGAAAATTGGCAAGGAAGCTATGTGGACAAACTATGGCTGCTTTTCAGCAACAGAAAATGAAGCAAGTTTTCAAATTTTGAAAGGGAGACAAGAAATGACCATTTGGGGACACACAGAATTCATTTTTCAGTATTTCTGTATCTGTGATGGAAGGAATAGACACACAAACTTCAAATACACTGTGGAGGAGAGATGAAATAAATCTTTAAAATCATTTAATGTGACTCGACCATTCCCCAATTGCAGGACTGTGTAAGATTGCCCAGTCATTAAACTGACATCCTTATAACGGGGCTGTGAAATAAAAATCTGCCTAGAAAAGCTCAGTATTGCATGGCTCATAAGCGCCACCTACCGAGATTTGGTCATATTTCATCAATCTTACTAACAATCAAGCTGTTTTATATACTCAAAACAAAGGACTTACAGGAACAAATCACGAAAATTATTTTGACAAATTGATAGAATTACTCCATAGAAGAAGCCTCATTTAGGATAGACAGTATTCCAAGAAAGATATGCACCATTAAGACTCCCTGTTCTTTTCCATCAAAGCTAAAAGTCATTTAACCTTTCCAAACATCCTCACTTATGCTGTAAGACTAAAGGACTCTGATGGAGAAAATGATGAGATGGGATTTTGGTTCTTCCCCCAAACTAAGGAAAGGAATTTTCCAAATGAAGAGAGATGACCCATAAGGGAGAGGATAATGATGTGGAAGAGTCAGGGGAGATGTGTTCCACTTATACATCCTGGAAGAATAATATTCAATATAAAGGATAATTTGAGAGGGAAAATTTGCCGTCCATCTAACACCATGTGAATTTGTGGAGGACTTCCTTCTACAAGCTTACAACATCCAAGCCTAACTATTATATTAAGGAATGAGATTTTTTTTTATTTTACTTTGGTAATTGATAATTATTATCTAGAAGAAAAACAGAGCAAATTAATATGAACAAACCCCCCATTTCATTTTCTAGAGATGTATCTCATGAAGAAAACTTTTTTTTGTTAGGCAATTGGAGTTAAGTGACTTTCCCAGGGTCACACAGCTAGTAAGTGTCAAGTGTTTGGTCTGAGGCTGGATTTGAACTCAGGTCCTCCTGATGCCAGGGCTGGTATGCTATCCACTGCGTTACCTAGCTGCTCTTTGAAGAAAACTCCTAAGCCAATTGCGTGGCTCATGCGACAGTAGTAAATACCATATCTATGGCTATAGTTGTTATTCTATTTATTTGATCTTCATTTTAACTATTTATATGATATTAAACATATGAGTCTAAAATCAATTGTCTGGGAAAATAATAATAAATAATATTTACAAAGTACTTCAACATATCTAAAGTACTCTTTATACATCTAAATTCAGTAGAACCCTGCTATTCCATCGGTGTTGTAAGGAGAAGATAATAACCACTTTAATAAGATTATCATATTATATAGTATACTATATTTTATATATACTATAGTATATATTATTGCTATATTATATACTAAAGTATATATGGCATTCATATATGCTATATATATTTGTATGCTACATACTATATAGCATATAGCTTTTGTTTGTCCTTCATTTTCAAAGAGGACCAGTGACATCATGGGGTGATATCTTGACTTGTGAGTGAACTGAATTTAAGTGAAGCAGAGTTGCACAAAGTCATCACCCTAACTCTATCTTCCAGAGTCATCAAAGTCCAGGGGCAAGACATTTGGGAGACTTCGTAATGTTCATGGGATAGATAAATGAGGTATATGGGGTGTTCAAGGAAGACTAACACCTCTTGTGTAAGAGCTTGCTGAGTTCATTTCAGTGTTACTTATCCACATTTGGTGTTCACCTTTACTCAATTCTCACCTGTAGCTCCAAGAATCTGTAGCATGTGCAGTGGCCACACCCCAGTTAAACTGTCTGAGCAGACGGACTAAACCGTGTTGAAGGAAACCAATGGACCTCAAACATGTCGGTGAGTTAGAGGAAGGTCTATTCCAAGGATGTAAAGACTTCCCTAAGCGGAACAGGCAGTTGAGAACAATCTGTTCCAATGACTATGAAGGCAGCTGAAGCAGGCAGGTGCTGTAGAGCACTTAGAGCTTGGTGAGACATTGAAGATGCCAAGGTCATCCACTGCAGCCCGGGACATTGTTAGTCATCTTGACTTTTGTCTTGGCACTGGATGTTGATGATTCCAGAAAAGAGTGAGGTTGACAGTTTCGTGTAACTCTACATCACTTAAATCTAATTCACTCATAAGTCAAGATGTGATCTCATGAAGTCATTGGTCTTTTTCGAAACAAAGGACAAACAACAACATATTACATAACTATTTGCTATAATAACAATAATATGTAATATATTAATAATACATAATAATAAGAGAAAGAATACATACATCACCACGTATATAGAATATGTCTTACCTGTAATCTAACTGATTTCAAAGTAGAAAAAGTAGCTTTGCTTGCTTTAATTTGGAAGTAATGATTTATGTGAAAATATCTAGAAATTTGCTTAAAAACAGAAAATGATTGACATTTTTATATGAATGTTCTGAAGCTTTGAAACCAGATAAATGCATTTTAAAAATCAGTTGTTTTGATTCAGTATATCAACAAATGATCTACACATTTAAAATCTTTTCTTAAAATTCAATTTAATTGCATCCAAATTTTTGAAATTCATCCTCCACATTCCTAAGATGTTTTTCTGCATGAAGACATCAGTTAATAAATAGAGTTTACTCAAAGTTAATACATGTAGTGTTAAAGGACTCTAAGAAGGTTAAAAGTTTGATGTAAATTTAGCCCACCTGCAGCAATCTCAGCAGAGGACAAAAATTTAAATGTGTCTAGATTGACAAAGTAAATTACTTTTTCACCTTTCAAGGCAATTTCCAGGAGTTAGAGCCAAGAGCCTTATCTAAGAAATGGCATGAAGAAACATCTTTATCTTTTTTTTTTTAAAGATAACTGCAGTTAGGTTTGTTTTTTTTTTTTTACATCTTTGTGTGCAATAACCTCATTTATTTCAAATGGTGTTGTAGCAAAAGAAAATTGTTCTCATATTAATTTAATAGGAATGATTATCATTCCACATGAACTACCTTTTTCAAAAATTTATCAAATTTTGAGTAATAAGTGGTAACTTGAAATCATGATTGGGATAGTAATAAAAGATATTATCTTTCCTTCTATTTCAAGGAGATGAAAGGGCATATGTGTGTGTATGTGTACTACCAGCTAATGTAATGTAATACCAGCATCAAAGAAATACAATTAGTAAATTCAAGGATTTCTGTTTATACTTTCATTATCAAGGCTAATGATTGGATTTAAATCAGCTCTAACCTGATTAGGATCATCAGTAAATATTATTAAAACAAAGTATAGGATAAGGAAAAGTAACTCAATAATGGAGAAGGGCAAATGTTCCAATTTTTTAAAGGGATGAGAATAGTCTCCAAACTATAGTTAAATTGACTTGTATTTCAGGGGGGCAAAAACTCTAAAAAATGAAAAGGATGGTTAGTGAACATTAAAAGCCAGCATGCTCAAGAACCAGTCATGTCAGATTAACTTCATTATATTTTTTAACAGGTCACTGGAGTAATATAGATAAAATTTAGCTGCATTTTAGCATGATATTTGATAAATTCTCTAGTTTTATTTAAGGAATAAAATGTGGAGGAGTAAGAGAATAATACAGTTAGGTTGGATTCAAAAAGTTTCAATGGCCACACCAAAAGGGTGGCCCATTAACAGTTTGATGTCAATTATGAAGGAGGTCTCCAGTGGAAAGACCCAGCTATCAATGTTTGGCCCTATACTGTTTAACATTTTTATCAATGTCTTGGATAAAGATATGGGAATGAATAAATATCTAGGAGGGATAGCTAACACATTGAATGACATACTTGACACAATAAAACATTGCTTAAAGTGAATAAGTATGATTTAATAGAGATAAAAATAAAATCTTACGCTTTGGTTAAAAAGATCAGTTTCTTGAGTACAAGATGGGAGATATAGGCTGTGCATCAGATATTCTGAAAAACAGATCTATGAATTTCAGTAGAACAGAAGCTTAACAGGAGTTAATGGAGAAAATGATGAGCCTGGGATTTTTGTACCATTTATGCTATAAATTACATGTACATAAAACTATATTTACCAAAAAAAAAGATATGTAATAACCACAAAGAGTAGAAGACAAAGCAGGAAAGGGTGCACATATTGTGCCAAAGGAGTATGAGTTTTATTCAATAGCCACTGTGGATCCATTCAATGTTTTCAAGAGAGAATTGACTCAACCAGAATTTTGTATCAGATACTAGTGTGCAGAATGAATTGAAAGGTAGAAAGACTGGAGACAGGAAGACCATTTAAAAGGCCATTGAAATAGTCTAACCATAGAGTTGTAAGATCTGGAGCTAGAGTTCTGGGTTAGAAATTGAAAGAAACTGATGGCAATAATGCTTTAATTTTCCAAGTACTCTTCTATTCTATGAAAAAAAAATTGTCATTCAGTCCTTATCTATAACCCTTATTCACATCTACAAGATAATTCATAAAGTCCTCCCAGGCATTTGACACAGATAGACAGAATCATCAGAGAACAACACATACATATAAATCATATAAACATATTTCTTTTCTTTACTTAAGTTACAGTAACAATGGAGATATGGAGTAGACAAGTGATTTCATTGATAGAAGCAACTGACCAAAGAAGAATTTCCACTACCAAAGCAACTGAACATTCTTCCTGAAGCTTATAGTCTTATAGAGTTGCCTCAAGGTCTGAGAGGTTAAGGGACTTGCCCAAGATCACCTGACCAGTATGTGTCAGAAGCAGCACTTGAATTCAGGTCTTCCTGACTGGAGAGGGTAGAACACTGCCTCTAAGTTATAATAAATGTGGAAAATAGTCCCTATGCATTTATAAATATGATCATGTTTGCTTTATCAAGGTACACTTAATTCTGTAAATTGATTATGTGGCTCTTGATACATGTAATAACCTTGATAAAGCAAATATTATCATGTTTGTAAATGCATGGGGACTATTTTCAACATCTATTATAATTATATATACACATATGAATATGTACATATATATGCATATCACTCTAAAAAGAAAGATACAACTGCAAATGTATAGTCATATTATCCTTACTAGAGAATTGGTTGTTTTTACCTCTCAAGACTTGCACAGATATCAGATAATTATAGTGTATAGCAGATTGATGTAATCAACCAGCATATGGTTTCATATTTTTGCCAACAGTACATTTACATCTTGAGAGCTATATTTATATAAAAAAGATAAATTAGTAAATCCTAATGCTTACTGAGTAATAATACCTAAATTCATGGAAGAAAAAATGGGCATTAAATAAACTTTCTTTAAGTTAGAGAGCAAAGGCACAGTTAATAAATTAGGTATACACTAGCCTTTCTGTTATTCATTTCAATGGAAAGCGTTAATCAGCATTCACAAACTAAGTTTGTTTAAAGTTCATTACTATTCCAAGCAGTGGATTTTCCCTGGTAACATGCATCTCAAAGGGAATAAGAAATGAAAGTACTAATGAAAGGCTACCAATTTAGCATGCTGCTTGAATTCAGTAATCTAGGGTTTATGCACATATGTTCAGTTATGTGCAGTGCAGTCCAATTCTACAAGCATTTTTGAACAAGGGTAATGCTGTGTATTTCCGTAATGGGCTATCTATTTTGTAATTAGTGGAATAGAGCCCAGCACCTCCTGGATTTCATAAGCAGTTAAAGTATCCTGAAGCTGCATTGCTCAATGTGAAATAACATTCCATTTCTGCACAAAAGCACAGGAGCAAAACTACTCATGACTTCTCATTACATCTGGAATAAAAATAAAAGGAGAATCAAAGAGATATGGGAATTACAGAGCTCAACCTTTCTGCTCGCCTGTCCTTACAAATTTGTTACTCCTCAAAAGTTCTCTGAAGGTCAGGCACATATCTAAATATCATTAAGGATTTTATGAATAAAATTAAATAAAACTTTTTACCAATCCTGTATAATCTAGACCAATATTTTAATAGATTCAACTATATTGTGGTAAGGCTAAACATAACCCCTGTGTCTCTGGGGTTTCAAATAACATAATCAATATTCAATGCTAGAGAATTATTTACATTTTTTAAAAAGACACTACAGTACTTTAACATGCCTATTTGTAGTGATCACCAGGGGAAAGGAACTAAAAGAATTTATCATGTCTGTGTAGTCAAGCCTAATCTTTGAGCTACTGGTTTGCTAATTATAGCCTATGATAGCTGCAGATAAGAGCATACTAAGGTCATGTTTATATGGTACAAATTGTCTCATGTTGACATAAACTCTGAATTGAGGAGCTATCTTAATGTGTCCTTCAGATTTACTTAAAATTAACTGTTAGTAGAAGTGCTACTACTTGAAAATTATTGTTTGAATATCTGAATTCTTAATAAAAATTTCAAGAACCCTGGAAGCTTTTGAGCAGCTTGTGTGAATTTCAGGGGAAAGAAATGTTCCATCTTCCAGCACATCAAATACTAAAACACCAGGTACCTAGAGCTTTTTAATGACATCACAGGGGAACTAGCTGACTGACCTTGAATGGTCCCTTCTTTCCACACATAGGATACCTCAAGATCATGGGATTTAAAACCAGAAGGGACCTTAAAGATCCTCTGTATTTCTCTTTAGCTCCAGCATCTTTCTTGTGAGGGAAAATCTGCCCCACATTCACAAAAATTCTGCTGTGGAATTTCCATTATTGGCTTTCACTTTTTGACATGATTTTCTGCTGGCATACAGACAAAAACTATCAACTTTTTCCTGCATCAGAGGTGAACTAAAACCTGAATTTAATTTATGTTTACATCTTCTATGAAATATGATTTCTTACATTTCACATCTTGTCATAGTAACATTTCATGTATATAGAGACCATGGTCACTTATCCAACAACCTCAAATGTCCATAACATATCTGGAAAACCCCAAGACAGATTTCTACCAACAAAATTGCCCAAAGTTCAAGATACTCTGCGGGTAACATCCACTTAAAATGATAACTCATAAGCCCCATCCAATTGCGTAGGTCAGATGCCATAACTAATTCAAAGCAAAGACCTTGAAATAGCATGATAAGTGGATAGAACCAAGATGGTGGAATAGAAAAAGTACTTCAGTCCAGCTCTCTCAACATTCCCCAACATTAAAAAAATGCCTCACATCAAATTCTGGAGTTGCAGAACCAACCAAAGGTCAGAGTAAGACGTTTTTCCAGCCCAAGACAATTTTGGAGGTCAGAAGATGAGTCTGAGACACTGGAATGGGGGCTAGATAAGAAAAAAGAAATAAAAGGAATAAGAATAGACAATGAGGAAACAAAACTATATTTCTTTGTAGATAATATGATGGTATACTTAGAGAACCCTAGAGAATCATCTAAGAAACTAGTTGAAAAAATGATCAATTTAGCAAAGTTGCAGGATATAAAATAAACCTCAAATTTCAATATAGCTAGAAACCCTTCTGAGATGTCTGTGTAAGGGTAGGAGTGGAGAAACTTTGTCTGTGATGATACCTCTATTCACTCCCAGCTGATTTTTATTAGATAAAATCACAGGCAAAGTTAATATTCACATCAGGCTGGGCAAGTAGCAAATTGAAGAACCTATAAAAGAGCAACTTAGAGATATTTCTTTTATGTATATGTTTAAAAAAAAGGTAGATTGGTAACAACATATGTACACACATGGCCAATAAAATCCAGTAGTGGCTCCTAAAAGAATCAGAAAGTGGATAAGAACCAGAATGATGAAAGATGCTATTAAGAACCTCTAGCTAAATAATATCTGTTATCTATGCCTTGTCAGAGCCTGCTTTGGTTTAGTTGAACCCTTCAAAGATAACTCCCAGGGATATTTTGCTAAGTCTAGAGGAAATTGGCTTGTTTCTGATGAGTTCCAAAGGACTATGATCTCCTCTAATGCAAGCTAAAGGTATACTCTCTGTCCTAATCAGTCAAGGATCTAATAGTTCAAACCAAGTCCAGAACTCAAGAATTTGCTCTGGGCCAGTCTTACCTACTGTGCACTTTTTCAAATTTGTTGAATAGTTTAATATTTTAACATGTCCATGATTTAATCTTATTTGGTTACCTCTTCCACCAACATAAACCAAAACTTCCCTGTACCTTATAAGTGGTTTTATGTGTTTCTGTGGGGGCGGGAGGAATCACCAGGGGACCAATACTTTGATGAATTTCCCCAAACTATGAGAGGCAGCTTGGTAACATTGATAGAAAGCAGAACTAAAAGCCAGGAGTCCCTGGGTTCAAGTTCTACCTGTGACACATGCTGGTCATGTGACTTTAGAAGAGCTGCTTCATCTTTCAGTGCTCTAGCCAGTTTTCTAAAACTATAAATTGAAGAGAAGGTGCTGACTTGCATTGGCAGAGGTACTTCCCCATACCAATCAATGAAATCACTGGTAAGTCCCCTATCTCTATCTCCTAACTAGATTAATATTCAGAGCCTTTGAAGCTTGGCACTAGAGCTAAAGTTCTAATTCTATTTTATAGAGCCCAGATTCATCCTCCTACTCAAGATGAGGCACTAGAATATGAGACCTGAATGGAAGCTGCATAAAATTTTAAAAGGAAAAGCTGTTTTGAGTCAAAGATCATTCCATAAATGATAAAAGCCGGGAGGGAAAGCAGGGGAAAAGAGGAAGCCCATTGTGTTGACTTGGGAAGGATTACTGAAATGCAGTTTTGTGTTTGAGTGTGTTGGGGGTGGGTGGAGAGGAAGGATAACAAATTGACAGTTTCTCTCTCTCTCTCTCTCTCTCTCTCTCTCTCTCTCTCTCTCTCTCTCTCAGAATGGTCCCTCAGAATAATTCCTGCAGACAACACATCAGAGAGGTCCAACCCAGAAGTTAAATGAATGGGATGTCCAAACCAAGCTCCACGGCTACAGCTGGTGGGTATGCCAAAGAAATAAATGGTTTTGGTCTCCATTTCAACATTACATTTGAACTTGCAGGTATTTCTTTATGTAGTTTTGAATATTGTAGGGGCATGAAAATGAATTCCATAACGTCAGGAAAAAGAGGAGGAAAATAGTATTTTTGTGCCCAGCTTGATTCTCCAGGGGCAATGGTAGGAATTTATTAGGGTCTACTCTGTTTTTCCAGTCCTAAGAAAAGAGAAGGTAAGAGCAAGAACAGGATAATGTTATTGAATTAATGATATTGTACTCAAACGGGAAGATAATGTCCATCAGGGCTGACACTTACAGAAAATCACTTAGAATTCTGCCTATTTTTGGCTAGGCTAAGTCTGTCTACTTTATCCAGGTTACACACATTCCACAGAAGGCTCTAGGAAGGAAGATTTTTTTTTCCCCACTTCTTGAGTTCAAGGACAGAGAGAGAAAGTCATTTCTTCCTAAGCCTGTTTACGATTACACTTAAAATTGAAAGGGTGTCTTTTGTGTCTGTTGAGTTGGTTTCAGGTTTTTACAAATATTTTCAGAGCTCACTGCCCATGACAAGCTGCTGTCTTATGCCATTGGCTTTTGCCATGTTGGCACCTTTGGCTGCCCGAATGAGATTGTTTAGGGATTATTAGGTCAACCACATGCATTCTGCTTTTGTTTTAATTGTTTTTTGTCCAGAGATAGGGAAGTTAGGTGGGGCCCCAGAGATGAAAGGAAGTCTGTGGGGTTAGGGGGAGGTGAGGGTATAGAGAAAATAAAGAGAGACAAATGTGCAGTGATGAGTGTCTTATGCTTGTAAGAGTCATGGGAGAATAAAATGATTTGAGTTTGAGGTAAGGGGGAACAAGATGGCAAAGTAGGACAAAAAATTACCCCCCATGGTGGTTCCAGGATAACATCTACCAAGATATGTCTCTAAATTACATCAAGAACTTCTATGAAGGATGTGTGAGTATTAAGCAAATAATGAAATCAAATGAGTTGGACATGTTCATGTGTTTTTATCTGATTTGCATGAATGAAGATAGATGTTATATTCTGAGAATAATATCAAGTATCAATGATACTTTTAAAAATTATTATGTACCTAATTTTAAACAACAAAACAATAAATATATACTTACAACTATTTACACATAAAGGTTAGTTCCTACATACAATATTTCTTCTGCATCCACTTCTACTTTGGATTTGATCAACTCTATGTGTATATATGGATATGCATCCATATATGTGTATATATACATATGTGTATATATATAATCATATATATATGTAGTCATACAGTGCATATACAGGCTTTGCTTTCTTTCACTTTGTGTAAATACCTAAAAGTCTTTCTGGATACAGTATACCACTCTATTTATTGTATATAATGGTATTATTTCATTATACTAATATCCAGTTTATTCACCCAATTGCCAACTCTTTGACATTTAGGTTTGTTTCTAGTTCTTTGGAATTATAAATAATGTTGTAGATCTCATTTTTTTCTTTATGCTGATGTTCTGAGGATATATTCCCAATAATGAGATGCTTGGCTCATAGTAAAATTATTTTTGTGATTTGTATACTGCCAGATTGTTCTCTGAAAATTTGCCTAACACTCCCTTTTAAACTATAGTATAAGCATAACCACTCCTAACTGAAAGTTAAAATAAATGAACTCATGAAGCTCTTTGGCTATTGGCCTATAAAACAGTCCAATGCTTCAATTCTCTTATTAAGAAGTACAAAATTATGATGATCAACTGTGAATGACTTAGTTATTCTCAGCAATATAACGATCCAAGATAATTCCAAAGGACTCACGATGAAAAATGCTATCCTCTTCCAGAGGAAGAACTGATGGAGTGTGAATGCAGATCAAAGCATACTTTTTTTTTTACCTTCTTTAATTTTCTTGTGTGTGTGTATGTGTGTGCGTGCGTGTGTGTGTGTGTGTGTGTGTTTTGTCTGTGGTATCTTTCACAACATGACTAATATGGAACTATGTTTAGCATAACTGCACATGTATAACCTATATCAAATTGCTTGCCTTCTTAATGAGGGGGAGGGGAAGAGGGAGGAAAATAATTTAATTTTGAAGTCAAAAAAGTATAAAAACAAATGTTAAAACTTTTTACATGGAATTGAAAAAAAATATTAAAAAAGTACAAAATTAGCAGCTAGTACCAAGTAAACCAGCTGCATATTATTTGGCCATTTAGTTAGGAAAGCCTTAAAGTATTGCATAAATATCAATTATTATTACTATTACTTATTTATAAATGGCAGCATATATACTTAAGAGTATAATGAAGATTCATAAAATGCAAATGGATTCATTGGATTACTCTCAGATATTCTAGATGAACTAATAAACTATTCATAAAAAAGGACTATAAAGCTAGTGAATATCATCTTAAATCAAAACTTTTAAAATAATTTTTCAATTGCACTATTAAAAAGAAAGTATTCCTTGTGTTATTGTTACTATAAATATTTCAGGGATTAAGTGAACAAATCTTTTAACAATACATCTTGAGGATTGGACTAAATGATAGACTCTAAGGTCATTTCTAGCTCTATAGGTTTTATGACTCATTGATTTGAGATAGCTCCAACAAATTTACTCATAGAAATATTATGCGTTTTCCTTTTTTTTGCCTGTCAAATGACATTTCATTATAACTGTCACAGCTCAGACCTCCTACAGTGATCGGTCAGTTCCACACCCTTTTCTTTGGCTCAGTTCGAATGTTCTTCCTCTGGGTATTGGGCTTTGCAGTCTATGGTAATGAAGCCTTGCATTTTAGCTGTGATCCAGACAAGAGGGAAATAAATCTCTTCTGTTACTACCAGTTCAGGCCAATAACTCCACAGGTAAATATTTTATTTTTTAAAAAAGAAAGAAAATGATCTTATTCAGAATTTTTCAGTGACAAAAAAAAGTAGAGAAATAATTGTATTGTCTAGATAATTCCAGAAAAATGTATTTTAGCTTAAATTATCTCTGAAATGAGAGAGTTGGCTATCCATGTTGCCTTTTAGCTCTACATTCTTTGGATCTTATGATCTTCATGTTTCAGACAAAGATAAGTTGGGACGAAAACTCGATTATTTAGGTCAGGGCTTCTTAAACTTTTTCTACTCTGAAACCCCTTTTCCTGTTTCAGCAGTGTGCATTGGTGTTGCGTGTCCTGAGGGCATGCCCAGCGCAAAGTGTACCTGCTTTGTGTTCAGAACCAAGGTTGCAGTGAAGTTGCCCAATCAATGCAACATGGGCAAGTGCTGCCAGAAACACTGTGGATTCATTATGCATTAGATTTGGAATTAATTTTTGGTCATTGAGAGTTCAGAAACCTTTTACTGTTGCCAAATGGGGTAGTGACCCAAAGTTTAAGAAGTGTTGAATTTTAGGTAATGTACTTATTTCTCAACTTTATTTTAAACATCTGGGCTATATTAATAAAGAAAAAATAAAATAGTTACTTAAAAAAACACTATTCACCATTATTAGTGGTGAATTTAATTTAAATTTAAATACTTTGTTATTTAAGAATGCATTGAAAATATGTTGTTTCACTAACTTAATTAAAATATTAAAATATTCCAGAATAACTGCAAATCTATATTAGTAGAACTTTCCTCAATGGGAGTTCCCTACACTAATATAATCCAAGGTCCAGCTCCCTTCAATAAAAGTATTTTTATAGTTGACAGTGTAAGTTTAAAAAAAAAAAAAGCTCAAGTTAAGCTCCTGAAAGAACCAATGAGTGTTCCTTTGAGTTTGTTTGTTTGTTTGTTTTAACAGACATGGATGAAATGATTTGACTAACGTTTCTTCCATTCTTTAGGTATTCTGGGCATTACAGCTGGTGACTGTACTGGTTCCTGGAGCTGTTTTCCATCTTTATGCTGCATGTAAAAGCATTGATCAAGAAAGCATACTTCAGAGGCCCACCTACACTGTCTTTTATATCCTCTCTGCCTTACTGAGAATAATCCTCGAAGTGATAGCCTTTTGGCTTCAAAGTCATCTTTTTGGTTTCCAAGTAAAATCTCTTTATCATTGTGATGCCAGTTCTCTCGAAAAAAGATTGGGCATCATAAGATGCCTGGTCCCAGAACATTTTGAAAAGACCATATTCCTCATTGCTATGTACACATTTACAGCAGTCACTGTGGCATTGGGAGCTGCTGAAGTTTTTGAGATTTTATGTAGAAGGTTAAGCTTTTTAAGTGGATAGTAGCTGTGGTTTATCTACTACTCTGGGGGTTCATCCACTTTATTTATTTTTTGGCTGCATTCAATGAAAGCTTAAACTAAAAGGGTTTAGTTTTGTCTTAATTTGTTCTTAAAGCATAGGCCACCTTCTCTGGAATTCTCTTTAGGCGCCTGTTGTTTAAAAGCTACCATTGGCATAGTTCTAATGGAAAATACACTATAGAACACTAATAGAGCACTTCTCTAATGAAAGACTTGGTTTAATTTTTTCTGCAGCCCTTTACTTTACTATTTGAAAAATATCTTTCACAGAATGTTAGTGTCAGACCAGATCTCTAGTCCAACCCTCATCTGAGAAGGATATCCCGCAACTCATTTTACTCTGTCCTCTAAAGTGAAGTCACCATCTCTTATAGCGGCCCATACCATAGCATTCAGGTAAAAGTTAATTTCTCTAAGTTATGACAACCATGGAACAATTAATAAATAGGATATTCTATAGTTTGATTAGAGAGTTGAAGAAAGGAAGCTAGTAATTTAGATGCATGTATTCATTCCTATCATTGCACTGATATTTAATGAGTACAAAGATGGAAGACCTTAATCACTAGGTAGAGTAAATACCCCTACGAGATGATTTCCACTAAATGGAAGATTTCAATGCATGTTTGCCTGCTGTAGTTGCAGCTTTGACGCCGTTTTCTCAAAATATAATGATTAATATGATATAAATTCTGACTATAGAGAAGATCCTCTTCCAAAGATACTTTATAGCTGGCACACAGAGGCAGGAAATTTCAGGGTTTCTTTTTCTGGAATTATGAAACAGTTAACAGGCAGTCAATGTCACTGACTTTTCATCAGGAGTGGGCCTCAGGGATAGACACAGACTGGCTATTGGTGTATATTTGGGAGGAGTTTAATAAAAACTTGAATTCATAACACAAAGATACTTTGATATTCCATCATCATAATGACTTAAGATTCAAGATGGGGTCAAGGCAATGGAGCACCAAAGGGTTGAAAAGGGCTTACAGCTAGTCTGGATGATGTATTCATTTATCAATATTATTTTGTTGAGCAAGGAAAAGTTTTGAATCAAGGGGGAAGGATAGACATACACTTACATGAATAAAGTCTCAACTTGATACAACTATTTATCATTCTGTAACATCTTATTATTTCCTTGATTTGAGAAAAAGTCATGATTAAAGCTTTGTCTAAGTAAAACAAGACTGAAAAAGTAAGCTACATTTCACACATGCAGAGAGAGAGAAAGTGAGAAAGAGAGAGAGAGAGAGAGAGAGAGAGAGAGAGAGAAAGAGAGAGAGAGAGAGACTCAAAAATGAGGTGTGATAGAAAGCAAAAGATTTCAGTCTTAGATTTCCTATCGACCTTGGTCAGTCATTTAACTTTTCTTGGCCTCAATTTCTTCATCTATGAAATGGGGAAGTTGGACTATCTGATTTCTAAGGCCCTTACCAAGTCTAAAATTATATAAATCTATGACAGCATTGATTACCCATACTCTTAGTCGTCCATACTATTTAGTTCTATACTGAAGATTTAATATTTATAAACTCAGATCAAATTAAAAGAAGTTAGTGGCAAATGACAATACCCAGGAACTACTGCTTTGTTGATATATAACAGTGGCTAAGCATTATACAATATTGTCTGCTAAAATGCCTAATGTAACCATAGCAAACCTCAAACTTGATGTAAATTATTAGACTAAATTGCCTAATGGGTTCTAAATTTGAATTTAGACAAAATTTTGATTTTAAACAAAATCTCTTCAAGAATTTTGTATATAAATGAATGTTTTAGAGGACATGATGCCACAAATAGGTAATATATTGCTACAAAATGCTCCTAAAATGGAAATCTCTACAGAAATATAAAATGATAATAAATCTTCATGTTCTTAGTCTTTTATCATAAAGTGTACTGAGAATATAACCTTAATTTGTAGTGCTGAAGATAGAACATGTACTAGTTATGACCAAAATAAATCTTCTGCAAGTAAAAAAAAATGTAATATATCAACTTTTGTTTAGGTTTCATTCTATAATAAAATCCTGCATTAGCCAATTCTAGGCAGAGTTGAAAGAATATGAAAAACTGACATTATCTGCCATGCACATTATGTACAGAGTAAATATTGTTGAATTCAATTAAAATTACTCCAATTTTGATTCTGGGTAAAAAAACGAGAAAATGCTAGTCAATTTTTTTTTTATTTTGTTTAAGCTATTTCAACCTAGAATATTTGAATTCATTAATAAGAATACTTTCTAAAATATTTATATGATGATTTTCATTTTTTTCCAAGCACATTAATTTTTATACATTTTTAAAAGATTGTGATTTTGTTATCCAAGTACTATAGAGCTTAATTATTTATTTGGTAATTTCATATATTTTAAAGGGGAAAATATCTAATTTCTTTACCTGAATTCAAAAGCTAACTTTGCTTCTGGACCACTTTGTAATTTTTTCCAAGTCATCTAAGATTTTTAGACTTTTTCCACCCTATTTTGTTCACATTACTTCAATGTAAATACATGAATTAGTTAATAAGATTGTCTGATTAAAATGTTTTGAAATAATTATTCTGATTTTTCTAAATGTCAACCATTTTATATTTTGAAAAGATTGCTACTTTGTTAGACATACACTATTTAGCTAGATCATTTATCTGATAACTTTACATCTTTCAAAGTGACAATATAAATGATTTCTTTATCTGAATTTGAAATCTTAATTTGGCTTTTGGCTCACTTTATGACCTTTTCCACATCATCTAACTTTTTTGAATTTGCTTCCCAATCTGTAAATTGAGGATAATGATACATACCTTGACCTATCACATAGGGTTGTTGTAAGTTTTAAATGAGTTAATAGATGTGAAATCTCTTTGATAGTATAAAGCTGAAGACAAATATATAGAACTTCTTAAAAATGTTTATATTATTCAATGAGATGTAAACTACTTATTCAACTCTTTTAACTTGTATGAGTTGTGTCCTTCCTATTTATTTCACTTGTAAAAACACAAAATATTTTTAATTCTGTTGGAGGCAACTGCAATGTTTACTTGTATGTGTAGGCTAAGTTACAGTTTAATATTATTTATTTAGAATTATAAAATGCATCTGGAGATGACCATAGAGTTAATCTAGCTATTTTAGAAAAATTAAAATGTTTATTATAATTTTGTCAGTTTTACTATTCTTCATTTAGAAGTATACATAAATTAATTGCTACTTTATTTTCATCACAGCATCATCAGTTATAATTCTGAAGCTTTCTTCTTAAAACTTAATCCCTCCCTGAAAAGTTGGTTGAACTATTTCTAATGGAGCAATAATCATATCTGGTAAAGTTGCCAGGGTTAGACTAGTGCAGAGTATACCATTGCTTTAAGGGAAAGAGAAATTTCTAAGTGGTCTTACTGGGAATTTGTGTAACCTGCACTACAGAGTAAGTCCAACACTGTTAGTTTGGATTTAGCTAAGGTTTAGTTGACAAAGTCATTTTATTGGATCACCAGATTCATAACTCATGTGTAAAGATTAAAATGCTAGCTTCTCTACCACTTCCTAAATTTATTCAGTCCCCAACAAGTTGTTACTCTTCCCTAATGGCCATCTCTTGGCTCCTCATTTAATCTTCATTTCTTCTATGCTCCCTCCATTCAATGAAATTCTTCTAAGAACTATGAATCACTCACTCTCTCTCTCTCTCTTTCTCTCTCTCTCTGTCTCTTTACATATGTATTATATTATTACATTATATAATACATTGTAATATTATATATTATATACACATATATATGACTTCTAATTTAAAGCTTTTACCAACTCTTTATGATGAAGGGCTCCTAAAACAGGGTTACTTTATTTTGATCCTATATGCATTTTATCATGAATGAATAAATGAATGATAAGTGATCAAGTGTTTAAGGTATGCTAGACACTGTCATAAGCCCTGAGGATACAAATACAAGCAAGACAATCCCTTCTGTCAAGGAGCTTACATTCTAATGGGGAATGATAATATGCAAAGGAGAGCTAGTAAGGAGGCAGGCTCATATACACTGCACTATAGATTATAAATGCCCTGGAAGTATTGTGGAAGCCAGATACTGACCAAGAGAAGTAAAAGCTCACTTATCACAGGCCCATGTTCCAGGCCTTGTCCAAGGTCCCAGTGGGAAGGGAATGAGGAGGATGACTTAAAATGCAGGTGGAATGGTTCCAAACAGAATGTCATCATTGACATTTTTTTTTACTAATAGTTTATTTTCTCAATGTACTACTTGTTGTACAAAGAGAATTACACAGACATGGTCTCTATTAACTGGCAGTTTACAACCTAAGCTATGGAACACTATCACAGGCAAGCAAGGACAAATAATAAAAACAGTAAACCAGAATCTCATACAAAAATCAATAAAAGCTAGGAAAATCCTCTAAAGTGCAAAGCAAGGAATAATCATTGGAATTCCAAGTTTAGCCTGTGTGAGTCAAGGAATCAATGTTTGCTTGGTTAACCCAAAAAGGTTTCACAAAGCAGATAGGATTTCAGGAGCTATTCTAACTGTGTAAAATATAAGGAGGCAGAAAGTTATTCATGATTTTAATACATATATATTCCATCTCTGTTAACTGAATGCTTCAAATAATTATTAGAATAAATTGTTAATGGATCATTCTAGACCAAACCTATATTAAACTTACATGAACCTAGTGCTTTATTATTTAATAACTTTTCAGATGTACCTTTTCAAAGTATATAATTTCAGAGTTAAAATGAGTTTCAGATATCACTTAGTCTAACCAACTCCTACAAGATGGACAATTCAGAGAGAATAAGTAACTTGAACAAATTCATAGGTCTACTTAGCAGTAGAACCAGACAGGACTAGAAGTAATTTCCAATCCTTGGTCCTTGTTATTTTCACTATACTATGCTGTGGCTGCTTTTTATTATATAGAATTAGTCATGATGAAACATATGACATCCATCAAAATATAGTTAAAATTTGAAATAATACATAGAAAAATTATAAAGTAAATAATAGTTCTGTCTCTGAATACTGAAGTTAGGACTTCACTGCACAATTAATTGACCAGTGCATTTGAATTAAGCATTTGTTTTGTGCTAAAACACTGTGCTAAGTGCTGTTGGGGTCACATAGGGAACTAGAGTTCTGAACTTTATAACTTTCATGGAAGAGTAGGATTTGAAGTGGTCCTGAAGAAAGTGTAAGATTTAGGAAAAGGAAAAAAGGAAGGCTCTCTAAAGTGAGAATAAAATAAGCAAACACATAAAGGTTTGAATGAAAATGGCTTGTTTCTCAGACTGGAAAAGAAGAAAGATATGTGCTGGTAAATAGTGGAAAAGAAAGTTGTATAAGAAAGATATAATCACATTATAGAAGGCCTTAAAAACCAGGCAGAGGCATTTAGACTCAATGGAATAGGATATTGCCACAATAGACTTTGAAGAGAAGATTGGTATGTTGAACGTGGTCTTTAAAGAAGATTTGAATGGCAGTGGTACAAGAGTTAGCCTTGGAGGGAGGAAAGCCTTAAATCAGAAAGGTGATTTAGGCAATATGAGATTATGAAACTGAACCATGATGATGCCAATGGGAATTGGGTAGGAGAAATATAGATGAGGGACATTTTAAATTAAGAATCAAAAGAACTTGAAGTCATTTTTGACTCACTCTCATCACTTTCATGAGTCAAATTTGACTTTAAGTTTTTAAGTCTAGGTAATTGAGGCAATTGTAGTACCAATTGAAAGAGAAAAGGCAATCAGGAGGGGAAGTTGGTTTGGGAAAGATGATGACTTGAGCTTTGCACATGTTAAATTTAAAGAGATGGTAGGACATTAAATTGTAGGTAGTTTGAGATACAGAATTGGAGATAGGATGAGAGAACAGGAAAGAAAGATTTGGTTGCATTCAAAAGAGGCATGATAGGCACGGTCATAAAAATGAACATGGAAGAGTATAAAAAGTGAAGAGCAGAGTGCTAAGAAACAAAGTTTGGAGAACCCATAGTCAAATTATTGTTGGGATGGGAGTGGGAGGAGGTGGAAATAAGCATGAACGAAACAGAGAGAAGATAAGAGAATCAATATAGTGAAATATCTCAGAAATCCCAGGAGGACAGAGTTTTAAGGAGGAAATGGTTTACAGCAGAGGTTCACAAACTTTTTGGTCTTATGATTTGAATATTTTAGCACCACTTGTGTTTTTTGCCATAGACTGATATAAAAGAACATCTTCAATCATTAATTTGCAATGATACTGCAGAAATCTAAGCAAAACAGGAAGTCCAGCCACACTAGTCAATTCATACAATTTGAAGGCAAAAATTCATTTCTTTTTTTTTTTGTAACTCAGCCTCACATTCTTTTTTTTTTTTTTTTTTGGCTATGCAATAGGGTTAAGTGACTTGCCCAGAGTCACACAGCTAGTAAGTGTTATGTGTCTGAGGACAGATTTGAACTCAAGTCCTCCTGAATCCAGGGCCAGTGCTCTATCCACTGTGCCACCTAGCTGCCCCCAAAATTCATTTCTATAGACAAGATATTAACCCATTCTTTGTGTTTGTAACTAAATCTTTAATTCACAGATCATGTAGCCTCTGGAAAACTCAACCATAAATTTGTGAGAGAAAGAGACTTTTTTAAAAAGACAATGTCAGTGTTACTTTGTGAAGATAGTTCTGATCCTACAGATCCTGTGAAAGGGTTTTGGGGACCCACAGGTATCCAAAGACCACATAGAACTGATGGTCTAAATATCGGAATGCAGCAAGGCCACGAAGGAGAGAGAAAAAGCCATTTGTTTTTTAATTTCACAATCAGTTGTCTTTAAAAAGACCTTTAAGACCCAATAGAGTCAGTAAAGATGTGGAAATAAAAGCCAGATTGTAAAAAGTTAAAGAGCGAATGAGTGGTAAATAAATGGAGGCAGAAGTTAGAGAATAAACTTTTATCAAGTTTGGCAGTAGGACAAAAAGACATGTCTGGAGGGAACAGAGAGAAAAGTGAAGGTTTTTTCAAGGTTAGGGAGATCTATGCAGTTTTGAAAACAGAAAGAAAGTAACAGTAAGAGAAAGAGAAACATGATGCTGGATAAGGAAGAAATGTGTTTGAGAATATAGGCCACAAGAGTCAGAACATCATGAGATCGAGGGTGGAAGTTTAGAATAAGTTTCTATAAAAATTAGAATAAAAATCTAAAGGCATGTAGAAATATAATACTGCTTAGAAGGAGAAAGGGAAAGGAGTCTAAGGAAACCAATGTGGATATATTGCAGACTTTTACAGAAGTCAGAAACAAGGTCAGGTAATAAAGTATAAGTACAAAAACAAGGAATAGTCCTTTGAGGATAAAATTGGAAGTTCTAAAGCTTAGAATGAACTGAAATTGGCAAGAAAAGATAAGGATAACAAAAAAAAGAGTTTTGTTGTTGCTTTTAACTATATTGGAAAAAAGAGGAGAACCAAAAAAAAGATGACTACCACTGAAAGTGGTTGGAATGATGATAACCGACAAAAGAGAAAAGGAAGATTTGTTCGATTCTTATTTTGCTTCTGTTATCTCTGCTAAGGAAAATTGTCTTCGGATTGTAAAGGACAGAATGGAAATGCCTAGTAAGGTGTTAATACCCAAAATAAATGAGGAGCAAGTAAGAGGGCATCTAGTTGCCTTGGGTGAGTTTGTCACCTACCTTAGATTAACATTCTCAGGCACTGATACAACAGATTGATGTGATTAACAAGTCAGTTAGGGATCTTTGAAAGATAGTGAACAAAAGAGATACTACTGAATTAGTGAAAGGGATGTCCTAAATTTCTAAAAAATGGTAAGATAATAGAGTCTGTAAATTACAGGTCAGTGAGCTTGACTTTGATTCCTGGCAAAATTCTAGAATATTATTATAGGCATGGTCAATGAACATCTAAAAAATGAAGTAATAATTGCAAAGAACTGGCATGACTTCATCAAGAAAGAAAAAGGAAGGGGCAGCTAGATGATGCAGTGGATAGAGCACTGGCCCTGAAATCAGGAGGACCTGACTTCAAATGTGGCCTCACACTAAACTCTTGACACTTACTAACCATGTGACCCTGGGCAAGTCTCTTAACCCCAATTATCTAAAAACAAACAACAACAAAAAAAGGAAGATCAAGATTATTTCCTTTTTTGACAGTTACTAGACTGGTAGAATAGGAGACTGCTTTTAAAAGAGCTTCCGTAGATTTTACCAAAGTGTCTGACTAAGTATCTCATGCTAATCTCCTGAAAAATATGGAAAGATGCAGGTCAAATTGATAGTATCATTAGGTGAATTTGGAAATAGTGGAATGGTTATATACCCAGGTCCCCAGTGGAGAATCCACAGAACTCATGCTTTGCCCTGGGCTGCTTATCATTTTATTAACAATTTGGGTAAAAATATACATACACTTATCAATTTCACAGATGACACAAAACTGGAATACCTAACACACTGTATAATTGCATCAAGATTTTTAAAGTTCCCAGGGGTTGAATGTCAAGCCTGATCAAGTGAAATGACATTTAATAAGGATAAATGTGAAATCTTATGCTTAGAGTAAGAAAAATTATCTTCATAATTCCAAGATGGGGTGAGGGACAGGAAATACATTTAGACCTCTGAAAAAGATAAGGGGGTTTGGTAGAGCATGATTTGACAGCCAAAAAAACTAATTCAGTTTTAGAATGCATTAAGGAAGGCATAAAGTCCAGGAATGAGGAAAGGGTTGGACTAGATGGCCTCTGCAGGCCCTTCTAGGTTTACATCTGTGGTCTTTATCACTCCCAAGTCCAGTACTTTATCTGCTGAGCCAGGTTACCTCCCTGGGGAACCTTCTAAGCCTTTATAATCCTCATTTTCTAAGTTTCTATTTGTACTAAAGTTTACTTTCAATAATAATCACTGGATTTCAAAAGTTTCCTTCTGCTGAAACATGATACATAGACAATAGCCAAAACTCCAATAATCTTTTAAGTAGTGTCCTCACATTCAGTGTTTCCAATCCATCCTATACATCAGATTAATCTCCCTAAAACTCCGCTATCATGTCACCTGCCAATCTCAAAAAAACTTCAGAAAATTACCAAATGATGTCCAAATACCTTTGTCTGGTACACAAGGCCCTCCAGGATCTGTGCCCAATCTATCTTTCTAATCTTATATCCCCAAATATCACAGTTCTCCTTTACAGACATTTTGTTCCAGACTAAAGTGGATTATTTGCTATTACTCAAACATTCCCCTATGCTTTCTGGTTTTAGTGCCTTTTTTGGTCAAGCTGTCACTTTCACCCGAAATGCCGTCCCTGCCATCTCTAAGTCAAAGTCTTAACCATCCATGAAGGTTCCTATCTAACGCCATTTTGCTAGAACTCCTAATTTGGAAGTACTTCTTTTCTCTCTTCTATACTGCCCAAAGGGGGAATGGCACTAGGTGAGCTAGTGGATAGAGTGCCAGACCTGAAGTCAGGAAGACTCATCTTTCTGAGTTCAAATCTGGCCTCAGACACTTACTAGCTCTGTGACCCTGGGGAAATCACTTAATCCTGTTTGCCTCAGTTTCCTCATCTGTATAATGAACTAGAGAAGGAAATAGTAAACCACTTCAGTATCTTTGCCATGAAAACCCCAAATGCGGTCAGGAAGACATGACTGAAAATGACCAAAAAGCTCCCCAAACACTTTATAACTTCAATTTTTTTCTCTTCTCTAATCTCCCACAGCAGTTCATATTTATCACACATTGTGCTTCGTGTTACAATCGTTTATGTAGATATTCTATTTCCTCTTTACTAGACTATAACCTTCTTGATAATAGTAACGGAATTTTAGTCGTCTTCATCCCTCGAGTGCCTTAAACATAAAAGGTACCCAAGAAATGTGTTGTTGAAGTAATGCATGAAGACCATTTACAAATTAAAACTAAACTTCTGTTCCAAACTTTCAGTTTCGAGGTGTGAAATCCTAACACAGTGTGCTTAATAAATACTCGTTGATGGGGGGAAAAAGTCTCTCCCTGAAAGGAATTTTAGAGAATGCATTTTAAATACATTTTCTCATTTGGGGAAGGAAGGAATTATAAAGTTCCAAAAGATTTTAGGAAGCTTTCTGCTGTTATTGTCAAAAAATCCGGGGGTGGGGTAGGGGGAGGTTCCGGGATAGGGGTAGGAGGGCTTAGCCAAATCATCTATTCATCTACCAAATAGTTTACTCAGCCCCAAGCACTGTACAGAACACTGTGGATGCAAAGCAAGCAAGGAAACAACAGTCCCTGTCCTCAAGGAATTAGATTTACTGGGAGGTGGGAATACGTACACAGATAAATTTAAAATACATTCAAAATAAACACAAAGGGTTGGGGAGAGGGAAACACACATATTCGAGGGTGTCAGAACAAGCAGTAATGCTTCCAACTTTTACATTTTCTCCCTCACACCCTTAGCCTGGCCGCATGAAGTTCCTTAACAATCAAACTAAGAAGCCCTTAGCTGCAGCTTCTTTCTCTCCACCCAAGAGGGTCACGCCTCCTTTAGGTGCCCTCTGTAAAGGCGTGAGTGCACGTATGCGCGTAGCGTGCGCGCGCGCTCTGGCTCCCTCTTTCTGCGGGAGCGGAGCTTCCAAGTCTTCGGCGGGCGTGCCCGCGCGTGAGCGCGCACGCCTCCCAACCCTCTCGCTCGTGGGACCTTTCCGGCGGAAACGGAAGTTCCAGGTGACTAAGGTGGCTGTGTGAGAGTAAGGAAGCGGCTGTGCCGGGAGCAGAAATGGCAGCCTTGGCCGCATTACCCCCACTGCCCCCGCAGTTTAAGAGCCTCCAACATCATCTGAGGACGGCGCAGGAGCATGACAAGCGGGACCCCGTGGTGGCCTACTACTGTGAGTCCCTCTCGTCTGTTACCTCCTTGCCTCTTTTCACTGTTGAGTACCTAGACACACCGCTCCCTCTCTAGACTCCCTGTCCCGGATAAATGGTACCCCCTGTGCAAGCATCCCTTCCCTCCCCCCACCCCCAGCACTGGCCAGAAACCCGACCAGTGATAGCTTGGTCCAAGCTGTCAATAGCAAGGCCCCTACCTCTGAATCTCTAGTACTTACCTGACTACTACCTCTTCCGAGTTGGGCCAGTTCTTCCTTATTTATACCTCCATAGACATTATTAGTTTGTGAACATCAGTACTATTGCCCTAGTTCACTCTTTGAACATTTCTGCAAAAGAGAAACGTGTATGTGTTTATGTGTATGTGTATATATACACACGTGCATGTATGTGCATACATGTATATTCGTGTATCTGTCTTCATACATATGCATATGTATATATGCACATATACACATACGTACATGTTCAACCCATAATTATACCCAGCATTTTAAAATTTGAAAGCCGATAATCCACGACTTAGATAATCTGCATGTGAATAAATCACATGCAACAAATAAGCTTATTCATATTGATCAGTTGTCCTGGTTGTCCCAAATATAGTTAATCTTTGCAATATACATCATTGAAACTTTACACAAGGATTAAATTTATTAATTTAGAACTTTTGCAGTGAATGAGACAACTCCTATAATTTGTACAAAGGTATTTTGTTTTAAATACTATACCACATCTGTACTGTAAAATTAAAAGGAGGAGGGTATTTTACAGACAATTATTAAGAATTCTACACTATCTGCTTTTTCTTGCAAAGGCGATAAACTTAAGTGTGTTGTTTCCTCAAACTAGAGAAGACTTAGGAGCTGGAAAGAGTTGCTAAAACTATCATAGATATTCTGATGTTCGTTTTATTGAGGGATTTAACAAACTCTTCATTAAGTTTTTATACTTTCCTGATTGCATCCCATTCAGGAGAAAACCGAAACAGGAGGGAGTAGAATTGTGATTTGATACAATGACTGAATATAAAAGCTTGTGTGTACATTTTAGATAAATAGGGAATTTTAAAGAGGCAAAAATTATGGAGACGCGTGTGACACAATATAAGTATTTTCCAGTCAGTAAAGGTGCATAACTTTTTAAATGAGCTTAGCTTAAGCAACTTAAGGCCAGAGTGTTTACGTTCTCCCTCCCCCCCCATAGAAGGAGGTATGCTTAAGCCTGCTTAAGTGATACATTGCATTGTTCTTGTGTTTACCATGATTTCCTAAAATTCTTTCAAGAGAACTTGTATTTATTATCTTTTCCCTAACTCTAGGACAGTAAAAAAGGAGCATGTGGACTCTGCATACCAAGTAGCTAATGTTCTATGCCCAGATAGTATACTCACAAAGTTTCAACCAGTGGGGAACAATATCAAGAAAATTATTCAAATGCCTTCTAAATTCCCTGTCTTCTACTAGATTCATGGGTCTTTCATTTGAAATTGATATCATCAGCTTATACTATCATCTTGCTGTTTATTACTTCCACCTTTCTTGATGCCTTCAGTATCTTGCTCAGTAATCCCTTCTCCCTTGTCATCTGATAATTGTTAATGTCATCATCTTTGTTAAAGAGCTATCAGCACCCTAACAGATTCTTTATTGTTCTCAACTCCTTCCACCCCATATCAGCCAACTACCTACAACCTGGACCTCACTATCATTTAGCACTGATTCACCTCTAACCACCACTTTCTAACCTCTCTCAATGCTGTCTCTTATTGAACAATCACTTCTAGTTCTTAACTCTTCTCATTTTACCCTATTCCTTAGCCTTACTCTAGTTATCTGGGACTTGATGGTCAACCATTTCATCATGTCTTTAATAAAACTTCAGGTTTTCTTATTCCCTCGACCTTCTCTAAGATGAAATCCAACCCTTTCATGTTTTACTTTTTCTGCTCTGGCTTTTGGTTAATAGACTAGCTTTTCTAGAGAAAGTTACAGGACCATACTGATTTGACTCAATGCCTATTCATATTGTCATACTCTCTACACAGGCCATGTAAATGGCCTTCATTTTCCTCAGTCTCAAATCCAGTCCAAAATAGTGCTTCATTTTTAGTAGATAATCTTGTGGCAGTCATCCAGAATGAGTTCTTTTTATGTGTATTCCTACCCCCTCACAGAGGAAGAGGTAACTTGCTTTACATAGTCTCATCTTTTCCTTTTCAGAACATTAATCTCCTTTAACTATTTCTTCTTACTCTTCAGTTTCTCTTTTATTATTCAGTTCTTCAACCTACTCACTTCCCATATTCTACTCTTCCAGTCCAGCACAGTTCAGCTACACACACAAATGGTCATTCTCTTGATCTTGCTGTCACCCACGAATGAACTGTCCATATTTAGGAATTCCAAAATCTTCTAAACTGAGGACCATAATCTATTGGCCCTCCACCTCTTCCTCTCCTTCTCTTACCAAACTCTACATTTCTTCCAAACCATGACTTCTCATCCCTTGACCCCTCCCTCAGTTCTCTCCCAGGCATAATCCTGCACAAACCATTTTGTCCTCTTTTCCCCAAAACCAGTTCAACTTTGTGCTGTCTTCTTCTCAAGTTGCTGGCCCCCTTATATCACCAATTGCACCCTGCCATGCCTCAGCCTTGAATAACTTCCATATCCATCGTCCCACACAGGTAATACTAAATGAAGGTGGAGAAGATCAGTCAACTATTCTGATAGGGTCCACTACAGATTTGTTACACAGCCTGTCTCCTCCAACATATCATCAAAAACCTGCACTTGATCCTTCCATCCCAGTAACTATCATCATAATCTCTTCTACCCTTTCTCCTCACACTGTCTTCTTCTTCTTCTTCTTTTTTTTTGGGGGGGGGGGTTAGGCAGTGGGGTTAAGTGACTTGCCAAGGGTCACACAGCTAGTAAGTGTTATGTGTCTGAGGCCAGATTTGAACTCAGGTGCTCCTGAATCCATGGCCAGTGCTCTATCTGTTGCACCATCTAGCAGCCCCCTCATACTCTCTTCTGTACCCTTTACATTTAGGCTTTAGCTCTCATTATTCCACCAAAATTACTCTCTCTGAGGTTACCATATGATCTCTTAATTATCAAATTCAATGACCTGTTTCCATTTTCTTTTTCTTCTTGACCTCTTTGCAGCCTTTAGACACTATTGGTGGGATGACAGAGTGGGCAATATTATCTTCAATCTCTTTCTGTCTCCTTGTTCCTTCACTACTGACTACAAACACATTTATGTCTCCTCCATCGTCCTCCCTTTGATGTTTTGTTTTCTCTAGGTTTTAGGGATACCACTCTCTCTTGACTCTCCTCCGTCTCCTTTGCTGGAACCTAGACCAGGTCATGCCCTTTAATCTTAGGTGTCCCACAACATTCTGTCTTGGGCCCTCTTCTCTCTTCCCTCTATATTACTTCACTTGGTGGTCTCATCAACTCTCATGGATTTAGTTATCATCTCTGTGCTAATGATTCTCAATCCTTCCCTAGCTTCTTTGCTGACCTGCAGTCTGGTATCTCCAACTGCCTTTCAAACTTATTGAACTTCACATCCAATAGACATCTTAAACTCAACATATCCAAAGTAGAATTTATTGTTTTCCCCCTTCAACCCTGCCTGCCCTTCCAAACTTCTATATTACTGTAGAGGACACTACCGTCTTCCCAGTCCCTCAGGCAACACATTGGATATGGGAGGGATGAGAAATAGTGAGAAGTTGAGGATGACACCTAGGTTGCCAGGGCCTGTTGATTTCATTTTGCAACATCTCTCGAATATACCTGCTTCTCTCCTCTGACACTGCCACTACCCTAGTACAGTCCCTCATCACCTCATACCTGGACTATGGCCATAGCCTGTTGATGGGTCTACATGTTTCAAATCTCTCCCCACTCTAATCCACCCTCCATTCAGCCACCAAAGTGATTTTCTTAAATTGTAGATCTGACTGCATCACCATCCTGTTCGATGAATTTCATATTACCTCTAGTATCAGATATAAAATCCTCAGACATTCAAGGCGCTTCCTATCCTGCCTCACCTTCCCCACTTTTCCAGCCCACTCCCTGCCACATACCGTGGCCTCTTTCCTGAACCACAAGCAAAACACTCCATCTCTTGGCTCTAGGCATTTTTTTCTGCCTGTCCCTCATGCCTCGAATACTCTCCCTCCTTATCTCTGCTTCCTGGCTTCCTTGGCTTTCTTCAAATCCCAACTAAAATCATATCTTTTACAAGAAGCCTTTCCTAACCCCTCTTTAATTTTAGTGCCTTCCCTTTGTTAATTATTTCTTATTTATCTTATACGTAACTTGTTTGTACACATTTATTTGCTTGTTATCTCCTCCATTAGATTGTGAAGTCCTTGAGGGTAGGGACTGTCTTTTGCCTTTTTGTGTCCCCACTGCTTAGCACAGTGTCTGGCACATAGTAGGTGCTGATCTTACTAGTGTCGCCTCCAATAAAACTGCATTAGTCTCTTCTATCTGGGGGCAAAATAAATACAAACACCTTCACTTAGTCAAACTGTTTTAGTTGTCTTCTACTTTCTTTTTACTACTAAGCATTTGGAGTATATACTCTGTCTCTTGTCTACATTTTCAGTAGTTTCAGTAATTTCAGTCTTCCTTGGGTCTCTGTTTACCTGCATGTAAAAGAAAGTGGTTGGAATAGATGGCTTCTTGAGTCCTTTCCAGTTCCAGTTCTGTATGATATGTCTCTACCCCTAACTTTTCTTTCACATTTAAGACCAGCATCTCCAACTGCTTAACATGTTACCACACCTTACAGTTATCATCTTTTCCTTAAAAACTGCCTCTTTTTTATTTGACTCCATTGTTTCTGTCAGTAGTGCCAACATTCACTCATCAAAATGCATATCATTCCTTCATTAGAGGCAGCTGGGTAGTACAGTAGATAGAGTGCTGGGTCTAGAATCAAGAAGACCTGAGTTCAGATCCAGCCTCAAACAATTACTGTGAGCAAGTCTCTTAATCTATCTGCCTCAGTTTCCCCATCTGTAAAATAGAGATCAAAATCTGACTTCCCAGGGTTGTTGTGAGGACCAAATGAGATAATAATTATAAAATGTTTAGCACCGTGCCTGACACAGAATAGCCATTTAATAAATGATTATTCCGTTTTCCATCCAGTTTCCCCTGGTGTTAACTTTTCATTCTTAACTTCTCTCTCTCCTTTCATTTCTAATTGGTTCCTAAAGTCTTTTGACTCTAATTCTGCAATATCTCTTGCAGCTGCCTCTGATTCTTCTTATTTTGCTACTACCTCAATACATGCTCTCATCACTACATCTTGGACTACTGTAATAATTATGTAACAGGTCTTTTTTTGCCTCTGTACTCTATTTCTCCACCCAAAATGTCCTTCCTACCAAAACCAGTTTAATTTTCTTCCTAAATTCCTTCCTTCTTTCATTCTTTCCATTCTTCCTTCCCTGCTCAAAAATCTTTAGTGTATCCCTGTTGCCTGTGAGTGAAGTTTAAATGTCTGCCTGGCCCTGAAGGCCCTCTGCAATCTGACATTGTGCTGCCTTTCCAACTTTCTCATATACTATATACTTCTGTCAACCTGGCCTGCTCTCTATCCCTTGAACATTTCTTGCATTTTTTTGCCTTTGAACTTCCCCGCTGATTAATTTCCTGCACTTATTCTTTTAGAACCCAAATCCTGTTACCTCATCCATGAAGCCTTTCCTGAAACCCCCACCTCAGTAGTCAGCAAAGATATTTCTTCCCTTAAGCCTTATAAGAGCATTTTGTTTTGCAACTCTGATTCTCGTATCATGTAGTATTTTGTGTTATGTGCCTGTCTAAATGTGGTATCTCCTTAATAAAGTGTAAACTCAGTGAGAATGAAAATAGTGTATTATCTAAACTTGATCTTTCGTAGGGCCTGGCACAGTGCTCTGCTTACAGGTTACATTTAATACCTGTTTGTTGAGTTGACTTGCTTTACTCATTTCTTCATTTTTGTTCATAATGTTCCCTTTGGCAAATGCCCTTTCTTGTTCCATCCCATCCATTCTTCAGGGTCATATTCAAGTCTCACCTCTGCCATGAGATTTTTCCTTACCACTTCATCCTACAATAAGTTTTCTTCTTACTCTGAACTCCTGTAGCAGTTATGGGTACCAATCGTACAGCATTTCTCATTCATGAACTACTTTGTATTGTTAGTTATCTTTTTGTGTATATACATTTATCTCTCTATCTGGAGTGAAAGCTTGTAAAGGAAAGGGACTTGAGACTTTTATTTTTATTTCCCTTTACTGTCTTGCTCATAGTATGTACTGAATGTATTATTTATTCACTGATTATTGCCTGTGGGATAAAAGATCACAGCTTTATAGTTGAAAGGAACCTTAGAAGCCATGTCCGTGACTTATATTTTATAGATGAGGAAACTGAGCCCAAGAGATGTAAAATGACTTTCCCAAAGTTACAGACCATATTTTACCACATAGTTGTCATGGATTTTTTTTCTTTTGCAAAAAAAGGTGGGGTGTGACCATTATGTGAAGCTTTAAAAAAATTGTGCTGGTGTTACTTAAAAACTGTTTATTACTAAACTGTCTTTGGTGCAAGATTAGGATGCACAGAATACTCATGATATACCTTAAAATTGGGAAGATGCAAATCTTACCATATCACGTGACTTATTCATGGCAGCTTCCCCCCCATACCTGCTCTACCTGCTCCACCTGCCTATGGCTCTCATTGGGGTGAGTGACATTACCTGTAGTACTGCAGTGCTCTAAACAAACCACGCAAGTTAGCTTTTGGAAATATTCTGACAATGTGCGTGTGCTGAGAATTCTAGGCTCACACCTTGCAATGCCTGAGAGATAAATGTGTAACCATATGCCACTGGTGAATACAGTGCTGCTCTGTTTACCTTTTGAGCGGTGTAACGAACAAAATTATACCATGCTACAATTACATGATTAAAGGTTATAAGCCAATTTTTGGACTGGAAAAAACAAAGCAAAATATAAACAAGGTGCAATGATTATGTGGTGACATACAGTAGGTAGCAAGTGACTGAGAGGCAGGGTCTAAACATGGGTCTTTTAACTACAAATCTAGTACTGTTTCAGCTCTATTATATGCCTCTCCTTTACTCTACCAAACTGTTTCCCCTACTCTGTAACACATTGCCTCTCTATTTCAGTGCCTCACTTTCACTTTAAGTTCAATTTGATTAAAATTAGTATCTTGTTCTTCTCTCTCCCTCGCACAAAGTCTTTGTTTTTTATTTTCCCTATTTTTATTAATGCCACCACCATTTCCCCAGCCCCCCAAGCTTAAAACCTTGCATCCATCATTCATTTTAGTGTCTCTTTTGTTTCTTTCAGTCGAATTACCATATTAAATAGCTTTTCTTTAAAATTTCTTTGAGAAAACCTTCTTTCTACCGTTTTCGTGGCCAATAGCAATTTCAAGGCCCTTATAAACTTCAACCTGGATTTATTGTAACAATTTCCTCTCTCTGCCTTTACAATCTATTTCCCTTTACAATATACAAGTTTACCTTTCATTTTATTAATTGAATAAATCTTTAACTATTCTACACAATCTCATCTTATGTCGAAAATACCTTGTTGGAAATGTCTTCCTATAAACTTTTCATAGAGGATCTACATTCCTGAAGGAATGCATAGAAGTCTTTCTCTAGATCTTTTATCATTTCACTAGTACTACCTTGCTTCTCACTACACGATCAGTACACTCCCACTCCAATCATATATTTCTTTGATGATGTACTTTATACCATTTCTTGTGTATAAATCATTGTTATCAATATTTTGTATCCTATTTATATTCACCATGCATCTCTCCATTGCCTTTTAGGTCACAAGTAATTTTGACTCTACAGAAGTTATAGTGACTCTTCATTCACAGCAATATAGAACCATCAGGCTACTATTTCTGCTAAAAAGATGAGGGTTTAATGTTGGAAAGCAGTTCCAACATCATTGAAAATGTTTGCATTTTTCCAAATGCATTTGAGACCAAATCTTTGAAGTATCCATCCAAGATCTATGTACTGATACATTAACCCAAAACAGAAATAAAAGGACATTTAATGGTATCTCTTATAAGTATTGTGCTGTGTGATAAATATATGTGATAAGGACTGTTTAAATAAATGTATTTTGTGTTATTTTTATAATAACTAAACCCAAGCATTTCTCTAGTAATCTAGAAGGAAGGGAAGACTAAGCAACTACTTCAAGGTAACTTTTTTTATTTAATAGTATTTTTCCCCCAGTTACATATCACGAAAATTTTTAGCATTCTTTTTACAAGATTTTGAGTTCCAAATTTTTCTCCCTTCATCCCTCCCCTCTTCTGAAAATGGTAGGCAGTTAGATGTAGTTTGTACATGTGCTATCATGTAAAAATATTTCCATATTAGTCACAGTTGTAAGAGAAGAAACATATCAGAAGGGAAAAAAACCCATGAAAAAGAATAAATGAAAAAAGTGTGCTTCAGTCTTCATTCAGAGTCCATCACTTCTTTCTGTGGAGATGGATAGCATTTTCCTTAGTGAGTCCTTTGTACTTGTCTTAGATCATTGTGTTGCTGAGAAGAGCTGAATCATTCATAGTTGATCATCACATAATGTCGATGATACTGTGTACAATGTTTTCCTGGTTCTGCTCACTTCACTTTGCATCAATATGTCTTTCCAGGTTTTTCTGAAATCTTCCTGTTCATCATTTCTTATTGCACAGTAGTATTCTGTTACATTCATATGTTACAGCTTGTTCAGCCATTCCCCAATAGGTGGGCATCCCCTCAGTTTCCAATATTTTGCCACCTCGAAAACGGCTGCTATAAATATTTTTGCACATGTAGGTCCTTTTCTCTCTTTTTTTTATCTCTTTGGGATGCAGATCTAGTAGTGGTATTGCTAGATCAAAGGGCATGCACAGTTTCGTTGCCCTTTGGGTGTAGTTCCAAATTGTTCTCCAGAATGGTTGGATCAGTTCAAAGTCCACCAACAGTGCATGTGTCCCAATTTTCCCACTATCTTCTCTAGCATTTGTCATTTTCCTTATCTTTCATATTAGCCAATTTGATAGGTGTGAGGTAGTACCTCAGAATAGTTTTAATTTATATTTCTCTAACCAAAAGTGATTTAGAGGGGCAGCTCAGTGGTGCAGTGGATAGAGCACTGGTTGGCTGGGGAGGAACTTGCTTCTGGTTTGCTGGGAGACTTCCAGTCCTGGAATGCGTTCTCCTTTTATCCTAGTTGGACAGACCTTTCTTGCCAATCTTCCAAGTTTCTTGGGCTGAAAGATTGTTTCACCCCATCTTTTTGCTGGTTTTGTTGTTCCAGTATTTGTCTTGGGGTTCTATTTTATGGTTGTTTGGAAGTGAATATGGAAGAGTTACAGTGATTTACTGCTTACTCCACTGTCTTGGCTCCTGAAAGTCTCCTCTTCAAAGTGATTCTGAAGACTCTTCAGACACTCCACTTAGAAAGTTTCAGTTTATTGTCAGATGCTTTCTTCGCTCTCTCCCTCTGTACTGGTTCCTTCCCTGCTGCATGCAGACAGGCTGAGTCTTTCTCATTAAAAAAAAAAAAAATTCTCACTAAACTCTATTATCCTGTTAGTTTACCTTCCTAAATTTTTCTTCTTTTTCTCAGCCAAACTCCTAGGAGAAACAATTTCTTCTTTTCTGTTTCTTCTACCCTCCTAATCCATGTGTAATATGGCTTTCAACTTCACTCAAATAAAACTCTACTCTCAAAAAAGTGTCTGTTAGTTGTCAGGTCCAGTTGTCTTTTCTCAATCTTCATCCATTTAACATTATTGATCACCTTCGCCTGTATACTTGCTCATTTCTGGTGTTTTGTAACACTCTCAGTTCTCCTTCTATGTATGTAAAAGCTTTTTTTCATTTTCTTTGCCAGATCATTCATATCTTGCCTCCTGTTAGTGTACTGCAAGGCTCTATCCTAGGTCCTTTCACTCTATATTCTCTCATTTGATGACAGAAGCTCCCTTGAGTTTTAATGATCATTTCTGTGCAAGTGATTCCCAGTTTTATATGATGAACCTTAGAGTGTCTCCAGAGCTCTTGTCCATTACCACATTACCAGCTGCTTATTATATCTTTCAAATTGGATGTCACATAGGCACCTCAAATTCAACATGTCTAAAACAGAAACCATTGTTTTTCCACCTAAACCCACATCTTTTCTGAACTCCCCTATTATTGTTGAGGACACTACCTCTTTCCAGTCACTGTGGCCCACAGCCTAGGTGTTATCTTCAACTCTCACCTCATATATCCTGTTAGTTGGCATATCTTGTCATTTATACTTCCACAACATCCCTTGCATCACCTTCCCTCCATTCACAAAGCCTCTACCCTAATTGAGCCACTCATTACTTCATACCCTAACTATTGCAATGGTTTATTTGGTCATCTCATTTAAAGCGTCTCTACTCCAATCTATCTATCCTCCACATAGTTTCCAAAATGATCTAAAGTTTAGGTCTAATAATATCACTTCTCATTTAGAGTACAACATGCTCTCAGCCTACCTCGTCAACTTTATTTTGCAGTACTCCCCTTCGCATCTTAAATGATTTAGTCAAACCTGACTCCTTCCTCACACATGCACTTTGTTTCCCATTTTAATGTCAATGTACTGGTTGCCTCCATTGCCCAAAATGCACTCCCTTATCTCCACCTAATTAGAATTCTTCATTTCCTTCAGTGAATGAAGCCATTCTTCCTACCCCACCCCCAACTGCTAGCGATCCCCCCCCAAATCATTTTGCATTTATTTTGTATACATATTGCATATACCTATATGTATACGTTACCCTAATTGAATTTGAACTTCGTGAGGGAAAAAGCTATTTCACTTTTGTCTTTGTATCTCCCAGGGGCTGACAGTGTTGGTAATGTAATAGGTCCTTAATAAATGCTTATCATTTGATGCTTTGACATTTGTTCTTTCTATTTGTATGCTTTAATGAATCTTTGATCTCATCAATGTAGATGTCTGTCTCCAGTGGTGACAATTCCAACCCATCTAGACCTTGTCATTTTATCCTACTCTTGTTCATGCCATGTCATAACTCGTTGGGGGGAGGGCAGCAGAGAAAAAGAGGGGAGTTAATCCCAGTATTCTAGAGATATTTCTTGAGATATATTAACATCATATGGGCACCAGTGTATTTCTGAGACTCTAATGCTTTAGTCTTGAAGCATGCCTAGCCCAACTGCTTTTCTACTTATATTCAAGTTATAACATATATTTAGATGAACAGTCTATCAAGTTGCTCCTTCAGAAAATATTTTGGATGTCAAATCAACAAGCATCTATTAAGCCCTTATTATATGCCAGGATTGTGCTGAGTGCTGAAAAGCTGGCTGTATTTCTAAAGTTCATTTCTAAGTCAGCTATTTCAGTTCAACAGGTTGAAGTTATGTTTAAGACACTGTGACACTTGAAGATAAGACATAGTCCTTACCTTCCCTCTCCTTGAACAAAGTTAAAGAAATTATGTTATAAACTATGCTTATATTTCTAGGTAATTCCACAAAAATTCCTTTGACCCATACTGTAGATGAAATTATATTAATGTGAGTTATGAATTCTTTTAGTGCTCCTAAGTCTGAAACCTGAGCTTCTTTGAGCCCTAATTTACATGTTTAGGTACTAAATTAGGGACTGTCTGTATTAATTTATGATTTAATTACATATTGTTCCCTCTAAACTCAAATTTAATAAATTCTTAATGTTTTATCTATATGCATAAGATTGTGGCTTTAGGGCTAGAAGGGACCTTAGAGGACACCTAGTCCAATCCCCTCTTTACAGATGAGGAAACTGAGGCCCAGAGAAAAGTGACTCAGCAGTTTCATATGTAAACAGTTTTCATACATATATATGTGTATGTGTATATATATATATATTTGCATACCTATGTGAAAGAAGATCCTATGATCTTAGATTTTATGATCCTATGATTTTAGTGTTAAAAAGGACATTAAAGATTATCTAGTACAAACCTCTTATTTCATAGACAAGGAAATTGAGGCCCAGGAAGAGAAAGATGACTTGCCCAAGGTCACACAGGTAGTAAGTAGCAGAACTAGAATTCAAATATGGCCTTTTGGCTCCAAATCCATTATCTTTCCACTGTACCACGATGTTAGGTAAGGTTTCCTTTTGTTGTTACTGCCCGTTCTGTTTTGTTTGTTTTTTTCATTCTTCCAAATTCCAGTCATGATGAACTGGTAGTAAGTGACATACCTAGGATTGTGACCCAAATATTCCCAATCCAAATTCACCACTCTGCTCTTTCCTCACGTGCTGTGTGTGTGTCTGTGTGTGTTATGTATAAACTTCATGTCATGTTGTAATTCGACATCCTGTTTAAAGTGAAATGAGCTAGTTTGGAGATTTGAGAAGATTGACTTAAAATACTTCTCTGCTTTTTACTGTCCATGTAACTTGGACAAAACAACCTCTCAGTTCCTCAGTTTCCTCGACTGTAAAATGAGGAAATAGAATTAGTTGAAATCTTTGTCCCTTGTAGTTCTAGATGCTGTGAGTCTAGAAATATTGAAAGCAAAGATACATGACTTGGAACTTCCCTGAGAATCAGAGAAGTAGGAACTGACAGGTCTCAAAATTGATGGGGTTGACTGTCTACTTCACAGAGGATGCTTCTCTGGGACCTGAGCTGGAAGCAAAGATTTGAGTGTGGATTTGTTGTTGTAGTTGTTGGGTTTTTCTTCTTTTGTTTGTCAGAAAGAAAGAAAAAACACTGCCAGGTGTCCTCCAGCAACTTAAAAGTATTTCTGAGATTTACATTCCTTTTAATTTTATTATAGATTATCACTGTTTTATACAAGTTTAAAATCTTGACTTATTATTCTTTAGCTTGGAAAAATACTCTAGGGGGCAGCAATGTTACAGTAAAGGACTTTGCTTTTAAGGAGTTTGTATAAACATCCAAATTAACAAGGTAGTCCCTATGTTGCTTTTTTACAATTGTCAAATGATTAACCATGGATTATCCAGTTTGGCAGTGCTGTAATATAGGATAGATCTCCAAGTATATTTTTGTAACAAAGTAGAATTTTTGTTATTAAACATAATTTCAGAAATTTTAAAATTAGATGAAAATTTTAAGTGGTATTTTTGTTGCTATTAAGAAAAAAAAATCTTAAATTTCTCCAATCTCCAATGCTATGATGATAAATTATATTAATGTTCTAGTTCTTTCTCTGTTAATTATTTCCTATTTATCTTGTATATAGTTTGTTGTTGTTGTTCAGTACACACTTTGCCACCCCATTTGGGGTTTTCTTGGCAGAGATGCTAGAGTGATTTGCCATTTCCTTTTCTAGTTCTTTTTACAGATGAGGAAACAGGGTTAGGTGACATACCCAGAGTCACACAGCTGGTAAGTGTCTGAAGCCAGATTTGAACTCAGGAAGATGAGTCTTGACTTCAGCTCTAGTAGGGCAGCTCCACTGTGCCACCTAGCTGCCCTTGTATATAGATTGTTTTATATATATTTGCCTGTTTTCTCTCAAATTAGATTGTGAGCTCCTTGAGGGCAGGGACCGTCTTTTGTCTGTTTTTATATCCTAAGTTTAGCACAGTGCCTGGCGCATAGTAGGTGTTGAATAAATGTTGATTGATTGATTGACTGTTATAGACTCTCACATAGGTATTCTTTACTTTTTTTGTGTCATGGCCTCCTCTGGCATTACGAACCCCTTCTCAGAATTTTTTTTTTATACATAAAATGAAATGCATAGGATTACAAAGAAAACAAATTGAAATACATCAATAAAAAAATTTAATTCATGGGTCTCAGGTTAAGAACTCCACCTTTCCTGTGTCTGCTACAGAGGAAAAAGCATTGGTGGGAGTAATAATACCTGTGGAGTTATATGAGTCTTGGCGTGAAAATAGAACGCATTTTTTAAAAGGAGAGGGCTCATCTGACTATTTGTCAGGGATGTTGAAGAGAAGACTAACGTTTTGGATATGGGTTGGACTAAATGACCTCCTGAGATTCCTTTCAACTATATTACATCTTGTTTTGTGGCCCTGTCTCATTGGGGTTTCAGCTAGGGGGTGGAAAATGGAAGAACTTTCCTCTGCTGTGTAACATCATGGGTAAATGCTCAATAAGATTATTGTTTTCCTGGAGAAGGATTGATTATAATATATCCTGATGATCCCCCAACTTGATAAAAGGAAAGACATAAACCTGAATCTATGCATTCATTTGTTAACACTAGCCATACCTACCTACTTATACACAAGCTTTCTTTGTACTTCTTCTTCCTCTTATTTTGTTTATTTCATTATAGATTTTATGTTACCAGACAAACTGAATTAATAAAAACTTTATTCCATTATGTTGTACATCTAAGGAAAAACGTGTACAGTGCTCCCCAGTCAGAAAACATGGTCAGTTGACAAACTGTTACAGGATTCTATCTGAAGAACTGCTTCACAGGATGGTCTGAGAGCAAATAACCAAGGATCTGTCTGTCTTCACCTATAAAGAATATTGCCAGGGGATCAGGAGAACTAATTAAGGGTTTTGATGGATGAGACAATATGTCCTATTACATGTCCCATTTAGTAGACTGGGGAAATTATTCAGAGGATGAGGAAAGCTGAACTAGAAGAAACTACCGTTCCCACTTAGAAAGACAGT
Organism: Vombatus ursinus; assembly: GCF_900497805.2. Classification (NCBI taxonomy): domain Eukaryota; kingdom Metazoa; phylum Chordata; class Mammalia; order Diprotodontia; family Vombatidae; genus Vombatus; species Vombatus ursinus. The sequence continues at coordinate 6,266,502 of NW_020948910.1, read as the reverse complement.
TAACATAAAGGTGGTGCAGTGGATAGAGTGCCAGTTCCTGACTGCACTCAGGAAGACTCATCTTCCTGAGTTCTATATGGCCTCAGACACTTATTGGCTGTATGACTAGGCAAGTCACTTAACTCTGTTTACCTCACTTTCCTCATTTGTAAAATGAGCTGGAGAAGAAAATAGCCAGCCACTCCAATGTCTTTGCCAAGAAAACCCCAAATAGGGTCACAAAGAGTCAGACAAGTGAAATGACTAAACAACAGACATTTGAAAAAGCCATTCACAAAGAATTCTATGGAGTTAACAAAAGAAATCAGAATTATTATTATTATTTTTTTGGCTATATCATAGGGAGATGAAAAACTGAAGATATTTTTTTAAACTCCTTCTTAGGTTTATTTTTACAAAACTCTCAGCCTGGCACTTAAAGCCCTGTTATCTTTCCAGTCTTGTTTCATGTTATCCTATTCAAGAACTCTCTATTCCAGTCAAACTGCCTGGTCCTGCTTTATGAAACATTCCAGATGCTGCTTCTTTGCCTCACTTATATTTTGTAGCTCAGGTGAAACCTGCAGCACCTGAGGCCTTTCTTGATCTCCTCTCCCACCCTACCCCAGGTGTTAGTGCTCTCTTCCTGTTAATATTACCTTACAGCTATTTTATATTTACTTATCTGTATAAATGTTATAATGTAAGCTTTTCAGGGGCAAGCACAAGCAACTGAGAGATGGGAGAGAGATGAGAAGGTTTTTTCTATATGAAGTGACAGTTGAGCTGAATTTTAAAGAAAGTTAGATATTATACTGGTTAGATATGAAGAGTCTATGTTTCAGGGATGGGGGACAGTATGAGTAAAGGCTCTGAGGCCTTTGGAATACTATGTGTAAGAAATAGCACATAGGCCAGTTTGTTTGGAATGTAGAATCAGTCAATCAATAAAGAGTTATTACGCACCTACTATGTACCAGACACTGTGCTAAGCACCTAGAATGCAGAAAGAGGCAAAAGACAGTCCTTGCCCTCAAGGAGCTCACAGTCTAATGGAGGAGACAACAAGCAAACAAATATATAAAAGGCAAGTTATATACAGAACAAATAAAAAAGAATTAACAGAAGGAAGGCACTAGAAGTAATAGGGATTGGTGAAGGCTTCCTATAGATGGTGGGATTTTAGTTGGAACTTAAAAAAGAAAGCCAGGGAGGTCAGTAGTTGGAGTGGAGGAGGGAGAGTTTTCCAGGAATGGAGGACAGGCAGAGAAGATGCTGAGAGCCTAGAGATGGAGTATATTGTGTAAGGAACAGCCAGCAGGCCAGTACCACTGGATTGAAAAGTATGTGGCAGGGAGTAAAGTATAAAAGACCTGAAGAGGTAGTAGGGGGCTAGGTTAGGAAGGGATTTGAATGCCAAAATGAACATTCTTTATTTAATCCTGGAGGTGATAGGGAGCCACTGGAATTCATTAAGTAGGGGGGGAATGACATGGTTTCACCTGCACTTTAGGAACATCACTTGGGTGGCTGAATGGAAGACAGATTAGGGAGGGATTTGAGTTAGGCACACCCATCAGCAGGGCTGTTGCAGTAGCCCAGGTGTGAGGTGATAAAGGCCTATTCTTCAATGGTGGCAGTGTCAGAAGAGAAAAGGGGTAATATTTGAGAGATGTTGCAAAAGTGAAAATGACAGGTCTTGGAAAGAGATTGAGGGTAGTGGGTAGTGAGTAATAATGAGTCACAGATGACTTCTTAGTTGTGAGGCTGAGGGACTAGGAGGAGGAGGAGGCTGCCCTCTACCTTATAAGGGAAAGGAGGAGGCAGGGGAGGGTTCAAGGGGAAAGATAATGAGTTCTGTTTTGGATATATTGAGCTTAAGATGTCAACTGGACATCCGGTTTGAGATGTCTGAAAGGCAGTTGGAGATGTAAGATTGGAGGTCAGTAGACAGGTTGGAGCAGGAAAGGTAGATTTGAGAATCATCAGTAGAAAAAAGGTAATTAAATCCATGGGAGGAGATGAGATCACCAAGTCTTGAAGCACTATAGAGGGAGAAGAGAAGAGGGTCCAGGACAGAACTTGAGAAACACATAACATAAGAGGGCATGATCAGATACTGAGAAGGAGCTGTCAGATACATAGGAGGAAAATCAGGAGAGATGTGTCCCAAAAACTTAGAGAGAAGAGATTCATTATCAAGGAGATGAAAGTGATCTGAAGTGTCAGAAGTCACAGAGAGGTTAAGGAGAATGAAGATTAAGAAAAGGCCATTGAATTTGGCAACTAAGAGATTATTAGTAACTTTGCTTAAAAGTGCTTGAAAGAGAGTTTTCAGTAAGCCTCGAAAGTAGGCTGGAACCAGATTGTAAAGGGCTTTAAAAGCTTTGTAGTGTACACATGATCATCACTAGCTAGCTATATGACATTAGACAGGTCACATGACCTTTGTTAATCTCTTTCTTCATCTGTTTTTCTTGTTTTATTTGTTAACTGAAATTAGAGGGGCTTATCCACTGTAGCCTACTTGAAAGTTACTCATTCTAAGGTTATCAGGAAATGTTTATTAAAGACCTTCCATCACTCAGTAATTAAATTGAGGTGACATAGTGAAAACTGGTAAGAAAAGATAAGGTCTTGGCCCTTGAGGAGGCTATATTAGTGAAGTAGAAGAGACTGACACTCTAATGAATGTTGACATATAGTTAGCGTATATGGAACAATTTACAAGACCTATACTAATACATATATTGTTGTAATATTCTTTTATAGGTTTCAGTATTCAAATACTTTCTAAGTAAGTGGGGGGAGGGGCCAAGTCACAGGAGTTCAAGGAAGGAATAAGTGACAAAAAGGTTTATTTTATTTGGGGAAGAGAACTTGAAGTGGGGTCTGAAAGTATGAAGGGATATTCAATATCAAAGGATATTCAATATATCCCCAAAAGTCTTAGTGTAGGTTCAAATTACTAAAACTTAAAACTGCACTAAAATTTTTGAGATCTCCTTTATAGTTGTCTGGTTAAAGTATATAAGAAGTTAAGAATCATCATATTAGGTCAGGTCACTTAGTATCTTGAACCTATAAATGATTCTAAAGAACATTTTCTGAAAGAGAATTCTTTTCCTTTGTCATGTCAACTTCAAAAAATTAAAAATGAAATCTCCTCAGCTGAGGATCTCTTATCTCATACTTCTTGATACTATTTGCTGAGAACTCGTCCTTCTCTCCTCATCTCACATCGTCTAGACATTTTTCTACATTGTCTGTTCCCTCACTTTGGTCTCAGAGGAAGAGGTGGCCCTTCCCCTTGCAAAGCAGATCTCTCTATGTGCGATTCTATGTCTTCCTTTTTTCTACAGAAAATTCCTCTCCTGTCACCCCAACTCTTTTATCTTCAATTGCTCCCTCTGTACTGGCTCTTTCTCTGCTGCCTTATAACACTTCTGTATCTTTCCTATCTTTTTCAGTCACCCCTGCTAGCTATTTTATTATGCTTTATCATACCTCCCCTTCTTGGCCAGACTCCATGGGAAAACTATGTATATTCATTCCCTCCATTTCTCCTTGCTGTCTTCTAAACCCTCTACCTACAGACTCCTGACCTCATCATTCAACTGAAACTGCCCTTTCCTTAGTTCCAGTAATCTCTTAATTGCCAAATAATGGCCTTTCCTTAATTCTAATCCTTCATGACCTGCTGTCATATTTGACACTGAGCTACTTGATCCCTGATCATCTTGTCCTTCTAGATATTCTCTCCTCTCTACTTTTTTGTGATATGGCTTTATCCTCCTCAGTCTCTGCTGGTTCTTCATCCACACCACAACCAAGGCCCAGGTCTGGAATCTCTTCTCTTCTCACTCAATACTGCCTTTCTTTTTGATTTCTCTAGTCCCATGAATTAAGTGATTATCATGCAGATGATTAATGTCCAATTCTAATCTCTATGCATTGCTACTGTCACTCTTCACTAACTGCCTCTTGGATATTGAATCACATGTCCTAAAGGTGTCTTATTCTACTAGGCAAAATAGAGCTAGTTAATCACTGTCAAGGATACCACTGTTCTCTTAGTTATTCTGGCCTTGATATATCATGATTAACTGTATAATAGTATTCATATGTCATAGTATTTCCAGCCATTCTCCAATTAGTAAGCACCTACTTTGTTTTCAGGTCTTTACTACCATAAAAAGTACTGCTATGAATATTTGTTTATATTAGATCATTGTGTCTTTGACCTCTGTGAAATATGTGCCCAAAAGCAGGTTTTTGACAGTTTTTTTTTCTTTTGTAATTCCAAATTGGTACCCAAAATAGACTAATTCTTATCAGTATGTAGTGTGGTGTATTAGTGCAGAGCTTCTTAAACTGTGGGTCTCAACTGGCAATGACCAAAACTTAATTCAAAATCAAAATTCAAAATCAAACTAATGAATCTGAAGTGTTTCTGGCAGTACTTACTAGTGTTGCCAGCACTTTCACTGCACCATTAGTTCTGAACACAAAGCATTGTACTTTGCAATGCGCATGCCCTCAGGTCAAGCAAAGCAAGCTGCCCAAAGATGTTATCAGTGAAAAAAGTTTAAGAAGCAAGCCCTCTTAGTTTACCTGTCTTCCCACATCCTTGCCAACATTGACAATTTTTTTTTTTTTTTTGCTGGTATTTGCCAACTTATAGGGTTTAAGGTGAAACAGCTGTTTTAATTTTGTATTTCTCTTACTAGTGATTTGGAGCATGTTTCCATTTAACAGTTTATAGTTTATAGTTTGGAATTCTCTTTGTTCGTGTCCTTTGTATGTTCTTTGATCATTGTATTAGATACTTGTAATAGTTCCTGTATGTTTTGTATATCAAACTCTCATCAGTAATATTTTATGCAAATATTTTTCCTGTAAAGTTTCTCTTCGTAGTTATCAGCGTTGATTTTATTTTGCAAAGACTTTTATGTAGTTGAAATTGTCTGTTTTGTCTTGTAACCTTCCTCAGTTCCTCATTTGGTTAAGAATTCTACTGACCATTGCTGTGAAATGTACTTTCCCTCATTCTTACCTATTTTAAGAAATGATAGGAACTTTTACATTCAGGTTAGAAATCCATTTTGAGCTTAATGTGGGTGTATTGGTAAAAGTTTAAAAAAAAATTCTAAAAAGCTAATTTTTAAAAATAAAAAAATTGCATAAATTTTTAAGACTAACAGAAGAAAGCTTTTCTGTAAATGTACTTTGAAATTAAATGTTTGTTTCTATTTAGCCTTCTGAATTGATGAATTACAATACCACAAAAGTTTTAAAAACCTCAAATCACATATGGTTCCTATGTTTTTGTTAGGGTCATGTTCTTTATAGGATGCTTATTCAAAATATGACTTTGTATTCAAAAGAAACAAGCATGTCTCCATATCACAGGATGTCCCAAAAATCCTAGTGCACTTTTAAACTTTAGTAGTTTAGTTAGTGCTGTTTTAAATTTTAAGCTTTAAATGCACTAAGACTTTTTGGGACATCTTGTATTTTTTCTTTTATCCATAACAAGTAAAAGCAGACCATTAGAGGGGGGAAAATTGCTAGTGAGAAAGACTACAAAAGTACATGGGTTAAATGAAGCAAAAGGTAAAATAGAAATGAAATTAAATGAAAAATAAGTTTGGAGGGGAAAAAAAACGAAGGAGAATTAATAGCTTACAAGAGAAGGTAGAAAGTCTTACCCAGGTAACAAACTACTTGAAAGTTAGAATGGAGCCTAAAGGACTCAGTGATGCCTTGAGATACAAAGAAATGTTAGGATAAAAAAAGATTAAAGAAAAGAAGGAAATATAAATTATCTTCCATCAAAACTGGTGCACTTGGAAAACCAGATCAAGGAGACATAATTTAAGATTCATCAGACTCCTTGAAAACCATGGTCAGACATAAACTTAGATGTCATATTTGAAGAAATCATAAATGAAAACTGTATAGTTGTCTTAGAACAAAAAAGTAAAGTGAAAATTAAAAAGAATTCAATGGTCACCTCTGGGATGAAACGTCAGATAAAACCACAGAAATATTTTAGCCAAATTTCAGAGCTTGTACATAAAAGAAAATATACTGCAAGCATCTAGAAAAAAAAGAGTTCAAATATCAAGGAATCATCAATCAAATATCAAGGAGTCAGGCTCACATACAACATGACAGCAAGTTATATAAAGGAGAGAAAAGGCAAAAGATAATGGTTTTCAACTAATAATACTATAACCTATGAGACTAAGTATAATATTCTTTTGGATGGATATTTAATGAAATAGAGGACTTTCAAGCAGTATTGATCAGTAAAATCAGAACTTAATGGAAACTTAAAATGCAAACTGAGGAATCAAGAGAAACCTAGAGAGGTCAATAAATGTCAGCAAATGGAAAGGGCTTAAATGATGATGAAATGCTTCAATGCTAATAGCTAATAGGGTTAACAGAGACAAATTTCCATTTATAATCTCATTATCTTCAAGGGTCACAGGGAATTAAATGAGGTAGATAGATGGGAAGGAGGGTTGATTTTGTTCTGTTTTGATGTTCTTAAGAAGGAAAAGTGAGAGAGCAAAAGGAGTAAACCAGGGAAGAAAAGAACAAGGGGGTAGAATTTAATATTTCTTATAATGTGTGGGAAGAAGAGTAAATAAAGATGAAGCAAGAGGTAGAGGAGCAGGCATTATCTAAACCTCATTCTTAACCTGAACCAGACAAAGGTTGAAAACACACACACACACACACACACACACACACACACACACACACACACACCATATTTGATGTAAAAATACATTAAACTTAAGAGGGAAATGGGCAGGGACAATGGAAAGGGACAAGGAATATAAGAGGGAGGGTAGAATCACAAGCAGAACAGACTTCAGCTTTAGAGGCTGGATGATGAACAAGTGATGTTTAAAAAGCCAAGATGACAGAGTAGCGAGAACCAATGAGGTGAGTTCCTATCTACATAACTCCTCTAAACAGATCCAGAAAATGCACAAAATCAAATCCTAATAGGGAAATCCAGAAAAAGTCACAGTGAGTCCTTTATCTGGCCCTGGTTGGGATAAAGAGACATATAAGGAGGTCGACTGATACTGGGGACTGGTCAGGAGAGGAACACACTTCTCATAAGCACTCCAGTGCCTTTGGAAGTCCTGTGCACCAGGGGAAGAAGAGATCCCAGAGCCAGACCCTTCTCAGGGCACTGCAATGCAGAGAGATGGTACCTGCAGGTTTGTCACTCACTACCCAGTTCTGGGTCACAGATCCAGGTTGGATTGAGAAGGGAACCTGTTGCCAAGGAGAGTGGTATTCCCACACTGAGAAAGGGAGTCCATGAACAAGCAGAAAGTGGTTTGGTGCAGAATGGGTTGTCATTTCTGTTCCATCCTTTAGAGGCACGAATAGGGTAAGAATTCCAGACCAAAGTGGAGCCTGCAGTTTTGTTACGCTAAATAAGCAGAACTAACTAGCTGGCTGATGGGAACTGAATCCAGCAGCATTCTGTTCTTGCTCTGACCAAAACCAAGGTCAGAAACTTACAGAGAAAGCTCATACCAAGGAAACCGCAATTACACTTTTCCCTAGATAGACCACTTTAGGAACACTGAAAGCTTGCAGTTCCCAACCTGTCCCTGAGACACAACATTCCATTTCCCCAAGAAATCAACAACAGGACCAGCCAAGATCTCCCCCTCCTCCACCCCCAAAATGTGGCAGAGCCCATCCCTAACATCAAGCCTGAAGCCTGGAAGTAGGCTGGAAGAAAGGCCAAACAGAAAATTTAAAAAAAAAAAAACCATAATGAACTGTTATGGGGGCAGGGATGCATAAGATACAGATGCAGAAGAAAATGATGACTCCAAAACATTGACAAGTAAAGCCCCAGAGAAAAAATACAGCTTGGGCACAAAATCAGTTAGAATTTCTAGAAGAGATGAAGCAAGAGTTTTTCAAAAAGAGTTAAAAATATGTTTTTTTTTAAATGAAATGACAACACTTAAGGAAAACATTGGAAAAGAAATTAGGTCTGTGGAAGGGAATTGGAAAAAGAATTAACAGCTTGGCACAAGAGGTACAAAATGTTACCCAAGCAACAAATTCCCTGAAAATTAGAATGGATCAAACAGAAGCCAATGACTCCATGAAAAAACAAATATTAAAACAAAATAAAAAGATTGAAAAAAATAGAAGAAAATATCTCATAGAAAAAAATGACCTAGAAAATAGATTGGGGATAAAACATTTTTAAAAAAATTAAGGATCATTGTATTATTTGAACTCACTAACCAAAAAAGAACTGAGACATCATATTTCAAGAAGTTTTCAAAGAAAACTGCCCAGCTCTCTTAGAATCAGGTGGCAAAGTAGAATAGAAAGAATCAGCCATTCACCTCCTTAAAGAAACCCCAAAATGAAAACTCCCAGGAGCATTATAGCCAAAATCCACAGCTTCCAGGACAAAGGAAAAATAGCCAGATAGAAAGAATTCAAGTACTAAGGAGACACAGAATGATACTCTATTTAGCAGCCACCGTCTTAAAGAAGCAGACAACTTAGAATACAGTATACTAGAAAGCGAAGGATATGTCTGGGCTTTTAACTCAGAATAACTTACCCAGAAAAACTGAATAATGAAATAGAGGACTTGACTAAAACCGATAAACTGCTTACATTCTAAAATAGGGAAGTGATAGATGTGTACCTTTTGAACTCTATTATCAGGGTTCATAGAGGAAGTCCAATTAGACAAAGCATAGGAATAGTTCTGTTATATATATTAATCTTAGGAGAAGAATGAGAAGAAGAGGGAAAGGAGGGTTAGGAAAATTATCTCATATAGTTACAGTTAAAAAAAAAAGAGAGAGAGAGAGGAGTAGCTGACACTTCAACCTCACTGTCAATCTGAACTGGTTAAAGGAAGGAAGGATACACACACACATCGATATACAGAGTTGGTTACAGAAATATATTTCGTTCAACAAGGAAATAGGAGACAAAGGGTAGAAAAAGGGAGAGGAAATGAGAGAGAGGACAAATTAAGGGAGGGATTAGTCCTAAACAAACCAAAAAAAAAAAACTATAAAGTTGTAAAAAAAAAATGTATAGCTTGAATGATAGCATGATAGAATGGTAACAAAGAATGATAATCTGAGGAAATACCCATAAACTGGAGAATGGATGAACAATAATGTGATGGAATACTTTTATGCTGTAAGAAATGATGAAGGGGATGATTTCAGAGAAACTTTGAAAGACTTGTATCTGAACTGATACAGAATGAAGTGAACAGAACCAGAAGAACAATTCATACAACAGCAATATGATAAAAGCAAACAATTTTGAAAGAATAAGGAACTCTTGTCAGCATAATAACCAACCACAGTTCCAGAGGACTGATCATGATACATGCTACCTATCTCCTGATAGAGAAGTGAAGGACTCAGAGACAAATATTTTCTGGCTATGGCCTATGTGGCAATTTGTTTTTATTGACTATGCATATTCATAACAGATTTGTTTTTCTTTAGCTCCCAGAGGGGAGTGAGGAAAGATGTAAGTGAAGAAGGTAAACTTTTGCTAATTAAAAAAGTATATGTTTACATATATTGTTATATATATTACATATATGTTTTAAGATTGGTTAAGAACCTGTGATTGAGGTCTGAGTAACTGGAAACAGGGAGAGACAATGTAGAAGAAACAGATTGCTTCAATTATTGATCACTAATATTGATCACATTCCTTCTTCTCTTCACCTACTTCTTGTAAAAAGAGAGGGGCCAGATAAAGAGAGGGAAAAGTATTAGGTGATATGATGAAGAGAAATACACAATTAACAATCATAACTGTGAATGCAAATGGGATGAACTCACCCACAAAGTAGGATGGATTAGAAAGCAGAATATAGCAATATATTGTTTATAAGTAACACATTTGAAACAAAGATTTATGGAGTTAAAAAGAAGGGCTGAAATAGAATTTATGGTTTTAATAACTCATAAAAGGAAGAGTGACAGTAAAAATAGACATGGTAAAAAGAGATAAGTAAGGAAACTGCATTATGCTTAGAAGCACCGGAAACAATGAACATACATACATATATATATATATATACATATATATATATATGTATATATATGTATATATATATATATATATACACACACACACATACATACATACATACACACACTGAATGAAATAGCATCTAAATACTTAAAGAAAAAGCTAATTGAATAACAAGGAGAAACAGAAAGCAAAACTATAATAGTTGTGAAACCCATTGTGGCCTTTTTCCTTTCTGGACAAATGCAACAAAAGAAAGGGCAAAGTATGGAGGGGTAGACAATTTGGAGTTTATGGTGAGGATGGTTGAGAAGCATACAGGCTTAGGGAAAGATGGAATAACAAAAGATTACGTGGAAAATTTGGAGATAGTAGTAAGATCAAAGTTATGGCGATACCTATGTGTAGCTGAGGCAGAGTGGAGGACCAGGTCACAAGAATTGTAAAGATTGTGGAACTAGGAAGTTAAAGTATTTGAGGAAACATATGTTGAAGTCCCCTAGAATAAAGGTAGGCATTAGAATAGAGACTATGAGCCAGGCATTAAACTCTGAGAGCAGAGAGAAAGTACTAGAGATCAGTAGAAAACAGCCATGAGGACTTCATTTGAGTACTAAATTGGATAGTAAATCCCGAATAAGGAGAGGTTGCTGAATGACAGTGGTAGGAAATTCTGGAAGTGGCAAAGGAAAGCAAGGTATATTTAAGGGGAGGGGGAATCAAGGATATGAGAGAAGGTACAACAGTACTGGAAGGGATACGTAGAAATGCAGCATCATCCGGTAGGACCGAGATCTTGATGCCGGAATATGAAAGGAACGAGAGAGCTAAGATTAAAGTTATGTTTGATGATGATGATATTATAATAGAGTGGGAGGGCAAAGTAGAAGGGGCTGGCACATCTGGAGTGGGACTTGGGACAAATAGCAGTGAAGTTGCTGAAGAGCAACAGTTTGGGAATGGGAAGAGAGAGCAAAAACAAGAGGAGTATGAGGACAGTGATAAATAACTACTGTGAGTAAAATTCATCCCAAATAGCTTTGATCTCAACTTTTCTTAAAAGGTTGCTTGGTATATCATTTCAAAGATTATAAGTCCTATTCTACAATGTTAGCATTACTTTTAACATATCTTAAATATAAAATAAATAGTTTATATTTTTAAAATCTAGTTTTTAAATTTAAAAAATCTGGATTTTAGATATCTGCTTTTTATTTTTGTGACACAAGTGAAAGACATTTGTTAGGTTAGTTTCAATATAATTTTTGGTCCTATTGGACTCTATACTTCAATCAGCCTTTTTGGCATTTTTATATTATTTTAGTTCCCCAATATTTTTTCATAATGATGGGTAAACTAATGCTTCATTATAAAGGGTAACTTTGTTTTATGGTGCTTTAAATTGAACATACTTTTCAGATTATTAAATGTTTATGTAACAACTGCCTCACATCTATTTGAAATTAAATAGGGAAGTATTTAATCCCTTTTCAAATATGCTTCATAATTCAGCATCAAATAATATTTATTCATAAAAGGAAACACTTTTATTTGGTGAAATTCAGAAAGTAAAATATGTTTTCCTAAAAGATATCTAGCCACAAGTATATTTATCCTATTTTAGTGGTTAATTTACTGTTTACTTAAATGTTCATTTTAGATTATCATTTAAATTGTGTTTCTTTTGCTAATATAAATTGCTTCTCTGTAATACAGTCTATACTAAAAAGGTTTCCTTCTTCTTACTTCATAAGGTAAAATGAATATAGAAATAGATTAGATAGTTTTTTTTTTCAGTTAACTTACATTGTTTCCAGAGCAGATAAAAAGTTTCCCTATGCTTTTTAGTAATATATGTCGGAAAATGGTAAATTAATTTTTTTCCTTACTACTAAAGATGTTAAGGAATATGAAAACCATTTTTTAATTTTAAAATCTTGTCCTAGAGAAAATTCAGCCCTTCAAGTGAAGGACTTAACACATAAGAATATCCTTATATTTGGGATGGCTGAACTTGCAAGCATTAGTTTTGAGCAATGAAATTTCTTTCTGCTCACTGCATTTAACTTTAGATACTAGTCATCTGTATTATAAAGGTGCCCATAAACAGGTAGAGAATGAACATTTAATTTTGTATCTTAGAAAATAGTACAAGAAATTGTATTTTTAATTTCTACTTCAAAAGCATAATAAATGTTTTTGAGTAAATTATAGCAAAAATATGTAAGAATATTGGAAACCAAAATGTAGAAGTATTAATTAGAATTGAATCAATTCCTTCTATTTCTCTGTTCTCTTTGGATACAAAGATGATTTTTTAAAAAAGAGGATACTTGTTATAAAACAACAGCCCTCCTGCTGAGAGCTAATATTATCATACCAAAGTGTTTTTCTTCTGTAAACATATTCAAATAAAATATAATATAGTAAAGCCATAAAATCTATAAATAAGTCTTTTAAAATCTTAATTCTTTCAATTTCTGAACTTCTCCAATGCAAATATTGCTAGGGAGGAAAAAATCTTTGGAACCAAAGATGTAGCTATTGAACAGCCAACAACTACACAAGGCTGAGAAAAGCAGAAGATTCAAATTTTATAGTCACCATGCTCTTTTGTAACGTCTATAAAAGGCTTGTGTTTTTTATACAAAAGCTGGAAAGTATGGAAGAAGTGACAATACAAAAGATTGAAGAAATAAGAAAAACAGAAGAAATCATTGATTAAAGTGACTCACTTTCATCACTAATTCTTATACCTTTTATTAATTTTATACTTTTTTATACCTGTTATTAATTTATTAATTTTATACCTTATACCTCCACATATTCTTCAGTCCAGCCCTACTACCCTCCTTGTTGTAATCTACCCAAGACACTCCATCTCTGAACTCCAGACATTTTCACTGATTGCCCCTTTGCTTGGAACTCCCTCCTTCCTCATCTTCATCTCCATACTTTCCTGGCTTCCTTCATGTCCCATCTAAAAGCCCACCTTCTACAAGAAGTCCTTCCTAATCCAAACTTGTAATGCTAATACATAAATGTAGATACACATATACATATATTAGCTAACATTTATATAGTGCTTACTATGTGCCACGACCTGTGCAAAGGAAATGCTTTATAGTTATTATCTCATTTGGTCCTCACAATAACTATGGGAGGTAAGTGCTATTATTATCCCCATTTTACAGATAAAGAAACTGAGGCAAAGGTTAAATGACTTGTCCAGGGTCACATAGCTAAAAGGAAGGGGCCAGATTTGAACTCAGGTCTTCCTGATTGCCTGCCCAGTACGCTATCCAATGTATGTAAGTATGTATGTACATGCATATACTTACAGAGGATACATTGGAGATAATTAACAGATCAAAGGCATCAGTTAGGGAGATAGTGGAATTTTAGTAGAAATTTGAAGGAAGCCAGGAAGGAGAGATGATGAGGGAGAGTTTCAAACATTAGGGAGAACAAGTAAAAATGCAACAGTATTTCATGATTTTCTCTAGCCTTGTTCAACAGCATATAAATAGGAGTGAAAGCAGCAATCATGGAATACAAAGAAAGGTAAAAGGCACTCAGCTGGTAAATTAATCTTGCCGAAGGACTTATTTGACTATAGAACTGCACCCCACCCCAATTCAGATAACTCCAGTGATTTCCTGTTGTCTCTAAAATCAAATATATTATTTAGCTTTTAAAGCCATATACAGTTGTCCCATTCCTAACTTTCTAGTCTTCTTACATCCTCACTCTGCAATCCACTGAAACTCGCTTCCTCAAAGTTCCTCGCACTAGACATGCGAGTTGGGCGATGTCCCAACTTTGAGCATTTTCACTTGTCCCCCATGCCTAGAACTCTCCTTCATCTCTCCTGCCTAGGCTCCTTCAAATATAGAAAATTCCACCTTCTGCAAGAATGTGCTTGTGAAAAAAAAAAAAAAAAAAGAATGTGTGTGTGTCACTGTGCCTGGCACATAGTAGGAGCTTAATAAATATTTATGGACTGACTGATATATTTATATGTTTGTTTATATCACCTAAATTTCTCTCCATGTGCTTCTCAGAGATTCATCCCATATAAAAAAAAAATATTTTTAAAGGAACAAAAACAACAGGAAAAATGAAGAAAAAAAACAATCAGCAAATACATATTTTAAAGTCTGAAAATATATGTAGTGTACCACACTTGTGGACCTCCTATCCCTGAAAAAGATGAGGGAGGAGATGTTGTCTTCTGTCTCTTCTTTGGAGCCATGTTTGTTCTTTGTAATTTTATAGCATTCACTTCTAGTTTTTACTGTGATTATTTTTTCCATTTAGATTTTGTAGTCATTGTGTATATCGTTTACAGGCTCTGCGTACTTCGCTATACATGAGTTCAAGTTTTTCTGTGTTTTTCTGTTCTTGTCATATTCATGTTTCCTTATAGCATAGCAATATTCCATTACATTCACATATCTGAATTTGTTTAGGAACTCCCTAGTCAATGGACATCTACATTATAGCTCTTTTCACAAAAACTACTGCTATAAGTATTTTGATGTATGTGGGGGCTTCTTATTAATGACCTCTATAGCTAGTAAGTGTTGAGTGTCTGGTCTGAGGCCAGATTTGAACTCAGGTCTTCCTGACTCCAGGGCCCAGGCTCTATCCACTGTGCCACCTAGCTGCCCCCGTTTGGGGTTTTCTTGGCAAAGATGCTAGCTAGAGTGGTTTTCCATTTCCTTCTCCAGCTCACTTTATAGATGAGAAATTGAGGCAAACAGGGTTAAGTGAGTTGACCCACATCACACAACTAATAAGTATCTGGGGTCAGATCTGAGCTTGGGAAAATGAAACTTCCTGACTCCAGGCCCAGTACTCTATCCACTGTGCCACGTAGCTGCCAGTTCACTGAATATGAGGTAAAACATCAAATTGATTTGATTTTTGTTTCTGTTATTAGTAGTGATTTGGAGACTTCTTTCATGTTTGTTAATAGTTTATTATTCTTTTGAGTACTTCTTCTTCATATCCTTTGGCTACTTATCTGCAGGGAACTGACTTTTGGTGTCCTGTAAGGATTGTTGATCAAGTTATCCTCTTTCAGTTTTCTTTACTTAATATATTAAGTTTGTACTCTATTCTTCTTTTAGTTTGTTTTTTTCTTTGTATTATTTGAAACAAATTACAGTACAGAGTGACTTTCTGTCCTGTGTACTACCTTTCTGTTTCTGCAGTGAATTAATAGTAGTGGAGTAGCCTAAAAAGATGGCAGAGAATGTAAAGAATTACTGAATTTTTAGACCTATAAAAATTAACCTAGATTTTGGTATGCTAAATGTGAGATTACTGAAAGATCTGAATTATATCATTCTTTATATTTTTGCTATAACCAAGTTCAGAAGACAGTAGAAAGTTGCAATCATCTGGAAAAATAGTTCACAGGTTCTCTGAGAAGCAGATTAAGAAATTGGCAGAGTTGGGTTTATCATATATCCAGAGCCAACAGGAAAAATTTCATGGACCATTTTGCAATGTTCATGAGTGAATACTTGCAAAAAGCCCATTATGAAATAACTACAGCTTGTTTATCAACACTTGTGGCAGTGGCTAAATGAGTAGAGCAGTATGTGAAAAACCCAAGATATCCCAAATTTGGTAGCTTCACTGATAAAGAATGGGAGAGAACAAAGACATGAAGACTAGATAGAAAGAAGCCTCATGTTTATGTATCATGAATATTCTCCTCAAGAAAATGATTGGGAGGTCATAAAGATAGAAAATACAAAATAACATCACTAAAAATGAAATCAATTATATTTTAGCAGATAAGAAAAACTTCTTACTGATATGGGAGTCATTCCTGAATCAGTCATTTACAATCAGCACATTTAAAAGGCAGTGATCACAGTTAATACAAAGCTAATATAAAGAATAAAATGAGAAAAAGACTTTCAATTGAAACAACTCTGATCTATTTAGTTGAGGCATCAATGCTTAAAAGTAGGAAGTGAATGAAAGAACCTTAACTTGGATTATAACAATTCCATTCAGATACAAATCAATTGTCATAATGAGAACAAAAGAATTTAAGATTCAACATAGCAGATACTTGACTTTATCTAATAAAGAGATATATCAAAAGCTACACTAAAGCTTAATAGAAACTGGCTTGTAAAATCTTAGAAGTGGATAGTGGAAGATTATGCTCAGTACTGCCTCATATAATAATGAGAAGCAGTATCAGGAAAAAGCCAGTATTAAGAAAAATCTTGGGGGCAGCTAGGTGGCACAGTGGATAGAGCACCGGCCCTGAAATCAGGATGACCTGAGTTCAAATCCAGCCTCAGACCAAACACTTGACACTTACTAGCTGTGTGACCCTGGGCAAGTCACTTAACCTCAATTCCCAGGGTGGGGGGGGAACCTTGACGAGAAACTCAAGTAAGCAAAGTCATTGTAAGAACATTTAAGAATGAAGATGGAAGGATGACAAAGATGCAGCAATTTTTGTTACAAGCTTCTTTTTACCATCCAGGAGGCCAAAGCCACAACATTTGGACCCTAGCATTTAGATTAATGTTATTTTCTGGATCAATAGAATTTCTCTTAAAATGAAAAGGAGAAATAATCAAATTGTCCTGCCCCTTTTGATTCCTTTGTTTATTGGCAAATGTGAATCTTAAGTAAGTGATTGTGTGGTCAGTTAATGGCCATACTCAAAAAGAAAAAAAGTCCACATACTTTTGATTCATACTGAATACTGCATATTCAGATGAGATTTAACAAAGAATATCCTTAACTTTTATTGCCAACCAAGGCAACAAGGGGATTGTACATGGGATGCCGGAAGTCATAGAGATTGGAGGATGCCAACAAAAATAGCTTCCCGACTCTGTATACAGGAAAGGTTCTAGCATTGTCTCATGTCAGTGATGTTTCACCAGTTTTCTTCACATCCTAGGGGTTGAAAGACAGTAATTGGTGAGGAAGCACAGGTTGTCATTAAATTCTCAAAGGACATCATGGCAAAACAAAGAACAAAGGCGGTTTAGTTTAGTTTTTGCCTGAATTTTGATGTAACTCAACTTTTCTGTGATTCTAAAATGTACTATAGTTGCATTAAACAGGTTAATATTCACTAGGGACTTCTGGCTCAGTATTTTATATATTGGAGCCTCTTGCATCTATGAGATGGATCCACAGGCAATTTCAGAAAAGATTCTGATAATATAGTATGACAGACCCCCTTGTGATTTTAGAGGAAGTAGAGATGAAACTGAAGAAAACAATGATGAAGAAAACAATTGGACTAGACCAAGCATACACAGAAGAGGTTCATGCTGGAGGCAGTGCAGTTGAGAAGGCCTCAAGGTATCAATGTCAATATATCTGAAGATGGGGGAAGATACAAAAGGTGAGGGGAAAATCTTGGATATTAATTATTACCACCTAAAAAGGTGAACAAGAAAGCATCAACAACTGTTGAGCCATATGTCTGTTTTTCCACCTGTATGAAATTTTTCTGAAACTAATCTATACATACATACAGCATTCTTGATGAGGATGTTATAAGGGGAAAAGCAAGCTTTCACAAGTAATATTCCACAGTTGACTTAAGTCTTAGTCATCAGACAATGAACTAAGTGATATAGAGTAGTGGTGTCAAACTCAAGTAGAAACAGGGACCACTAACCTATGCATAAGGATACCAGTGGGCCACATATTGATTTAGTTTTAATATGCAATATTAATTATGTTTTATTTTTATTTATTTATATGTTTCTCGATTACTTTTTAATCTGGTTTATACCATGCTTGGTAGTGTTGTGGGCTACATTTGACTGGTAGGCTGACCACATCTTTGATACCTGTAATGTAGAGAATACAAGGTCCCATGCTTGTATCCATAAAAATGAATTTAATTTTAAATAACATAATTACCTCTCTCTCTCTATCTATCTATCTCTTTCTCTCTCTCTCTCTCTCTCTCTCTCTCTCTTTCTCTTTCTCTCTCTCTCTCTCTCTCTCTCTGATTTGAAATCTAGGTTAAAGTGAGCTGCTTATGATCAACTAACTAATTAGTTGCAGTCAGGATTAGAATCCAGTTCTGATTCTGAGATTCCCAGTCCATCAGTGTATCTAGTATAACTACTGACCTTACACCCATCAGGTTGACCAAGATGATAAAACCAGAATATGACAGTTGTTGGAAAGGCTGTGAGAGGACAGACACACTGATACATTATTGTTGGAGTTGTGAATTGGGCCAGACATTCTGGAAGTAAATTAGAAACTTTGCCCAAAAAGTCACTAAACTGTGTTTGACCTAGTAGTACTACTACTTTGACCCAGTAATACTACTACTAACCACATAGCCCAAGGAGAAAAAAAGAAAGGAAAGGGACTCTATGTACAAAAAATGTTCCAAGCAGCACTCAGTTATAGTAAAAAACTGGAAGCCAAAAGGATACCCATCAGTTAAGAATTGGCCGAACAGTCATGTAATAAGAATATAATGTAATATTATTGCACCATAAGAAATGATGAAAGGGACAGATTTAGATAAAACCTAGGAAGACTTACATGAAATGAATAGGACCAAGAAAACAATTTATGTAATGACTGTAATAACATAAAAGAAAAAATAACATAGAAACTTTAGAACTTTAATCAATTTAATGACCAATTATAACTTTAGAATACTTTATCAAAAAATTATTTATTGCTGCATAGTATTTTATTTTTTCCAATTACATGTAAAGATAGTTTTCAACATTCACTTTTTATAAGATTTTGAGTTTCAAATTTTTTTCCCTCCCATCCCCACTCCCTAAGACAGCAAGCAATCTGATGTAGGTTATACATATGCAATCATGTAAACATATTTCCACATTAGTCATGTTGTGAGAGAAGAAACAGAACAAAAGGGAAAAGCCACCAAAAAAAGTGAAAATAGTATGCTTCAATCTTCATTCAGACTCCATAGTTCTTTCTTTGCATATAGATAGCACTTTCCATTATGAGTCCTTTGGATTGTCTTGGATCATTGTATTTCTGAGAAGAGCTAAGTTGATCATAGTTGATCATCACACAATGTTGCTCTTAGTGTGTACAGTGTTCTCCTGGTTCTGCTTATTTCACTTAGCATCAGTTCTTGTTAATCTTTGCAGGTTTTTCAGAAATCCACCTACTCATCATTTCTTGTAGCACAATAGTATTCCATTACATTCGTGTACCACAACATGTTCAGCCGTTACCCAATTGATGGGCACTCCCTCAATTTCCAATTCTTTGCCACCACAAAAAGAGCTGCTATAAATATTTTTGTACATGTAGGTCCATTTCCCTTTTTTATGTTCTCTTTGAGATACAGACCTACTAGTGGTGTTGCTAGATCAAAAGATATGCACAGTTTGATTGCCCTTTAGGCATAATTCCAAATTGTTCTCCAGAGTGATAATTTCAGAATACTGATGGTGAAACATGCTTACCATGTCTTTGGAGGAAGGTGATAGAGTAGAGAGTTAGACTGAGATAAACATTTTTCAGATGCTGAATGTGTGAGTTTGTTTTGCCTGATTATATGCATTTGTTGCGAAGGAGGGCTTGGGGGCAGGGGAAAGAGGTGAGGAAGTATGAGTGATGGTGATAGAAAAAAAAAGAATAAAAGACTTCAGTGAAATATTTTAAAATAGAAGAGAGGAGATGGAAATTCAGTAGGAGATATAGATAAGCAGGGCTGTTCTGTTACTATCATGTTAAATTTAATCATATATTTAAAGTAGTATGTAATAAGTTTTATGGTAATATAATGTCTTATAGTCCTTTTTTCTGTTGTTTTGAAATATTGACCTTTTTCAAGTTTGTAATTCAAATATTTTTCATTTAAAAACTTTTAATTTTATTACAACTTAAATAAACATTTTGATAACTGCCATAATGGTAACTACCACATCTGCCTCATAGAATTGTTCTGTCAGCTGTGACTATACATGCAAAATGTCTGCCTTGTTATGATTAAGGTGTTTCTCTCTCTCTCTCTCTCACTCACACACACACACACACACACACACACACACACATACACATACACACACAGAGATATATTATAGATAGCTAGTTCCCCATCTCTACAGCACCTTTAGAAAAATAATCTATTACACAGTTCATTGAAAGGTGCAGAGAATAAATGATCCCACTGTGTTTGGCTTTTTAATAAGCATTTCCTTCAAATAGAACAAAATTCATCTTTAACAACTATCTATATCACATGATTTTTCACGCGTATGACACATCCTTCATATGATATATGCATGTTAGACGTGTATCCAGATCCCTGTACCACTGTTGTCCCAATGTTTGGGCAAGTCATTTAACCTCTCTGAGCCTCAATTTCCTCATTTGGAAAATGAAGGAGTTGCTTTAGATGTCTTCGAGCTTACTGAACATACCCAGTGTTTCATCTTGACTTAGAGTCTTAACTTTACTTTTATGGATTTAACTTCTTCAAAAAACATATGTTGTCAGGCTAGTCACTCACTGTCACTCTATAAACAGAGAACTAAAAGTTATGAAACTTTTATTTTGTGAGTTAAAATTACAATCAGTTTATCTTAAAATGTTATTGCTGTCAATTTCTAAAAGGTTTACAAATAGCATAAAATACATGGTTTGTTTGTTTTTTGATTTTTGGGGTTTTTTTTTTGACTAGACAGTGGGATTAAGTGACTTGCCCAGGGTCACACAGCTAGTAAGTGCTATGTGTCTGAGGCCGGATTTGAACTCAGGTCCTCCTGAATCCAGGGCTGGTGCTCTATCTACCACGCCACCTAGCTGCCCCCATAAAATACATATTTAAAGGTGTAGCAGCTCCAGTAATCAAACATTGGTTTGCACAATTCAACATTTGTAATATTAATATTCTCATAATTGTTAGAAAAATCATTGTGCTTATTTAATGTAACATTTAACTGTCCAATAATGAATTTTATATTTAAAATAAATGTAAATGGAAAGTAAATAGTTGTACTAAATCTGCTACTGGATTGGAAACATCCAGAAGCAGAACTGGTTCTAATCCTGAGTGCAGCTAATTAGTTACATGACCATGGGTAGCTCACTTTATTCCAGATCTCAAATACATCCTCAAAAAAAAAAAAATTTGAGAGGTTTAAATTAGCAGACCTCCAGTATACCATCTTAAAGTTAGGTCATCTTGTGGCCTAATAGAGCCAGTTGATTTTCAGGAAAATAGCATTGATTTAGGATTACAAATAATACTGATTTCTGGATACTTTTAAAAATGTTTGCCAAGTTGTATCACCCTTGGTATTGTCGAGGCAACATGATTTGTCCAGATACCAGTTGTATGTCTCAACTTTTGCATGAGCTTTCTCATGAAGTTCTTTGTATATAAATTGCTTCAGTTGTTTCTTGTTTTAAGTCTTAGCAATGTACCATTTCAAATTATTTAAACCTTTTACACTATTGTAAAACAGTGAATTTTACGAGAATTTTTCAGTAATACTTACTTTCATAAATCAGTTACTGATTTTTTTTCTGTAAAAGAAGAAACTCTGAATATGAGTTCAAAGACCTAAATTTAACTTAAATGATTTTTATTAACTTACTCAGTGATCTTGAATAATTCACTTCATGTTTTTGGGTCTCAGTTCCTTGATCATTTGTGCTGCAGATAGACTAGATGATTCCATGTTATTCTGACTTGCAGGAAAACCTCCCTAATTTAGGTTCTGCTGACATAATTTCTGATCATTTAAACAGGGCTAGTTTGGAATTTAGATGTTGAGGGAGTCAAATTAACAATGTTTTTTAAAGAATATTTAAGAAACTCAAGCAACTGCCAGATTGCAAGTTCAAGTCTACTACTGTGTGTTAAAATATCTTTAGCAGTATATTTGATACATACAAAAATATACTCTCACAAATTCTAATTTGTTCATTAAAGGTGTCCTGAAAGACTCTTCTCGGCAATATTTTGTAAGCTGTTAGTTCTTGGCACATACGTTACTTGGAGAAAAAATTCAGTTCTTTAGAAATAGTCTCTAGTTCCCATTTTTTCAGTGATTTGCTCAGTTATTCTCAGATTTTTCTGTGTTAAAATCTTTAATACTAATTGATATTTAGAGTTCAGGCCATAGTCAGTATTTAACTTTTCATGTCCTTGTTGCAGCTCCCCCTGCTTGATTGGTCTTTAAACTCATAGCGAATATAAAGTCATACAATAAGTGATTCTCAGAGCTACTGTTTTAACTGAGGCTGCCTAACTGAAGCTGGTTTTTTTGTTTGTTTGTTTTTTGCTTATGAGAGACACAGTAGTAGACTTGAACTTGCAATTTGGCAGTTGTTTGAGGCATTCTGTGAATGAGATATAGTATCTAATCACTCACCATAAGTAATTAGATGGTTTTAAGTGCAAGTTTTTAGCTGACTTTTTCCAGGTGCCAGTGATGCTTGAGCTTCAGTTACAGTTAGACATCAGTACTTCATTTGCTCACACTTTTCCTTAATTAAAATAACTTTTCATTCCTGAAATTCTAAAGTATTATTTCAAATGTTGCTACTAAAGATATCTCCATTGGATTTTTTTAAAAGTTTATTATAAACTTAATATTCTGTTTCTACGTCTATGAGACTTGTGCAGGCCCTTGACAGGTCAGCTCATACCAGTATTATCACAAGCACCTCTTAACTCATTTCACTACCTCCAATCTCTTCTTTTTCCCAATCCATCCTCTATGCTTGACAGATTAATCACCCCGAAAGATAGTTTTTGTTGTACATTCCTGCTTTTAAAAACCTTCGGTAGCTCCCTGTTATTGAATAAATAAATAAAAAATTTCTCGACCTCGCATTTAATGACTTCAGAATTTTTTAGTCTTTTTGCCTGCTGTTCATCTACCCACTCCCTATGCTTCTGCCAAAATGGACTAATTGCTGTTACTTATACACCTTTGCCATTTCTACATGAATCTCCCATCTTATCTCCAGTTATTAGTGGATCTGTTCTTCCTGAAATAACCTTGAATTTATTTATCTCTGTATACATTGAATTTTCAATAGAACCCAAGCTCCTTGAAGATATTACTTTAGAGTAACTTTATGCATTTTGAAAAACTTACTGTTGTATGATTATAAATTTAAGGTGAAATATGGTTGAAACATGACTATTTGTCTCCAGTTTAAATTTAATTTCAATTTTGTCTTTGTATCCACAGTGCCTTTTGCATAGAAGATACTAAACAAATGTGTGCTGAATTGAATTTGTATCACATGACCTTGCCCTTTCTTCCAAATCTTGACTTGCCTAAACTCATGAAGTACTTATTATCTGTACTAATATTCTTATCCATTTTTCCTCTGTATTTATGGCTGTGCCTTTCTAGATCCAAATCCCTTGACAGCAATGACTATATCTTTTATCTCTTTGTATTCTCATTATTTGGCATGCCAAATGTATAGCACATGTACAAAAAAATGTTTCTGTTAATGAGAAGTTGGTTTTCACAGATTCTTTGGATAATATTTTTATTTATTTATACTGTATAGATTTATATATGTACTTGTCTCCCCATTCAGAATTTAAGCTCCTTGTTAGTAGGAATTGTTTCATTCTTTGTGTTTGTATCCTCAGCTTCTGACATGTAAATGCACTTAATAAATGCTTGCTATTTGACTGACTTGATAAGTTCCTACTTAAATCCATAGTGAGTTAAAATAATGGTTTTAGTTCTTAATTCTATTCAAATTTGAATTACCATGCAGAAACTTTTGGGATTTATTTTTTTGGGGATTTATTTCAGACTCTGAGTGAAATAAATAAATTGAGCTATTGTTTAGAACATTTTTGCCCTGTTGTTTTGATTTGCTTAGGTATTGCTCATGTTATTTTACCTTTCTTTTGAAGGTCGTTTATATGCAATGCAAACTGGAATGAAAATTGACAGTAAAACTCCTGAATGCCGAAAATTTTTATCAAAGCTTATGGATCAGCTGGAAGCTGTAAGTAACAAATTAGTAATTCATTTCATAATTAATGTTTCAAAGGGGCAGCTAGGTGGCGCAGTGGATAGAGCACTGGCCCTGAAGTCAGGAGGACCTGAATTCAGATCCGGCCTCAGACCAAACACTTGGCACTTACTAGCTGTGTGACCATGGGCAAGTCACTTAACCCCAATTGCCTCACCAAAAAAAAAAAAAAAAAATTAATGTTTCAAAATGTTAGAATACAATCTTGGAATTTTTGTTAGCTGTTATTTTTCCTTTGCCTTACATAATAGTATTAAGGGGAAAGCATACATTTTAGAAATATCACACTCTTAAGAATATAAGCTGTCGTATAAAACCACATAGGAACAAGAAGACATCATTGCCCCTATCCATCTCATTCTAAGCATACCCAAGCCAATGAAAGGGACCTTTTAAAGTATTGAAAAAATATACTGAATCAACAGGCATTTGTTGAGTACCTTCTCTGTACCAGGCACTATACTAGGTGCTAGGAAATACAAAGATGACAAATGATATAGTCCCTTACCTTGCACTAGTGAAAACTATTTGAAAGAGTTCTCTTTTATATATATTTTTAAAGAAGATTATCATCTTCTGTATATTTTCTTTGTAAATTTTCATTTTTTAAGTTTTTTGTTATACTTGTAAAGTGGTCTGAGATATTACTTTAGAGTAACTTTGTGCATTTTGAAAAACTTACACTTGTATGATTATAAATTTAAGGTGAAATATGGTTGAAACATGACTATTTGTCCCCAGTTTTAAATTTTTGATCTAGTTGTTGCTGACTGAAGGTGGTTTATCTGTAACAGGTTGTACAGACCGAGAATATGCAAAATAATTAATAATATTTAAAGGTTAAGGACTGTTCCATTTTTCCTCTTTGTACGCCCCAGCATTTAACATAGTTTCTGAACCATTCTCCACAAGATCTCCTCTCAGTGATTACTGTGGGGGCTAGACTGGAAACAGACCAGTAGTCAGGAACACAATACTGTTTCTAGGGCTCTTGAGTATAGGATCCTGGGGTTTCTCCACTGGGGTCTCAGTGGAAGTGCTGGTTGAGGCTGTGTTGGTCATTTGACCTGCCTGGAACCTGCCATCTCCTTGCCTTGCTATTATATCTAGGCTTGCTTGTCTGCTAGTTGCAGTTGGTTTATGAGATAATGCATTCTTAGATTTGAAAAATGTATTGACTAGTTTTGCTCTTACACACACACACACACGCGCGCACACACGGACATGCACACATACACACACACACACACAACACATACATACTGCATCTATTAAGAGGGAATGAGTTGATAGGTTAGTGGATGTTAATGGATATACAAAAAAGCATCAGTAACTTTTTTTTAATTGATGGAAGAAATCAAAAAGGACTAAGAAGAGGGGGAAAGAATGAAGCAATTTTGTTTACTTTGTTAAACTATATATTTGCATATTTGCATATTAGATATTTTAAAATTTCTAACAAGTTCACCATATCTTCTACAATCTTGTTTTTCTTTTTACATTGGAATCTTTGTGTTTGTTGACAATTAGGTTCATAGAGGGGGAAGCATTTTTTTTAATTTGTAAAACTGAAGGGGAAATGAAATGTCAGTTTAATGCCATCTAGAAAATGAGCAAAGAAGGAAAGTTTATTCTTTGGACAAAGTAAAGGCTAATTTATGTTTTAATGCTTGTTCACATTATATTAAAAACTTCAAGTCTGGTATATTTTTGATGAGTTTCAGAGTACTTATATTTCTGCCAGGCTTTCTATGTTATACATGACTAGCTTATGATATTGCATACTCCCTCTAAAAAAATTAGCAGTCTAGAATTCAAAGCTTCCTTGAAAAATCTTTTGACAGTATAGAAACTGTAAGCTAGTGTCTTACGGTTATTTTTGTTTTTGTTCTACCAAAAACTCAAGATTTCCTTAAATCCAGACAGTCTATTCAGGAGCTGTAAATCCACCTGTTTAACTATAACTGTATCATTTGCTTTTACTGACTTTATTAGGAAACCTGAAGCTTTTTATACTCTTAACATCTTTGAAAAGAAGCCTTTGAATCAGAGTACAGTACTCAGCTCATTTATGCTTTTCTTTAGGTTTTTTTTTTTTAATAGTCAAAATAGGAAGATAAGGGCACCTTTTTTCATCAAATTGTTGATGTTTTTACAAAGCATTGCATAAAGTGCTTTACATGGGGAAAATGCATAGATGTGCAAAACTACAATGGTTTAATGTATATTTTGTACAAACTAAAAATTTCTTCTAAGATTCTAAAATTAGTTCTTTTTTGGTTAATTTAAGAAACAGTCTTTTTGTATTATATACCAATAATATTTAGTGAAAATGCTTTTGTATATCATAATATGTCTCTATTTACTTTATCACAAAAATTAGAATTTTTTTATTGTAGAAAAATGTTAAAATGTTTAAATGAATTTGTATTTTGGGAAAAATGATATCTGTATATTTAGACACTACCTCATACATTGTTTGCTAATCCCGTAGTGTTTTAAGGTAGTTGTTGGGTGCTATATATGCAAGTATTTTTCTTTCCATATGTATTTTTAGATCTCATCACTAAAGCAGTCACTCTAAGGGACCCCCAAAAAGAAGTATTTCTGATTTTATTTCAGCTTAAAAAACAGTTGGGTGATAATGAAGCTATTACTCAAGAAATAGTTGGTTGTGCCCATGTGGAGAGTTATGCTTTGAAAATGTTCCTTTATGCGGACAATGAAGACCGTGCTGGAAGATTTCACAAGTAAGCAAAAAAAAGAAGAAAATGTGGTTTTACTAGTTTTATATTTTATTTGGAGACTTTATTTTTTACTCTTTAAAGGCAAGTATATCTGAAGGTGATGAATAATTTTCTCCTATACATTTAACTAATTTTGTTTTTGGTTCCCAATTGTTTTCCTAATTTTTAGAATTTAAATGTCTTTTGCAACAAATTGTATATGGACCTTAAAATAATAGCACTTATATAATACTTTGTGGTTTGCAAAGTGCTTTACAGATATTATTTCATTTTTTCTGAGATAGCTTATTGCCGCAGGTCACATTCTACAAATGTAACTAGCAAAATGTTTGTTATATAATAAGGTTAGCTAAAAGTATGTTTTACTACTGTTCCTCGAGTCCTGGATTATAAAAGGTTACTGCATGGTCCGCAAATTGTTTCTCTCCCTCACACCAAATATATAATTATATGTAATTTTGAATTACTTTTTAAATTCATATTTTTTGGAATTTTTGCTTTCCTAATATGTGTTTCTAACTCTGCATTTAATGTACTCAGCTAAAAACAGAACAAATGTTTTTCTCTTGCAGAAACATGATCAAGTCCTTCTATACTGCAAGTCTTCTGATAGATGTCTTAACAGTATTTGGAGAACTCACTGATGAAGTGAGTGTACATTGTTTTTTAATGCTTTTTAAAAACTAGATGTTTGTCAGTGGTGTTTTTTTCGTCAATCATCTATTTTTATTTATTCATATTTTACATTATTCATAGTTTAATATTTCATTGTATTGAATAGTAAAACAATTACACAACTGACAGTTACTTTAGATACCCTTCACTACATAGCATTAAATAATTACCATATTCTTAATTGGTATATTTTTTGGAGGGGAAGGCTTTCTTTCTTGATGTGCATTAGTCCCAATTATAACTTCTTTCAGTTATTTTAGGATGTTTTATTTCAGTGGTAGCAATCAAGTACATGCTTTTACATTCACCGTGGAGGGAGGACGAAATAAATCCAAAGAAAGACACACACGTGTCTATTAGTAGGTAGGCAGTACCTACCTTATGAATAGGTTATATTCCAGAAGTTCATTTCAGTTGTTTGAAACATTTTTGGTCACTTCTCCCAAACAAGCAAACAGTATTGTTGTTGTTGTTGTTGTTGTTGTTGTTGTTGTTGTTGTTGTTGGGCCATCTTGGTAAACTAGAATATATGGGCTCAAGACTACAGAGGAGGAAGGCTGGGATCTCCTACTTATCCAGACCTCAGTACAATTTTTACATCCTGGGTCCACAAACTCCAGATCTGTTGTTTATCTTTTAAGGGCCCCCAGGACTGACCCTCATGGTACTTTTTCATTGCTACCATCTGGTGGCTCTGACAACTTTCTCTTTTACTTGACTACTTTGGAAGAAAATTTGGTCTCACTGCTTCCCACCTACTCTTGTATCCCAGTAATATGCATATGACTTTTTTGAAGTTTCCATGCTAACAATATGGAATCAAAAAAGAGAAAAATAACAACTGAGAGGAAACTTAAGGAATTTTAAGTAATTAGGGATTTGCTTATCCCAGCTACCATGCCCTCTTTTTATTTCTAACTTGTAGGGAAAAATATAAGCAAAAT
Organism: Vombatus ursinus; assembly: GCF_900497805.2. NCBI lineage: Eukaryota > Metazoa > Chordata > Mammalia > Diprotodontia > Vombatidae > Vombatus > Vombatus ursinus. The sequence continues at coordinate 6,238,040 of NW_020948910.1, read as the reverse complement.
GGATAATATTGCTGAGTCTTTGCATATGTAAAAATAAATCTGCATTTCACAATCTAACACAGATACTTTTAAAAAATAAGCTTACATGTTGAAAAAGAAAGATACTGGGGGCAGCTCGGTGGCACAATGGATAGAGCACCGGCCCTGAAGTCAGGAGGACCTGAGTTCAAATGCGGCCTCAGACCAAACACTTGACACTTACTAGCTGTGTGACCCTGGGCAAGTCACTTAACCCCAATTGCCTAAAAAAAGAAAAGAAAAAAAAGAGTGGGGAAAAAAAAAAGAAGAAAGATACTGTGGACATTTTATTACAGGTGCTAACATTTTGACCCTAGAGTGAGGAAAAGGACAAAGGCTGTGTGTATAGGTGAAGGGAAGAGATAGTGGGATGGAGTCTCTGTCAAGACATTCGCAGCAATTAGATGTAAAGAGTGGCTATCTTGAAGCTTCCCCTTCCTTTTTTCTCTTCTTTCACATCCACATCTCTGCTGTTCAACCTCTTATCACAGACAGACATACACTACTCTCCACAGAGGCACTGGAAAGGTGAGAAGCAGGACTCATGTTGGGATTAAACAGGTATTCAAGGCGGCACCTACAGCAGGGAAAGACAAGGAGCAATTTGGTCCCAAACAATGAGATGGTAAGGAGGGTCCCAGCAGCCATCCACCTGAGAGTTGGGTATGTTGTAGAGGGGGTTCTTTTTCAATTATGTTTTACAAGTTAGTAGTCTCTTGAGATCCCTTTTAACTGAGCTTTTGTAATTCTGGGAGCACACATAGTTGGGTGTATATAGGTCATGGTCTCCCTGTAAGTAGTTGTTTCAGAATACAGCGTGTTAGAATCAAAAGAAATCTTTATGTCTAATGCAGCTCTTTCATAAAACTGATAAGAATATTGAGACACCAAGAAGTAAAGTGATTTCCCTAAGTTCACACAACTAATTAGTACTAGAACTCAGGCCTCTTTTCTAATTCTGTCCCTATAACACTATTAACTCTCCTACTTCTACCACTTTTCAAAGTGGTTAGGGATTATAGGATTGTCATAATAATATGAATAAAACGTAAGTTTCTTCTGAATTCATTTTAGAAAAGTCTCACTTGTTCTGTGTGATCGAAATCATAACTTGATACGTGAATTACTATTTTTCTGGCCTTCTTCCTTCTACATTTAATCTCCATCCATTCATTTTTAACTACTAATGCAATGCAGTTGGAACCATAAAGTATAGTTGGCTTAATTTATTGCCTTATTTATACAGCTGAAGCACTTAGCAAGTAACAGGAAACACTGATGTTACTGCCTGTGTGTTATAAAGTTCTTCTTCGCAAGTAGGATGATTTTTTTTTTTTTACATAGACTTTGTTTTGGGGCTTGGTGTATATTCTATCATTTCCAAGATTTTTTTTTTATATTCGATCTCTAAATTCTTAGGGGCAGTATTGTATAGTGCATAGAGGGCCAGCCTTGCAACCAGGGAGAACTGTACAGCCATGGACAAGACAGTACCCCAGACAGTTCTGACTCGTAAGTTATAGGTAACATTTCATTTTACATCAAGGAAGGGATTGCCATGTTTTGATCATAGGATCACTGATGAAATTACTGGTTGGAGCTTTAGAAATATGTACACATATACATCTACACCACAGTGCTTAACACAGCACTATTCATGTAATAAGTGCTGAATAAAGGTCTTATTCATTCAGTTATTTATATATAGTTTGTAGAAAAAGCATAGATATTACTGACATATCTGGGTTGTCAAAAATAATAGAATAAAATCTGAGTAGCTCTAGTGATTAAGTGTTGTATAATGGAAAGGACACAAGACTGGAAGTTGGGCAACCTAGATTTTTGTCCAGGCTCTGCCATTAGCTAGCCATGCGACCTTAGTGAGTAAGTTCAATTAAGTGATCTCCAATATCCTTTTTAGCTCTGGGGTTCTATAAATTTTTCTGTAATCAAATTGAGTAGGCAAGAAGGCAGATTAACATGTCAGAAATCTGCACTTTGTTTATTTTTGCAGCAATTACATATACATGTATGTGTGTATATTACGTGTGTGTGTGTGTGTGTGTGTGTGTGTGTATAGACACATAAACTAGAAAGGTAAGCATCAACGGGCATCTACCCCTTCCCCAGGAGAATTAAGGTTGCCTTGTTACAGTAACACTAATAGAGAAGTAGCTTAAAATTTTGATTTGCTAGCAATGCTGTAACCCTAGGATGTGTTACAAATAAACAAATGACATCCTGTCTCAGAAGACTATCAAAAAAAATTAAGTACTTTGAAATCCATGGATAAAATCTGATTACTTCAGAGCATTGAAAAGACTAGATTGACTCATTCCTTCCTCTCCCTTCCCATTTCTAATCCAGCCCTATCCTGTACTTTGGGCAGAGACATGAGTGAGAATGCTTGGAAAGGGGATTTCAGGGGATTTCAGGTGTGCAGATTTTCCATACTCTACTATATTTATAGTTCCAGACCAGTTGCGGTGCTATATATTGGGTCATTGAGAGAGAATGCCAGAGTACTGTTTTCTTCATCTTTTGCATCCTGGCTACACCACAGCTCTTTGTGTCTTTGTTTCTTAGGACCGAAACTTCTTTTAAAAGCTATTAATGCTGTTCATGCTCTTGTTTATATGTATAAGAACAATGTTAAAATAGTATCTAAAATCAGAAAAAAATCATTATAGATGATTCATGTTTCTCATTACCTATACTAGTTTTAAAGTTTAGCACTTTTATTATAAAATGTAAGACTATGTTTTTAGATATGAATTTTTCCTTTATACTATAGTTATTACCTAAAATTTATTGATTAGCTCATCATAGTCCTTTGGAATGTGGCATCTCAATTATGTGGTAGTCAGATATCTAACACCATCAGCTAGTCAGAATGACTTAGGAATCTGGAAATTACCAACAACAAAAAAATTAACATTAACAGCAGCAAAAGCCAAGAAGAAATAGAGATGGGTTTTGTTTTCGTTTTGTTGTTGTTGTTGTTGTTTCTTTTTTTTTTTTTTGAACTATCTATGGGCAGCATAAGTTTTACTTAATACTGTATTCACTTTAATCCCCACCTCATACATAAGACTGACATAATCACTCCCATGAAAAGACAAAAGGCCTGGATTCATTTCTGTCCACTAGTCGTTTACTGAACCTCTGTCCCCCTTCCCCCACTCTCACCATATAACTCAAGTTCTGAAGATCCACTTATCCCCACTATCTGAATTATTCTGCTATAAAACTATTCCTGTCTTCTTCTCTACTCAGTGAGCCTTTCTTTGTACCAAAGAGAAAAAACGGTTAAATAAAACCCACCCAGGTATCAACTTCATCTAACAATATATGCAGTATTTAACAGCTACACTTTCCACCTCTCCAATTCTTGAAAATATTTCCTACCTTGGCTTGACTTCAGCCTTAGTCCTATGTTGTTCAACATTTATGTTACCTATATGAAAGCATATATGGCATACTAAAGATTGTGAGCTCTCGAATTCCTATAATTTGTATTGTATATTGACCCTAAAGTCTTATAGAATCTGTAATTGACAGTTTCGTGCATGAATTGGTCCAAGTTAATAAAAATCAGACTTTTACCAGGATAATAGTTTATCTTCTCTAATACTATGTACTAAAAAATGTCCTATTCTGCATTTTCAACAGAGATTTCTTAAATTCCAGTTTTTCAGTTCCCTACAGGATATCTTGCTATCACCTAAAATTAACTGTCAAAAGCTGATTTTATTATCTTTCCCTTTTTCTCCCAATCCTCTTCAGTTACCTCTCCTTTCTAATTTCTCTAGTTCTGTCAGTTATACAGGCATTCTTCAGTCTCCCAGGATAGAAGCTTCAAAAAAATTTGACGTTTCTCATTCTTTTGGCCCTTTTAATGCAGTCTGTCACCAAACCTTTTCATTTGTTTCTTTTGAAATATCTCAGTTTTATCCCCGCTTTGTGATCCTCACTGTCACCATCAGCCTTATTTCTTCTAATTTCCCTACCCATAAATGCCTACCTTATGTTTCTGTTAGGTGGTCTTTTCTGTTCCCTATACATGCTGTGTTCCTTTCCATCAACATGTCTTTGCTTTTGCCTTCCCCTAAAATAAATATGCCCTTCTTCAAGACTTTCTAAATACAAGTCTTTATTCAATACTTACCTCAAGTCCTACTACCTCTGGTGAATCTTCCAGCCTGCAGTAACATTTCTCATCCTTGGATTCCTGTGTACTTGGGGCCTGTTTATGAAGCCTAACACTAAATCTCTATGGGCTTGGAAAGTTCTTAATTGTTTATGTTTAGGGATCTAGATTATAATGAGACATTTGGCCATACTATAAATTCCTGGAAGGCAGAGATGATACTTGATACTGCTTCTGTGTATTCATAAACACCTAGCACAAAGTTGAGCACATAAGTGCTCAAAAATTGTTGGTTGATATTTCAGAAATTTTTAGCTTTTTACCTTTCTGTAGATGGTAAAGATGTCCAAGATAGTTTAAACAGAACTTCTTTCATAACTCTTCTGCAGTTTTATAGATCACATTTGCTCAAAAAGTTTAGTTTGGTAAGTTGCCTGAATTTCTGCTTCAGAAAATTACTTATTACTCATAGTTGTACCAAATTAAATAATACCTATCTTTTCTTACTTGTCAGTTATTTTAGAGTACTTGGCAGCCAGTCCTTTTTTTTTCTTATATTCCCCAACTTTCTAGTTCCTACTTTAAGCTTAGGCACTGATTTAAAAAAATTTATATAAAAAGTACCCTCTAACTTTTAATTATATTAGTTCTCAAAACTCCTGATGGTCCTTTCTTCTTAAAAATATAGAACCAATTCTACATATGACTTTCAAAACTTTCCATCTTTTCTGTGCTTCCTTATGAATATATTTTTGCTGTCTTCTGTACATTTAAAAAAATGTTTCATTTGCACTTGCCAAGGGTAGGGATCACTATTGCTAATCTACCCCCTCCTCTACCATTTGAGAGAGGGAAGTGAGAGGAAGGAAAGGAAGGAAGGAAATAATCCAACCCTACTAATATGTTTTAGAAGGATGTAGATAATAGTCTGTGTCACCGATTGTTTGTATTAAGAGTCTTTCAAGATTGCTTTTCTTTATATTGTTGCTATCCTTTTTATAAATTATTCTCCAGGTTCTGTTCACTTCGTTCTCCATTTATTTCTACTACATAGTATTCTCTGAAATCATATCTTTCATCATTTCTTTTTATACAGTTCTTTTTCATTCATATGCCAAAATTTGTTTAACCATCCCCAGTTGTCTATAAGACAATTTAAGTCATCTCCTTAGATTCCTTTTTTTTTATTTTTTGCCTTTGATCTCTCCTTCAGAATTGAGAAGTTTGTTCTGCTATTCTGTCTCATGTATTATCCTTCCTTGTCAACCCCTTCACGTTTCCCTGTTAAGTTTGATATATTTCTACAGCAAACTGGGTGTGTGTGTATGTGTATTCAACCCTCTTTTGCCCATTTCAAAAAATAGTGAGGTTTATCTGATGCCTCTTTCCCTTCTCTCCATGTTTGTTTATTCTTTTCAAGCACACCAATTATGAGAAATAAGTTCTACCCCTATTTTTCCTCCTTTCTACACTGCTGTATTTCTTTTACCCCTCTTCTCTTTTCCTACTTCAAATCCTCAGAAAAGAATCAATCTGTTCCCTAGACCTTTGTTTTTCTTATTTAACTCTCTTAAGATCTTTAAGGTTCTGAAGGGACACTTGTTTCTTCTCTCTTTTTAGAATGTTAAGACTACATCATCAGAGATCATAATACACTTTTCTGGGTTTCTCTAGACTCTTGTGTTTGCTTTTAAACATTCCTTTTCAGCCCTGATTTTTTTTTTTCATCAAAAATTCATGAAAGTACTCTTCCATTAAGTCCATTTTTACCATAGGAAGATATTCACTTTCCAGGGTAAGCTATTCATGGTCATAAGCCTATGCCTTTTGTAACATTGTATTCCAAATTAAAGGAAAGAAAAAAACAACTCAAAAAAAATTGTATTCCAAGATTTCCTCTCATTTATAGTAGAAGCTACCAGATCTGGTATAATCCTAACTATAGTTCCTTGGTACTGATACTGCTTTTTTCTGGATACTTGAGATATTTTTTTTTCCTTTGACTTGAGAGGATTTTGGCTATGTATTTTCCAAGATTTTTCCTTTTTGGAATTTATTCTAGAAGGTGATTGTGAATTTTCTTTTTATTTACTTTTCCCTCTGATTCTAAGAGTTATTTATGATTTCTTAAAATATAGTATATAGACTTTTTAAAAAATCTTAGTATTCATGGAGTTTAAAGTTTCTTAAATTAACTCTCCTTGATCTGTGAGTTTTTTACATTATATCTTACATTTTCTTCTATTTTATTTTTCAGTCTTTTGATTTTGTTCTGATGTTTTTTACTGTCACATGGAGTCACAGATTTCTGTTTGGTCCCTTCTGGTTTACAGATAATGTCTTTCTTGAACAAAGATTTCTACTTTCTCTTTGGATCTCTTTATTAATTCTCTTTCCATTCCTTCCTCTGGTGTTTTTATTAATTTTTAATGTCTTGCTTAACTTTTTCTAAGTATTCATGTAATCCTTGAGAGAAACCCACAATTTTTTCCCCTTTAAGTATCTGTTCGTAGTTGTTATAAATTACTCTCCTTTTTTTTCCAGATATCTAGTTTTACAATAATTGTTAAAATATTTTTCCCCAATTACATTTAAAAACAATTTTTAAAAATTTTTTTTTTAATTTTGAGTTCCAAATTGTCTCCCTTCCCCCTTCTTTTCCTCCCCTCATTGAGAAGGCTGAAGCAATTTTATATAAGTTATACATGTGGAGTCATGCAAAACACATTTACATATTAGTCATATTGTGAAAGAAAGAAAAAAATAAGAAATATAAAGTAAAAAAAGTTTACTTAGATCTGCATTCAGACTCCATCAGTTCTTTTTCTGTAAGTAGATAACATTTTTCATCATAAATCCTTCAGAATTGTCTTGGATTATTGTATGATCCACAGTAATTTTTATACTTATTAGTGTTTTCTTTTACTCATCTCTCCATATCTTTAGTTCCTGAAATGTTCCAGGAGGCAGGCTTTGCCCCCTGCTCTTATTTTGGGTGGGGAGTAGAGTGGAGTGGTCTGTCCTGCTTAATCTTGCCCAAGGACTCCATACTAATTTCCACCTCTGTGGTTAGGTTCCCCCTGGGATTAAGATCTTCAAGTGCCAATAGCTCTGGCATCTCAGGATAGTGTTAGGGACCTCAGCCCATGAGTCTAAGGTGTCCTGTCTGAATGCTGCCTCACTACATTGGTCTCTACTGTATTACCTCTCCCTCTGGCTTTCAAGATTCCCACCCCGAAGCTTTCTGTTCGCCCTAAAGTATTCTTGGGGAAACCCTCCACTCTTGTTGTGCTACACAAATCCTTACAGGCTATAAATTTCTCTAGCTTACCTCTGGCTGTTCTGAGAGATTACCCTTCACTGGTACTGGCTTTGCTGCCAACCTCCTTTTCTATTGCCTGCAGGCTGCTGACTGGTCTGAGTAAAGTGCTGGGGGTAGTAGAAGTCACTTATTCTGTGTGGTGAGACTCTAAAGGTTTTGTTGGAGTAGGTATATGGGAAATAGATGGTCTGCCTCCACTTTGGGCAGCCATCCTGACCTTATTATGCTCCTCTTAATAATTCTTGATTATATTCTACTAAATCTGTAGCAAGTGTTGATATTTGCCATGTAACCTTTGCCTGTTCAAAGAAAAATATTTTATGTTTCTTATGCTAAGGGTACACCTACAATATTATTTATCACGTCTTGTAGAGTCTACCTCCACAAAATCTCTCACATCTGACTCCTTATCTTTCTTCATATGGCCACCACCCTACTGCAGGACCTCATCTGCTCTTACTTAGGCTATTGTAGTCCTTCCTAATTGGTGTCCTTTGCTGCCATATATTTTTCCTTAAGTATACATCTGGCTTCATCTCATTCCTATTCAATAAATTCCTGTGGCTCCCTATTGCCTATGGCATTTAAAGCCCTAAACAGCCTGATTCCCACCAACCTTTCCAGCCTTATTATGTACTATTCCCCTTCCCATACTTTACTTTTTAGCCACATTAGTCATCTTCATTGCCTCATGCAAAACAGTCCAGTTCCAGTCTTCATTTCCATACCTGGAATGTACTCTCTCCTCATCTGCACCTCTTGGAATCCCTTGCTTCCTTCAAAGTTCACCTCAAATGATTAGATTTTTCCTGATCTCCCTACAGTTGCTAGTGTCTACCCCCTCCCCAAAGTAGCCTCTATTTATTTACCTTGTATATATTTATATGTTTTGTAAAAACTTAAGTGCGTCTGTTGTTCCCCCAAAATAGGATGGAAGCTCCTTAAGGGCCAAAATTGGTTTTTGTTTGTTGGTTTTATCTTTATATCTCCATCCATTAGCATAATACCGACATATAGTAAATTCTTAATAAATGGTTGTTGATTGATTAGCTAACAGTAATATGAGGAAGATGAAAGCACTGTCACCATGGTTAGGGAGCAGAAATAAGAAAAGACTTTGTGCAGGTAGTAGTACTTGAATGAAAGCTTGAAAGAAGACAGGATTTTGAGGTGAGAATCCTGGGCTTGAACTGTGCAAAGGCACAGAAGAAGGAAGGTGAGGTGCCAAGTTTGGGGAAGTAGCCTAGGTTGGCCAAAGCACTGATTGTGTGCTTATAATAATGATGATAATTGACATTTAGAGTCATATCATCAAGTATGTGACAACACTCTTAATAGAACATATCTAAGGTATACACATCTCTTTATTTTTTTTTTGGCAAGGCAATCAGGGTTAAGTGACTTGCCCAAGGTCACATAGCTAGTAAGTGTTAAGTGTCTGAGGCTGGATTTGAACTCAGGTCCTCCTGAATCCAGGGCTAATCTTAGGCTATTGTTCTTTGATTCTTTCTTCCAGAAATAAACAGTGTTAAAATAGGGTTCTGTTCAGATAGGGAAGCAAGACCTGGAAACTACCTAAATTTTGACTATTATAAGTACCCTAAATAATTTGTTAAAATACTGATTAAAATTATTTAGAAATTACTTTTTTTTAAAAAATTGTATTATTGAATCGATCTTTCAGTGTTTTGTTTTAAAACTTGCTGGATTGATTTTTGTTTCTTAAAATTAATCAAATCCCAGTAGTAACTCAGTTTTTGACATTTTTTTTTTTTTTGGATGAGTAGCACCAACTAGCAGTAATATCCATTAATATATTAGGAAAGAAATCTTATTGTTGATTTAAGGTTGGCGTGGTAAAGAAATATCCACCCTGAGTATTTTTTCCCCTGTGAGTTAGGAAATTTTGGTGCTCCTCTTAAAAATTGATTTTCTTTTCCAAAAAATAAAGATTATTTATGTAGAGCTTCATCACAAATGACCATCATTAATAAGTGGATGTCATCCATGAATTAGCACTTCAGTTTCTGAATCTTCAGTGTAATAATACTTCATTTGTATAGTAATTTAAATTAGAATGTAAACTTGAGGGCAGGATCTGTTTTTGGTTTTTCTTTTTTTTTTTCTTGGAACAGTGCCTAGCATATAGTAAGCACTAGAACTTCTTGATTGATTGAGGATTTACTTTTTCAGGATTCTGTTCAATTATTACATTATTTCAACCCATCATCCCTATAAGGTAGATAGTTCATGTACTATTATTCTTATTTTACACGTAGCAGCACTGAGCAATCTCTAGTTTCAATTATTTCCTGTAGGTCATAGTTTATTAATAATGATAGAGCAGAAACTAAGACTTAAGTGTCCTGGCTTCAAGGCTAGTCTTCTTTGCACTAGATTATACTGCTTCCTAGGTTTATTAATGACCCATATTTTTTTTAGTAAGAAATCTTTTCTCTTACTTATTGCTGCTGTTTTATAAAAAAATACTTTTCCTTGATGGGCAGCAAAAAAGCTTTTTTTTGAAGGTGGGTATGGGGAAGTGCTACCTATAGCTTCTTAATTTTCACTGCTGACTTTTAGTGGTCATGCTTTTCAAGAAGAAATGTCAGTTATTTTCAATTATCCAATAATCATTTCTGTGAAAACAGGAACTTAAAGGCCATGAGTAAAAATTGAAGCAATTTTTGTAGTTCCTGTTTCCCAGAAAGGATGTCAAATCATCCAAAGGAAGGTAAGGGTTTCAAAAATATTGATGCCTTGAAAATTTCCACTTACCACTTTTTCTCATATTTCACATCTTTTTACTTTAGAGATAGAATTAGAAAGCAAAGCATTGGATTCCTGATAGGAATTAGAATTACCTGGGGAATAATAGGATTATAATTTTAAAGTTAAGAAAACTACTTACATTTTAGGTGATCTCATTTTTAAAAATGCCAAAGTATGTAGCAAATTTAATGTTAGAATATTATATTTCCTGTTAACTGCTTATTTTTATGAAGTAACTACAACTACTTTATTTGTAAATTCTTCCCCAGAGGGGGCAGCATAGAATCATAAGATTGGAAGGAACTTTAAAAAATCATTTTATCTATTCTTCCTCTTCACCCTAGAGATAGGATTATCCCAAACAGGAAAATCTCTTGTTTTCAGACGTTTTAAGAGAAAAAAATGGCATATTCTCTCAGTAACTCTAATTATATTGTTTAATCCTCCAGAAATTATTCTTCTATCTATCCAAAATTCCTTTTGTTTAATTTTAAGCCCATCCAGAAGTTGTCCATTTATTCATTTAACAAATATCTAGAGTGTGCCCACTGTGTCTGAATCAGTTTAACACTTTTATCGTCACCATTAGATTATCAGTGTCGTAGATTTAGAGGTTATCTGATTTGGCTTCATTATTTTGTAGGTGAAGAAATTTGAGGGCCAGAGAGGTTCACTGATTTACCCACGTTTATCCAGGTAGCAAATGGCAGAACAAAGGTCTGAATTCAGGTCTCTGATTATAAATCCAGCATTTCTACTGCACCATTGTATTTAATTATTTTCTTTATCAATCAAGTAACAGGCAGAGGTTATAATCTTTGTGTTTTAAGTTTTGTCACCACAAGACTATAAGCTGTTTGGGGTCATGGACCATGTTTTATATTTACTATTATATCCCCTACAGTGCCTCACATAATAGGTATTATATAAATATTTGGTTGATTGAATAAAAATTCCAAGAGAAACTCTGTCCTGGTTATTTTCTTTTTTTGTTGTTGTTGCTGTTGTTGTTGTTTTTTGTTTTTTGTTTTTTTGTTGAGGTAATCGGGGTTAAGTGACTTGCCCAAGGTCACACAGCTAGTAAGTGTTAAGTGTCTGAGGCTGGATTTGAACTCAGATCCTTCTGACTCCAAGGCCAGAGCTGTATTCAGTGCACCACCTAGCTGCCCCAGTTATTTTCTTTTCCAAAAGGTACTATTTTATGTAAAAAGTAAAGGAGTAAATAGTTCTGCTTTCTCTTTCTGGGGCCTGACATTTCTAATGCTTGTAAGCTATTTTCCATGCAAAATACAATTTACCAGTAATTAGAATTTTAAAATACTATTTGTTTTTAAGACACTCAAACTCAAATTCAGTGTTCAAACATAGAAACCAGTATTTGAGGACTATTACTTCTACTTGTTCTTACTTTTCCATCCCTTTTTTCTTAATTGAAAATTTCTACTGGGATACCAAAATAAAATGTTTTCTCATGCGTGTATGTATGTAAAACCATCCTCTGAATATCTCCTGAATTTTAGACCCACATCAACTGCTTCCTGGACCTCTCATCTTAGATAATTTTTCTCATAGACATTTTAAACTTAACATTTCCAAAACAACTAAATATCTCCCCTAACTTTCCCCTTATTTAAAATTCTATATTTATTTTGAGGGCACCATCATCTTCCAAAATCACTCAGGTTTGTAATCTTAATTGTCCTTGACTCTTCCTTCTTCCTCGCACACTTTATCCCCATGCCTTGTGAAGTCTTGCTTCATCCTTCTACTTGTTAGTACTCTTTTATTAAAATGTTTTATTATATAGCACTTATTTAAATAGGTTCTCTTGTTTTTCATACCACCCTCTCTAGTGGAACATAAGACCCTCAAGGACTGGATTATTTCATTTTTGTTTCTGTATTTTTAATGTCTGGCACAGTACCTTGCACAGGGTGGGAATCAAATAAATGCTTGTTGCTTACTGCAGAAAACTGATTAAGAATTCTATAAATTTTACCACTGTATTTTGATGAGCAAGGAAACTAAGGTGTGTTAAAGTATCAGGCCAAGAAATAAGCCCATATTGTGGAGCCAAGATGGCAGAAAAAGGGCAAAGGACTATTCTTAGCTTTCCCTCCAAATGCCTTTAAATAATGCCTCAAAACAAATTAGAGCAGCAGAACCCACAAAAGGACAAAGTGAAACAATTTTCTAGCCCAAGGCAACTTAGAAGGTTGGCAGGAAAAGTCTATTGCACCAGAGTGAGAATGAAGCGAGGTCCAGTAAAGTCCAGCACAGATTGGGCCTCAGCAAACCAAGAGTAGACCTTGGGAGTGACTGAATCGGCAGCACTGGCTACTTCCAGGGCTCTTAGCCCAGATACAATAAAAGGGTAAGACAAATGATCAGAAGATTACATGGGTCCCTTTCCTGGCACTGGGAGTAAGACTCTGTTGCATAGCCCATGCTTGGATCTGGGTCCCAGTCCTGAGTCTCAGTCCTAGGACAAGGAGGAACACTAGCACACCAGAGTTTGCGACCACAGGGGAGTGGTCCTGATCCACCCTGATAACAGTTCGGGGATGGAAAAGAGTGCTTGTAGTTGCTCACAAACCAGTGCACATTACAAGAGAGTAATAAACATCTCTCCCTAGATCATACCACCTTGGAAGAATCAAAAACTTACAAGTCCCCAGACTTACCTCTGAAAACAGCTGCACAAAAACTTGAAGCTTGGGACAGTGTCCCCTCCACTCTGGAAGCAGAGCCCCACTTGAGCAGAGTTAAAAGTCATGAAATAGGCTGGAAAATGAGCAAACAGCAGAAAATGATCCTGACTATAGAAAGTTACTATGGTGACAGGGAAAATCAAAACACAAACTCAGAAGAAGACAATGTCAACCAGACCAAACCAGCCTATACCCTGATGGCCTGAGCCAAACAGCAGGCTAGAGACAGGAGAGTCAGGAATCAAACAGAAGTTTAATTTCAGGGTGAGGGAAATAGCTTGTAAGCAGAGTCTTCCTTCCTAAGAAGGAGGGGCTCACCCATTTATGGCATGGATAGGATTTTTAAGTGTGAAAACCACAAATGGCTGGACCACAACACAGGCATTTTTGGGTCTTGAATAAACAGTCTCCAAGTCATTAGAGTGGATGAGCCTTGTAGTTGTTCCGCAGGGCACAGAACCAGTCTTAGTGTGGCTAGGAGCAGCATTAGGGCACCTGGTTCGGTTTACTTGGCAGTTAGAAGTATGAGGGATTATTGGCAATTACAGGTGCAGTTATGCCAAGCTCAGTGCACAGCTTGCTTACTGGGCCTTAACTCAGGAAAACAGGATGTCTCCTGATAGTAACTTGACAACAACCAAGTCAAACCTCCTACGTCCAAAGCCTCAAAGAAAAATATGAATTGGCCCCAGGCCATGGAAGAGCTCAGAAAGGATTTTAAAAGTCAAATGAGAGAGGTAGAGGAAAAATTGAGAAGAGAAATGAGAGTGATGCAAGACAATCATGAAAAAAGAGTCAACAGCTTGGTAAAGAAGGCACAAAAAAATGCTGAAGAAAACACCTTAAAAAAACAGAATAGGCCAAATGGAAAAAAGGTACAAAAATCTCCTGAAGAAAAGAACTCCTTAAAAAGTAGAATAAGCCAGGGGCAGCCAGGTGGTGCAGTGGATAGAGCACTGGCACTACACATGTCTTACCTATGTCAAACTGCCTTCTCATGATGGGGGGAGTGGGAGAGAGAGAATTTGGAACTCAAAATTTGAAAAAAGAATGTTAAATTTGTTATTACATGTAATTGGGAAAAAATAAAAGAAAGTTAAAAAAAAAGAAAGAAGCCCATAAATAAGAGAAAGGATGCTATCATATAATATCCTGTATTTAGATCAGTTTCCTTAAACATTATGTTCTCGCAAGTGGTAAAGGATTGCTTTTGCTTTTGCCTACAAACTCGTTTTTCATATTGACTGACTTTATGATGAAAAAGAAAATGGCCAATGAATTAAAGATCTTATGTTCTTTATATGAGTTGCTAATTTTAAGGTTCCTTGGGACTTGTTTCAGATAATCACGATTTAGTGCTCAAAATCAGCGAAAAATTTGGAATGAAAACTAGCTCATCACATGTTCTGAGAGAGGTTTTAGTCCTTTTATAATTGGAAACAGATTTATTTCTCATTTCACAGTTATATTTTTTAAAACTACAATGACACCCATAGAAATGAGAAAACTGAGGCCTCAGAGAAGTGAAATGATTTAGTCTTAATATCTAAGTCCATTGATTCTAAGCCCGTTTTCATGACCTCGTTATTCATTTAACCTACTTCTCTCCTTCCTCTGCTGGGGATGTCATTTGTACCAACTTGATATGTGAGTGTTCCTGGAATAGACTCACCCTGAGGAAAGGAACTGTCATAATAGGGAGGATATAGATTGAGGATGATATAAAAGCTTCAGAACTGGCATACTTGTCCTCCAGCCCAGGAGAAGAATTACTTAATCTGGAAACATTTGTCATTCCCTTTCAACTCAGCACTATACATTCTCAGTTTAGGGAACTTGCATTGGACTCAAAAATACTTTAATTGGGATGTTATATATTTTCAGCGTAGCAAATCAATTTCCTTCCCTATCTAACTATTATTGTTAAAATAAATGTAGTGATAACCCCAAAATATTCTGGTTTTTTTTTTTCAGAACATGAAACACAGAAAATATGCCAGATGGAAGGCAACCTATATCCATAACTGTCTAAAAAATGGGGAAACTCCACAAGCTGGACCTGTTGGAATGGATGAAGAAAGTAATGGTGTGTATTAATTTATTCTAAGTAAAGTGATTCAACAAAATTTATATTATTCAAGTTCTATTTTATTTACAGTTTATTGAGAGCCCAGCCTAATTTTGCATCCTTCATCAGGGCCAGAAGGCACAACAGAAAGGTATAGGTGGTAGAAATCATGAATCTCTGGAGAAAGAGACAAGTATAAAAGGAACCTTAACAAAACAGTACAGTGGCTAAATACAATCAGATTGATAACTTGAGAGAAGAGAAATACAGTCTACATCAGTCAGCAAAGATTTTTTAAGTGTCAGTCACTGTGCAGGCACTTATGAAATAAAGACAAAAAAAGGAACAGTTCTTATTCTCAAGATGCTTACATTCTATTGGGGTGACAGCATGTACGTATTTAAGTATATACGAAATAATTAAAAGCTAGTTAGGAAAGGGAGAGGTTCAGCTACCCAAAGTCTTTGTGTAGAAGGTGGTGCTCAAGTTGCATCCTGAAGATAGAGATTATGTGAGGCAAATAGGAGATGGGGGAATAGTTGGTGAAAAGGTAGAGAGATAATCATTGGAGTGCCATGTGGGAAATGAGAGAAGGCTAGTGTGATTAGTCCATAAAATGTAAAAAAGAAATGTTTAATGAGACTAGAAAGATAGGTTGGGACCAGGTTATGAAGAGCCCTAAAAGTCAAACAGGAGTTTATGTCACCCTAGAAAGAATAGGGAGCCACTGGAGTTTTGCTGAGTAGGAGAATGACATGGCGGATCTGTACTTTAGGAAATCACTTGGGTGGCTCTCTGGAAGAGGAATTATAATGAGTAAAAACATTTGAGACAGAGAGACCAATTAATAGGGCAAGGCTTGAACTGATGTGGTAACTCTGGCTAAGGAAAAGGAAAGAGTTATGAGAGATGTTGTGGATATAGAAACCACATAATTTGGTAACTGATTGGATATTTGGGATGAAGAAAAGTGTGTAGTCACAGATAATGTAAGAAAATCTGTGATGGAGAACAGTCTGTATTATAAGATTATAGGGTTTCTTGTTTTGTTTTTTACGAAACAAATGTAATAATCAGAGACTGGACCCATGATTTCATTGAGAGGTGGTATAGCAGAACTAACTAACACACATTAACTGAGTCTGAGAGTATATGCAATTTCCACATTGATAATCCCTGACCTCTGCAAAGAGGGATGAAAGATGCATTTTCTCATCACTTCTTTGATGCCAGGCTTAAGCATTGTAATATAGTATTCAGTTTGGTCTTGTTGCTGTACTTTCCATTTATATTGTTAAGTATTTACTCTTAAGTCTTTTTGGTGTATAGTGAAGCCTTTCTCGCTTCAATTTCCTTAGGTGATAAGCCTAGCAATGGGGTCTCTAAGTCAAAGAATATGGATGTTTAAGTTACTTTCTTACCATAATTCCAAATAACTGTTTACTTCTTTGGAAATTAATTCATTTTTAAAGTTCTTTAGAAGATAATTAGAATCAAAAATATTTAAATTTAAAAATATTTAAAACACCTCAAGTTTTACAGAAGATTATCTGAATCATAATACTAGAAACTACTCAATAAGGTTATCAAAACCATTAGGTTAAGCATGTATATCAATTTGCATAGTCATATACACTTTAATTAAATGGTAAGTATTTTGTTTTCTGACTTTTGTGTCTAAAACAGTCTATTAGTTTTGTCCACTCCCTAATTCCTATACTTGTTTCTTTAAAAAGAAACAATCCTATAGTACAAACTGGATAGTATCATCTTAAATTACCATATTCTTGAATTAGAGTATAAATATATGTGTAACATAAAGTATAAATATATGGGATTCTTCCTGTTCAGCTCTTGTCCCCCCTACCCTCGGACACACACGCATGCATTTCTGACCTCATTGTTTAACCAAAACTGCTCTCACCAAAGTTACTAGTGATCTCTTAATTGCCAAATTTAATTGACTTTTCTCAGTCCTTATCCTTAATGGCCTTTCTGCAGCCTTTGCATACTGTCAGTCACCCACATCTTGATATTCTTTACTTTTCAGGATTTTGTGACACTGGTCTCTCCCGGTTCCCCTCCTACCTATCAGATCACCTTTGCTAAATCTTTTTCTAGGTCATGCCTTCTAGTCTTAGGTATCTCTCAAGGCTCTGTCCTGGTTCCTCTCTTTTCTCCCTCTATACTATTTCAGTTGGTGCTCTCATCAGTTCTCATGGTTTTAATTATCATCTTCATGTCGATGATTCTCACATGTGCTTACCCAGTCCTTACGTTTCACTTGACCTCCAGTCTCACATCTCCAGTGTTGGACATTTCAAACTGGATATCCAGTAGACATCTAAAACTCAAAATGAGATCAGTTAAATCTCTTAATCTATAATTCACCTCCTTGTTTTTCTCTCAGTGCAAGTTGCAACTTTGCATTGACATTATGTAACTGCTGTGCTTTATAACTAGTTTGGCATGGTATTTGAAAAATAATGAATTGCTAATTGGGCACAGTATGTGAAAATATATCCTTATGTAATTTTCTTGAGTCAGCAAATTGCTAAACTAAAAAGAAAAGTATGTGTTGACATTAGGATTTTATAAAGTAACCATAGCCTAGTGGATAAGAGAACTAGCCTTGAAGCTGGCAAGATCTGGGTTCAAATTTCACCCCTGACATATGCTTGCAATGTGACCCTGTACAAGTCACTTAACCTTAGTCCTTTAGGCAGCTAACATGAATAGGTACAGAGACCTGCATTAGTAGAGGAAGTTCCCTGTATCAATGAAATTACAGATCCAGCCCTTATCCTACTCCTAGCTTTGGTAGTCATATGCTGGTCCACCATTCATGGAAAATATTAAGAACTTTCCCCAAGTTATTAAAATAATATTCCAGGAATTAAAGAATAATTTGATAAATTAAATTAACGAGACCTAATATTAGTACCTCAATTTGTGTCACAATATAGTTAAGTTTTTTTCTTTTAGATGCAACTTTATTAACTAGTATAAGGTACTCCCTTTTACATTTGAGCAATTAAAATATGAAATATTGTCTGTAAAGGGTTGCTGCCATCATGCCAGATGTGGCATACATGCCATAACATTTTAGAGTCTTTTGGAGCCAAAGGTCATATGCAAATACTTTGATTGCAGAAGACTCTAGAAAAAGAACTCATCACAATTCCTACTCTGCATCTTTGAAAGAAAGGAAACTTTGTTAAAAAATACACTGCTGGGCTTTTCTCCATTCCTTTCTGCTTATTCATTTTACTCCTTCACTAACAAAGAGGGGAAAGTCCATTTGTAAATGGGATGAAACTAGCCCTATGTAATGTTACAAATTGACAAGTTTTCCAGTATTGTATGCCCTTTAATTTCAAAATTATGCTCTACCTTTGATATTATTTTAGTAGGGTGTAGTTCTGTCCCTGAATCTCATTGTGATCTTACAAATCTTCAAGATGCTAAAATGATATACTTCATCTAGTAAGATTTTGTTAGTACAATTTGACAAAAGAACATTTTAAAATTCAAATTTAGAGTTATACTAATAGGAAAACATTGTTAGATTTTTAAGACATGAACAATGTAGTTTCCCAAGACAGGAAATGAAGTGAAAAATATTAACCTAATGCTTAAGAATGTATAAATATGTGATGATTTTAAAGGTTTGATTCGTTTATTCTCATAACCCATGCCTAGAACCATACAGTCAAACTTCAGATATCAGTTATTGGAGTGGGTGGGTATGTGTGTGTCTGTGTCTGTGTGTGCGCTAAATTTAGTTCTCAGTTTTTAAAAAAAAATTAAAATATATTTTTTAAAAATTTATTTTCATAGATCTGTTTTAGTGCTTAATTAAAATATTTTTTAAAACCACCAAGAAGGGGCCAGCTAGGTGGTGCAGTAGATAGAGCACCGGCCCTGGAGTCAGGAGGACCTGAGTTCAAATACAGCCTCAGACAAGTAACACTCATTAGCAGTGTGACTCTGGGCAAGTCACTTAACCCCAACTGCCCTCACCAAAAAAACAAACAAACAAACAAACAAACAAACAAAAAACTACCAAGAACACTCACCTATACTACATATATAGTTTTGGAAATTATATACCAGTTAGTTTGAGATACAAAGAAATGTGAGCATAGAAAATTGGCTTGATTTTGAAATTTATGATCTATAATTTATGGTTTTTCACATTGACATGGTGGCCACATCAAACCACAGTGATATAAGCAACTATCTCCTTTTATGGTACTTAGACCTATCCTTTTTAGTCTAATAGTCACATTGAAGAAAGTCCTTAATAGTAATAACCAGAGTAGTTACTCCATCTAGTTAGTTATACATAATTAAAGACAGTTCTCCACCTATTACAGGTACAGTACAATATTTGAGGTTTTGACTCTATGGAGTTCTTCAGAATATGTTCTTCACTAGTAACATTGCTTTTCTTTATCATAAATTTAGCAGTTTGCAATAAGTTATATTCTTAGTCTAAAATAATTTGATTTGAGGTTTTTTCCACTTTTTATTTTCAACTCAGTAGTAGTCTTTTATAATTAATTTGTGTTAGAGAATTCAGCACATTGCAAGTGGGGTGAACTGCATTCAAAACATTTTTGGAAGACAAGTGGCTTTTTTTAATTGACTTGTTTTAAGTTTATTTTCAATTCAAAGAAAGTTTTAACAACTAAGCACACACATCTAGTAGAAAATACTTATGTTTTGATCACCACATTGTCCTTCATGGATAAACTGCCAATTTCTGAACCTTTAGCTTATTTAGTACCACTGCAGTTCATTTAGATCAGATTAAGGTTTTGTAACTTGCAGGCATAAATAAGACTCCTTACCTTTACTCTTGGGGTTCTGCCTTTTCATCATTCACTTCTGGCCTTAAGAAGCAGCATAATGTAAATGGGTAGAGAGTTTGACCTTCAAGCCTCTGGCTTTAAGGCCTGCTTCAGACATCTAATGGCTGAGTGATCCTGGGCAGGTCAGTTAACCTCTCAGCAACTTTCTAAGACTGTAAGTCGTAGAATACCTCTCCAATACTTCTGGCCTTATTAAGTGCTATATTTCTAGGTACTGAGATTGAGGTTTCATTGTACTTGAAACGCAAGTCAGAGAATGATCAAATATGTATTAAAGGTTGGAGTAAAGTATTTTCATCTGTAACCTATCCAGATATAGTATCAATGCCTAAGAAGTATTCATGATCTGAGTTTTAATAAAAAACTTAAATCTCTGCTAAAATGACTGAATCTGTTCAAAGATGATCTCTAGACTAGTAACTTGTTGGAAAATGTCCGTTTACATATCACCTTTTGATTTGTTTTTCTTATTTAGTAACAGGTGAACTGAACAAATTAAAAAAGAGTAATCCTTTCCCATAGTTTAACATTTTGAACCTAGTAACATAATGAATAACCTATCCACTATCATTGTTTTTGTGTTAATTACAGAGATCTTCTTGAGTTAGGAATTGTTAATGTTAAATCAATTCTAATAACATTGTTCCCGACTTGGATATTTGATACATTCTGTAGAAAATAGAATGCCATACACAATTCATCTGTTTTTAAGAACAAAAGATGGTGTAGTGTATTTCTAGGAATAATAGGCTTTTTGGAAGCTTGTGTATTTGGTTTGCATAAGGAAATGTTCTGAAAAAAATCTAAATGTTACTACCAGAATTTATTCTGCCATTCAGAAAATTATAAGTGTCTGATTGCACATTTGTCCAAAGTGCTGCTATCCAAATACCACTCCACTACAAGTCGCCTAGATAAATACCAATGTAGACTTGATAGTTCAGTTCAATTCAGCTAACATTTATTAAGCACATATTTATATGCCAAGCACTGGGAAAGCAAAGACAAAAATGAAACCAACCATCCTTACCTTTGTGGAGCTTTGTGTGGCTAAATGATTACTTACACTTACAAAACTAGGTAAATACAAAATATATACAAGGTCAGGACAAAGTAATTTTGGGGTGGGAAAGAGAATGCTAACAACAACTAAGAGTATCAGGAAAGGACTAGGCCGAAAATATCTCTTGAGTAGAACATTGAAGGTAACTAGAGCTTCTCAAAGGTGGAAGTAAAGAGAGAAAAACATTTCTGCTATGGAAGAAGGCCTGTGTAGGAATACCAAGTAATAACAATAATAATAATAACAATAATATAATAAATACCTAACATTTATATAGTAGGAACCAAGAGTGCATGGTAGGGATAAAGATAGAGGAGAGCAAGGGGGATGTAACTCAGTGTAAAAAGTCATGTTGGTGCTAAAATAAACATTGATGGACTTCATAAATTTCTATACCTATTAAAAATAACTGGATGAACCCTATTAGAAAAATCTATTTGTGAACTCATAAGAAACTTTTAACCTACATGATAAAATGAAGGAAGAATGTATCTGATTATTGTTAGATGTAATAGAGTGATTGGTAAATGAGGGGAAGAAAAATTGGAATTTTTGCAGTATGGATGTGTATTACCACTTAGAATGGGCACAGATAGGATTGTGTACACTGAGAGGGCATTCTCCTCTCGATTAGCAGATGCCTATTAAGCACATTGTCATAGCTTTAAATAAATAAAACTATTAGAAGCACAGAATTTTTAAAAAATTAATTCTATACAGATGTAGCATGAACTATTCTGTATTAAAAGCATAGAATGATGTTTACTTTTAAACTCTTTTTTTTTTCAATTTCAACATAAAAGTTTTTTTGCTACCGGAAATCGTTGTCAAATGGCATTAAACTGTAAGTTACCTGTGGAAAAATAAAGGAAAAAGAAAGAAATCCAACTTAATTAAAACTTGTCTTACACTTTTAAATCACCAAATGATTATTATATAACAAATGAATATATGTACTTAGATTAAACCAAATTTTTGTCAATTCATCACATACCCTCCCATCTTGGGCCATCGGTCATTCATTCTCTTACACACTCACACATACATTTTCAGTCTCTAAAGGCCCTCTTTTTCTATAAACATATTCAAGCCTGCTATATCCTTAAACCTTTATTTGACTCTTTGATCAAATTATCCTTGTTTCTTATCTAATTGCCAAAGTACTGAAAAAAAATCATCCACACTTGCTGTTTTTACTTCTTTGCTACCCACTAATTTCTCAGCTCCTTGCAGTCTGCCTTCCAGTATTACTACTCAACTTAAACTACTGTGCCCAAGGTTACCATAGTAGTAACTAGCATTTATGTAGTGCTTTAAAGTTTGCAAAGTTTTGCAAATATCATTTAATTTTATCTTCATACTCTGGGAGGTAGGTGTTGTTATTATCCCCATTTTACAGATGAGGAAATTGAGGCTGAGGGAGGTTAAGTGACTTGCCAAGGGTCACAAGCCACATTTCTAGTATCTGAGATCAGATTTGAACTGAGGTCTTCCTATCACTGAGTCAAAGGGTATGCATATTTTAGTAAATTTGGGGACGTAGTTCCAAATTGCTTTCCAGAATGACTATACCACTTCATAACTCCACCAATGACACACTAACTTACTTGTTTACCCATAACCCCTCTACCCATTGTCATTTTCTTCTTGTGTCATCTTTGCCAATGCTAATCTGATGAGTGTGAGGTAGAGCCTCAGAGTTACTTTAATTCATGTTTATCTGATTATTAGTTATTTGTGGCATTTTTTCATATAATTGTTGATGACTTTGATTCCTTCCTTTCAAAATTGGCTATTCATATCCTTTTACCTTTACTCTGTTGGGGAATGGCTATTGGTCTGATAAATTTGAATCACTGCATTATATATCTTGTATTTGAGACCTTTATTAGATAAACTTCATGGAAAGGCTATGTTAAATGTGAATCTTGTAAACAATACGTTGCATTCTCTTTTCTAATTCATTCTACTATCCTCTTCCTTTTTATGGGTAAAATAATCCTGTTCATCATGTTCACAGTTTTTATTATTAATTGCCAATTTCCTTTCATACTTTTGTACTTTTTCCAGCCTTTGCTTACTGCCTTCCCCCTACCTTTATAAATGAAAAGAAGATGGTAAAAGACAGGGAGTATGCCTAAACTAACACTTGTGATCTGTAAATGAAACAGCCTGTTTTCTACTTTCTCCCTTCTCTTCCTCTTTCCCTATCTATGTTTTTACTCTTTCTTCCTTTCCTTTTAGTTCACCCCTTGATTACACCCACCCCCAATGTTGGAATTTGTTTTGCTTAAGACTCTTCCTTTACCTATCCTGCCCTACTTTTTTAACCCCATTCCTCCTCCTTTTTTCTCCCCTTCCCCTCCTTTTAAATTTAACTTATTTCTATACCAGTTTTCCTCCCCTTTCTCTTGCCATGGGATTTTCAGACTATTTTCCCCTACTTCCTCCACTATTCCCAAAGCCTTTATCTACTACCTCCTCCATCTGCCTGGGGTGTTTTTCCCTGTGGGGTTCCAGGGCTCCCTCATTGGACTCTTCTCAGAACCTTTCCTCCATTGCCCCAGGGCTACTTTGGGCTACCCTATCTTATCTACATTTTGGGTTTCCACAAGATTCTAACATCTCTTTGTGCTGCTCTGTACTGCATGGAGAAGTTTGTAGCTGATGCACCGTACTGGCATCGTTAAATATAGTGTATTTATAGTTTGTTAGCAAGCAACTGACTTATTTAGTAAAGTATGTTTTTTAATTACTATCTTTAAAATTTCACCCTGCTTACCTATGTATTTCATAACAGATGAAGAAAATGAAGAAGCTGGGACTTCTCCCCTACCCACTCACCCACCCCAACAGTCATCTTCCGCATATGACCCAAGCAACATGCCATCAAGCAGCTATACAGGAATACAGATTCCTCCAGGTGCTCATGCACCAGCTAATACACCAGCAGAAGTTCCTCATAGCACAGGTATGAAATCTAAAATATCTGAAAATATTTACCATTAATTTTGATATCTAGCATGCTGTTAAACAGAACTGCTTATTGTTTGGTGTTCCTAATTTTATAAAAATACAGTTATTGATAATAGCAATGATCACAAGGAACAGGAACATCCTAAATTGCCATCTGAAAGATTAAATTGTGTTTATTATAGTTTCAGTGTGATGAATGTGCTGTTAGGTATTCTGAATTTTTATAAATCCTTAATGATAGTAGTTAATGTTTCCTTCTTGACCTTATTTATTCCCATCTACCATTTGTCACCTGGAGCTGTCACATTACCACCAGCAGCTCCTTTCCTTGCCTTAGGATAGAGGGTTTGTTACTGCGAAAGGAGAGGCATAAGCCCTGATCTGTTCCTCTGTCATACGTCAAGGTGCTCAGTTCCTTCTGAGCCCCACTATTGTCGTCTCCATTCCTTCCTATAGAGAAGCAGTATGCTATAATAAGTAGAAAAAACACTGGATTTGGATTCAAGAAATATCTGGTTGGTAGAAGCTAAATTTTATCTTTCATCCTAATAGAGGCAATGAAGAGTCACTACAATTTCTTTTTGTTCAGGGGTTAGGGAAAGGAGACGACAGGGTCAAGTCTGTGCCTTACAAAGATTATTTTGGCAGCAGTGTGGAGAGTGGATTGAAGAAGAAAAAAACCAGAAGCATGAAAACCAATTAGGAGACAATTACAGTAATCCAGAGAGGTGATGAAGGTTGTGTGAATGGGAAGAGGGGAAATGGATGAAAGATATATTATAAAGTCAGAATTAACAAGATTTGGCAAAGTGATTGGATGTGGGGAACAAGGGGATAGGGAAAATCATTAATGACATTGAGATTTCAAACTGAAGTGACTAGGAGGATGTTAATGTCCTTGGTGAAAATAAGGAAATTTACAGGTTGGCTCAGTTTAGGGAGAAAGGGTGGTATGCTTTGTTATAGACATGTTGAGTTTGCAATACAATTAGATCATCAAGGTGTTAACATTCAACATGTGCATTTATGCAGGACTGGAATTTAGAAGAGAAATTAAGACTAGATTTATAGATTTGTATGTCATCTGCATAGAGGTGGAAATTGAACCTATGGGCTGATAAAATTATTAAGAGAGATTATTTCAGAGTGAAAAGAGGGTGGAGATAGAATTTTAAAGGACACTCAGACATAAGGAATGAGAGGTGTATGATAGGACCACCCAATGGTGGATATTAAAAAGGACTTTAGGCAGCTGAGAAGGAGCTAGTAGTAGAAAGGAAAAGATTGACAATAAGAGAAATTTTCTGGGGATGAGATCAAAGGCACAAGTTGAAAGTTTAGGATTGGCAAGGAGAAAAATCACTTCTTCAAAAACCAAAGCAAAGGATAGGTGAAGGTATATAGGGATTTTTTTTTATCCTCCCATTAAAGATGTTACTAATTCTATTACATCTAATTTGTCTTTTTGCACATTGACTCTCATTTAGCACATATTCACTCTAGTTTGTATGTGTTTGAGTAACAAGTATGTATAAGCATCAGAGTGCTAGCTTTTGTTGCCAGGCTTTGTCTTAGAGCCTGAGTTTTTCCCTTTTTTTTTTTTTTAATATATATAAACTTACCATGCCCTTAGTGAATTCAGTTTTCCTTCATAATATTAGCCATATTATTTCATGAATTTTCTTTGTATATTTTAATATTCATGTAATATAACATTAAGAAAAATGTATAAACACATTTAGTGTAATAATTTCTGCTCTTATTATGCTTGGATACATATATTACCTTTCTTGGTGCTAGATTTGGATTTATAGCAAATGTATTTAATAGGAACAGGCTATATGGCTCCTAGGTTATCCAAAATATTTTAGAAAAACAGGTTAGAGAATAAGCCTGAGGAAAATTTATAATGAAATTTTTGGTTTACTAATGAGTTTTAAAGACTATATTAATTCAAAAGAACTGTGGAAGCCGAACTGTTATTTTTTTTCTCTTCTATTGAGTTTTGTTTCCTCTTTCTGATGGTTCCTCCTATTGGTTTTAATTTCTACTTACAACATCACTCATATGAAAATATGTTTAATATGAATGTAAATGTATAACCTATATCAGATTGTGCGCCGTCTTGGGGAAGGTGGTGGGGAGGAAGGGGGAGAAAAATTTTAAACCCAAAAGCATATGGAAGTGATTATTGATAAATCAAAATAAATTAATAAAAAATTTTTTTAAAAAAGACTATATTAATTCAGAATAAGTTGAAAATAGACTTACTAAAATGGTACTAAGAATATTTATAAATTAAATAATATTGAGTCTTATAAAGAATAGGAATCCACGTGTTCTAATTATAAAATACCCATAAATAACAAAAAAAATTAAGAGTCACTAGAGACATTGATAGACTAAAAAAAAGTAGTACAAGCAAAATTAGTCTCAAGTGTAGTTGCTCAATATTAAATATAATTTGAATACTACTTGGTTAAATGAAGGTCAGGAGCCTCAGACAGGAAGTACAGTTAGAGATAGAAGGACGGGGGTTGAACTCAGGCTTAAAACAATTTTTTCTTTTACCCCTTATACCTACCAAAGATTTGGGGAAAGTTATACCATTACATTATTAAAGACTTGGCCCACAGTAGTTTCCTTCCTAATCTTTGTCAAAAACAAAACAAAACAAAACAAAACAAAACAAAAACAGGCAGACATGTTTAATGGTATGATGGCTGATAAAGTTTTCTTAGAATTTGGTATTTGAAGAGAGAAGTAGGAGTCACTAGTGACACTTGTTGGCTTTGTGGCACTGGGCAAGTTGCTTAACCTCTCCAAGGTTCAGTTACCTTATCTGTAAAATGGGGATCGTATGTTTGGTTGGCCTACTTTACAGGGTCAGGGTGTTTTGTTTCTTTATTTTATTTTTTCCATTTTTTAAATTTAATTTAATTTTAATTTAGTTTAAATACTAAAACTTAAATACAAAATAAGAAAAGAAAAAAAGCATGTCACATGCACAGCAGAAAATCAGAGGATTCAGAATATATAACAATAAATTTCTATTTCAAGAAAGCCTATGTAGTAAATACTATGCATTGAAAACTATCCATCTTTGCTTCCTTGTAAGTTTTCTTTTGTTTTCTGCTATGCACTTTTTACTTTGTTCTTTTTTCCCCACTTCTTCTCCTCCCTCCCCCCAAGGCTACAATTAAGGGCGGATATATCTATATATAGATATAAATATATACATACATGCATACATATGTAGACATATGCTTTCCCTAACAAATTCTACTCCTGATCCTTTTTCTTTATATTTGTGCATATCTCCTATCCCTCCTGACTCCTGTACTTTATTTCTACCCACTACCTTGCCCTCCTATTACTTAACCTATCTACCTCCAAAGAGCTGTCCTTTATCCTCCCATTCCCCTTAATCTAAACGCCCTTCTATACCCCCCTTTAACCTATCCCCTCAGCCTCCCCTCTAAAAATCTCTCCAATATCCTCTCCCCATCCCTATCCACTTAGTATTTTATTTCTTTGTGAATTCAGAAGACTTTTATACTCTTCTAGATACATATGTATTGTTCCCTCTTGAACCCATTCACAATAAAAGCAGGTTTCCTGCCCGCCTTCTCCATCTAATTCCTCTGTGTCAGTTCTTCCTCTTGCCCCTCATTTGTATAAGATAATTAGTCTTTTTAGCTGTTCCTAAACAGTTTTACTTTTAAAGTCATATCATACTCAGGTCTACCCCAGTCTTTCTTACAAACTACCTAGTTAACTAATAACGATCTTAGACACATGTTTTACATTTTACATACATAAAAGGTAAACAGTCTGTCCTTATTGAGTCCCTTGTAATTGATCTTTGGTACACACCTTACTTACATTTATTAACAAAGTCCAAAAAATCTGACAGTTCATTAAATGTCCCTTTTTTTTTTCATTCAAGATTATACTTAGCTTTGACGGGTATGATATTTTCAGCCAGAACCCCAACTCTTTTGCTCTTTGATAGATAGTGTTCCAAGACCTGTGATCTTTTAGTGTCACCACTGCTGGGTCTTGTGTGATTCTAATTGTGCCACCACCATATTTAAATTGTTTTTTTCTTGTTGCTCATAATATTTTATCCTTGAGCTGGGATGTTTCAGAATTTGATTATGATATTCCTATGGGTTTTCCTCAGAGTATCTCTTTCAGATGGTGATTGGTGGATTTTTTCTATTTCTACTTTCCCCTCTTGTTCGAATGCTTCAGGACAATTTTCTTTAATTATTTCTTATATTATTGTATCAAGATTCTTTTTCTGATCATAGCTTTCAGGTAGTCCGTTTATTCTTATGTTTTCTCTTCTTGATCTGTTCTCCAGATCAGTTTTTTTGTTTGTTTGTTTTTGGTGAGGCAGTTGGGGTTAAGTGACTTGCTCAGGGTCACACAGCTAGTAAGTGTCAGGGGTCCGAGACTGGATTTGAACTTAAGTCCATCTGACTCCAAGGCCAGAGCCCTATCCACTGCACCACCTATCTGCCTCAGTTTTTTTTTATGATTTTTTATGAGATGTTTCATATTATCTTCTATTTTTTCATTCTTTATATTTTATTTCATTATTTCTTGATCTCTTATAACTTCTGGCTTCCCCTTGCCTAATTCTGATTTTCAAGGAGTCGTTTTCTTCGTTAAGATTCTGGATCTCCTTTTCTAATTGGTTGGCTTTCTTTTCATAATCTTCTTGTTTTTCTTGAATTGTTCTTATTTTTTTTTGTTTTTTAGTTTTTGTTCAATCTCTCTCATTTGATTTTTAAAATCTTTTTTAAGTTCAGCTACCCCCAGGGCTTGCAGGTTATTGTTTAAGTGGTCCTCGCCTAGAGGTGTTTATTCTTCTCCAGGACTAAACTTTGTCCTGGGATTTTTCTTCACATCTTCTCTGATTATCCTTGTAGGACCCCTATTCTGCCCCTACTCTTATTTATTTTTACTGCTCTGTGTTCGCCCTGAGGCACTATTTTATCTCTTTTGTGGGGGAAAATTTTGAGAGCTTGGAATCTCCTGACCTGCTACCCCACCTTCCCAGAGTCCTATCCCCTATTTTTTTTTCTTTAAAAGGCAGTATAGTGGCTAGAGAGAGGCCTCAGAAGACCTGGGTTCAAGTCCCACCTCTGACGAATAGTGGCTTTGTAACCCTCAACAAATCAGTTAACCTGTCAGTGCCCTAAGTAACTGACTATAAATTACAGCGAAGGCACTAGTTGTAGTATAGAGAAAATTCATATGGAGCTCCCTATACCAATGAAATCACAGAGTGTGATCGTCTGGATTACATGGGAAAATATACTACTGTAAGGTGCCTGGCAAAATTTTCAAGGCCTTTCTAGATTGATAGAAGGCAAACTCCTGGGGTGCACAAGCTGGTTCATTATTATCTTTGTATCCCCAGCAGTAACATAGTGTCTGGCACACAGTAAGTGCTTAATAAATGTTTATTTGATGGATTAAGTAACAATAATAATGAATGCTTGTTGACTTATCTGAAGGGCATGAGACTGGAACTCAGGAGAGGTAGGGTTAGAAATATAAATCTGGGAAACATCTACATAGAGATGATAATGGAATCCACAGGAGCTTATGAGACCACCAATTGAAGTAATATAGAGCAAAAAAAAAAAAGAGGAGAGCCCAAGATAGACCCCATGATTAGTGATCATAATACAAATGAAGAACAAGCAAAGGAGACTAAAGGTCAGTCAGAAATATAAGGGAAGTAGTATCTCAAAAACCCCAGAAGGAGAGGTGGTCAACAATGTCAAATGCTGCAGAGGTCAAGAAGGATTAGAACTGAGAAAAGATTATTCAGTTCAGCAATTAAGAGATCATTGGTAATTCTGAAGAGAGCAGTTTCAGTTGAATATGTGATTGATATTCTGAGTAACCTGAGAGAAGAAAAAATTGACCAAAAAAAATCTCAGAGTGGTATTATTGCACAGACCCTAGGGTAGGGTTTGTGTTTCTTATTTTTTTTCTTCCTTACTGTGGTAACTTATTCTCTGATTTACTCCAGAGTGGGAGTTAGATATTCCAGAAGTGTCAATGCAGGTATCTTAATCAAAATGCCTTTGTCTCAGAAAAATATAATATATACTAAGAAGTGATCCTTAGGAATTAGTTCATTTGAATACTCATAGGCAGTTTTCAGAGATATGGACCTTTTCTTCCACACTTTGTATTCTTAGTTCTTCAGAAAAGAAAAGTTATATGGGTATTTTTTTTAATTTTGGGAGAAAAGCTTTTATGAAGTATTTGTTTCAATCCTCATTTTGAGAACTTAAGGACTAAACTTTGTTATAAATCTAAACCTACAATTTTGAAAATATACTTTTGCCCTAAAGAGTTAGTGATTTTAAGTTCTATTCAGACTCTAATCCCTTTTCTTACCTTTCAACTTTTCAGAGTTATATTTAAGGTAGTAAAGAACTGTTGGTCACAATTGCTTGATACAAATATGAAACTTCTAAAAATTTATAAATGTAACAGATGTTTCCCCTCTTTTTCATTTTAAGAATGATTTACTTTCTCTCATATAAAGATTCAGGATGCACTTTTATCAAAGGGAAATCCTTAAGATATCTGAAAAGAATAGTATGTACTAATATACAGTTTCTACTTCCACCACCAAAAGTTGGCAACAGAGGGGGGTTGGAGGGAGGGGGACAGGGAGAAAAGATAGACTGTTTAAACAAGTGAAGTGTTTTCCTTTTGTACTCAAAGTAGTAAATATACCAAATGTAGGGGACATTTTTTTTCCTCTTTTAAAACAAATTGCTTCTAGTCCTGTAATTATTTATGAAGGAAGATGTTAGTGATAAATCCAAATACAAGTAACTGAGATGACTTTTTTGTAATTAATACTGTCTTTTTAATTACAAATAATATTACTGTCCTCTATAGATTAAAAACTAGTGTCGGGTTTGTTATTGTTGTCTTTACGAATCAACATACCACTTCATAACTCACAAATTCTTCTGCCCAGCTTTTTCAAAACCCTCCAACTTCTGACTCAATCTAAATGATCCAGACTTATTCCCTCTACTCTGTTCTTTTGCTTCAGGACTTCAGCATAGGTTTCCCACTATCTTTACTTTGCTTATGTTGTTTCACCCCACTCCCTTCCTCCACAACATACATGGAATATCCTCTCAAGGTTAAGCAACTCTTCCATGACTGTAACTACGCAGATCCTACTGATCTTTCAAGACCTAGCTCAAGTTCCATTGACTTTATTAACAGCTTTCTCTAACTACTTTAGCCCACACTGAAGTTTGCCTTTATTTAGCTCTTGTGCAAGACATGAACGAATAGCTTGCTTTCTTAAAAGAGAGGAGGATATTGTGGGTCTCCATACTGCATATAGGGAAGGTCATATTATCTACTAAGTTCAGCTAAATTTGGAGAAATCCATCACCAGGTTGGCCTTGGGTAATGAAATTTTTGGACCCAGCAATTCTTGAACACTGTCTGCTAAAATATAGAGGAGGCTGCAATCTTCATCAATGGAGGTGATTTACTTACTGATGATATTATAAAACCTTTTAAATATTAGAAGTAGATTTGAGGAGAGAGGAATCCCTGCACAGTATACTTCTTTTGACAAACTGGAAAATAGTAGGAAGGAGAGTTTCCCTTGCTTACCAAGATTGTTTTCTTTTTATATCTTTATTCTTTTTGTGCCTTGCATGAAGTAGATGCTAACTAACAAATGCTTGTTGAATGGTTGAATCTATGGCATCTGAGATATTTGCAGACATTATTTCCAAGTTTTAGTTGCATGACTGCAGATATTTTATAGGTAAGAAGGATTCTATTCTTTTTTTTTTTTAACCTTGTAGTCAAAAGTTTGTAAATGTATGTGCTTACATTTCAGTGTTCATGAGATTACAAACAGTCAATCCTCAACTTTTGGGGGCAGGGGAAAGTAGCATTCCTGGAAAATGGTGCGAAAGTCAAAAAAACACAAATGTTGATACATTGAACTTATAGGAAATAGAGGGTTAGGTTCCCACAATCATCAAAAAACTGTAATCTGTCACTCGAGATTCCTGAAAATACCTTTTCAGCATACAGTTCTTTATTTTAAAAAAAATTAGTTCTGATAATAAGCTCTTTTCCTGATACAGTAACGATGAAATAATTCATAAAATACAAGAGAGAGGAGAGGCAACCCTGGGACTGTTCAGGGTGGGGCTGGGGTGACTATGTCAGAAGAACTCTAAGGTAAAAAAGGAAAAGGGGGAACCTGCTATCACTTCTCCCTTTTGGCTCTATGATTGAACTGTTCCCTGATGAAAAAAGCACATGCCTCATGGTGAGTCCTTATCCAAGCCAGGAACTCCTGCCTGGAGTGACTTGGCCCAGCAGCCTTCTCTGTTAGGCCCCACCCAGGATACTTGGGAGCACAGCAGCACAGGGGAGGCAGGATGCTCAAGATTAGGGGTGACTACAATTTACACACAAACTTAGCCATTTTTCCGTTTTCTCAATTACCCCATTGGTACTTGAAATGTTACTTTAACACTTTCTGGAGTGGATTCACAAACACTTTTAGGAATACATTCCTCCTTTTTGCAGATATAAACTTGTGCTCATCATGCCTCTCATTTTTTTCTCTACTGTGCATAGCCACAAACGTGCTCAGTTGCCAATGCAAAAGTGAAAATGAGATTGCTAATAAAATCATGTGAATGCTTGAAGTCACAAAAGTTAAATTCACGAATGTTGAGGATTGACTGTGTATCACAATACCTCTTGCATCATGCCAACCAATAGCTTGCCTTTTTCACACAGTGTAGAACCATAGGATCATAGAATTAGAGCCAGAAGGGATATTAAGGAACATCTAATCCAATACTTTACAGATGAGGGAATTGAGTCTAAGAGAGGGCAAGTGATCTGCCTAAAGTTACCCAGGTCATGACTGGCAGATTTGAGAGAAGCAGAGTCGGTTTGAGTTAGGAATACCTGGATTCGGATTCCATCTTAGACACTTGCTAGCTGTTTGAACCTGTGCATATCACTTACTATTTCTGGACTTCACTTTCTTCATCCATAAAATAATTGAGTTGGGCTTGACCTCTCAAGTCTCTTCTAGCTCCAGATCTGTGACCCTGTGACTCAAACCCCAGATCCTCTGACTTCAAATCCAGCACTCTTTAGAATGGATTACTGACAATAAAGGATTCCCTTTATGATTATAATTATAATTATACATACGTGTGTGTGTATACATATATGCACATATATGTGTCTATATCTCCACATCTGTTCGTGTTGATTTAAATAGAAGCTTTCCCTAAAGAAGAGTATATGAACCTGACAACCTCCAGAGACTCTTAACTGCCCTTAATACTGTTAGGGAAAAAAAGACTATTGAGATCTGTATAAGTCAGCTTTCCATTACAGTTACATTATGATAGAGACTTCTTGTCCTTCAGCTACTGAAATGGCTGCAAGGGAAGCAACTTTGTCCATAAGAATCTTTAGGATCTTCCTTTCCTCCTCACCCATGCTCCTCACAAATACTCATCAAGTTCTGCAACTCTCTCTTCTGTCTTTCTGTGTCTTGTCCCACAGTTAACACCCAGAAAATAAGATGATCTCAAGGTTTCAGTATCTTCAACATCACCATAAACCAAAGGAGTCTAGAACCTCCTATTTGAATTAGGAAAGTTACCTTTATGAACCTTTCAGGAAAGTGTTAATGAGCTTAAGTAATAATGAGGAATTTAGGTTAAATATATGTATTATTGTTTTTTGTAGTGATGTTAATGGAACAAGCTGACGATAAAGCTGTATGTAGAATGTTATCTGTAAAGAATATATACAAATATCTACTTTACATGAACATCAGCTTCTTCAGGCTATTAAATCACATAATTTCTTGCAGTCTTCACTTCTTGAACTTTATGGTTTTAGAAATATTGTTCCAGATTACGTGTCATTAAAATTTGGATAAGTTTCATGGGATAATATATGCCAAGAACTTACAGCTACAACCTATTATGAGGCCATTTTTTCTAGAATTTTAATAATCCTACCTGAGATCGTGACTCAAACTATTTTCTTGGAACATTTCTATATCCTCACAAACTGCCCAATTTGGCTTCTCTCCCTAATCTAGTTTCTTAATTCCTCTCTATCTTCAAATTATTGCCTCCTGCAAACCACCTCTTGCCTCAAAATGCAGTCTTAAATTAGTATTTAATTAAGTAATGGGGGTTTTGAGGCAGTTTGTATTTTGAAAGGAAATACAGTTCAATAATCCACCTTATAATTAGTAATAGTTTACATTTATATAACTTTAAGATCCATAAAGTACTCAATATACATTATCTCATTTGATCACTTTCATTTTATTGGGTTTGGGGAAAAAGAAGCTCCTCTTCTTTTTCTCTGTTTTTAATGTAACTTGAACTATATTTGCACAGTTAGGGAAATAATTACCTTTCTTTTCCTTGAATGTTTTGAACCCTAATTAACCTTCCCATTAATCAGAATTGGCAGTTACTAAGATGATGTGATATTTATAACAGCCTCTAACTAGAAATAAAGAATGCAATAGTAGGTTAAGTAAATGAAGATGGACTTATTCATAAAAGGCAAAGTAGTAACAGTGTAGCCAAGAAATTAAGAAGGATTTTTTTCTATCTACAATTATAAATTCAAAAACAGTTTGAAATGATTAGATATGTATGAATAAAAAAAATACACAATTGGGAACTTTCTACCAAAAAATACATATAAATTCTCAAAGTTTACTTTATCTATTCACCATATAACTTTATTATCAAAAATATAAAATTATCAAATATATCAAATCTGTTAAAGTCAGTATAGTTAGGTAATGTAGTAAATGCAGTAAAATTTCTATATGATTCCTTGCATGTTTTGTGAGTTTATAATTAAGTTATAATTAAATCTGATATCTGTTTCTACTTTACTGATTGCAGGTGTAACAGGTAGTACCATCCAACCCACTCCACAGAATATTCCTGCCGTTGATCCAGCTCTTTTCAGTACTATGTCCATAGGTAAGTCTGCATTTATTTGATTTGGGTGTTTTTATGAGGTTTTTATATTGTTTTTCACCTTATCTTTAAAGATAATAATAAATGAAGAATTTTTCCATTATTGCATGTTATAACCCATACATGATTTATCTTTCTTTATGATTTTTGTTCTTCTTGTCTTCTGTTCTGCCCCTCAAGATTCACCCAAAGTTCTAGAGGCCCCACTGTAGGTTTTCTTTATGTTTTGTAAACGCCAGTGATGTACTTGATCTGTCCACCTGTTATCATCTTACTCTCATCACAGGAGATCCATTTTCTTTTCTGGTCATCGTTTCCTCAGTGGTAGCCTTTGTGCCATTTTCTTACAATTTTGATTTTAGAAATGCAGCATTTTTACATAGCTTTCCAATGTACTTTGGGTCACCTGTGACTTTGATTCTTTAGAGACTGTGGTATTCCAAGATTTGCATATAAAAAAATGCTATGAGAATATTTGTTTGAAAAAGATGGGAGTTTGCATTGAGGGGCAGTTTTGGATTTTTTAAAATACTGTACAGTTTCTCAGATGCCACCCAGCTCACGCTCTTCCTTTTATACAAATCCAGGCCCACATCAGTGGTCAGTCATTTCCCTATCATATTCTGTACAATAGGCATTTTCATACTTTTAGTTTTTCCTATATGAACTATTAGGCTAATCTTTTTTTAATTAATTATGGATCTCAGTGAAGGAGGCCTTGTAACATTTACAAAAAGTACAATATCGTCAATGCAGTAAATATTTATTAAGTGCCTACTATGTGCTAGACACTGTGCTAAGTGCTGGGGATACAAGTAAGAAAAAGAAAGATAGTCCCTCCACTCAAGGAACTTACAACATGCAAAAGGCATCAGAAAAGGAGGAGGTGGAAAGGGAGCATGATAACAATGGAGTTGAATCCAGAGGGTGCAGTTGGTGAGAAATGGTCAGGTTGTTGGTCTTCTTTAAATGGAGGCTTTTTTCTTTGCTCTCTAGTCAGAGGGGCAGAGACTACTGATGAGATAGGACTACCAAAGCTGTAGTAATCTCCAGGATCATAAGTTTCCAGACATTGAGCTTTTCTTGGGAGCATGATGGTGGTAGTGTCAAATCCAAGGAATACAGCTAGTTGAATTGTAATTGAAATTGAATTTATGGACCTAAATCCATAAAAAAACAGTATCATTTAAAAGCAGAAGAATTTAGAGGACACCACCATCTATAGACAGTGACATTCCTTTAGTCCACAAGACATCCTCCACAACAGTAACAAACACCTTTGGCAAGCGTATATCTTGTTTTATACCTTGCTTGATACTAATGAAAGGAGAAGAACCAGGATGTTAAGAATCATACTGTAGGTAGAGAGGACAGTGTGTGTTTAACTTGAAGAAAAAAAGACTTAGGTGGCATATGATGACTGTCTTCAAATATTTTAAATGATGCCATGTGGAAGAGAGAATTAACTTGCTGTATTTAGTCTCAATGGGCAGAGTAAGGAGCAGGGAGTTGCAGAGAAGCAGCTAATTAGGGGATTGCTTTATAACTAACTGTCCAGGAGTAGAGTGTACTGTGTCCAGTGATAATGAGTTCTTAGGGGAGAAAAAGTTTATTCACTCTCAAGATCTCAACTTTTCCTTAACCTTCCTCCTCTCTCCAGCCTTCTAATAGATGCCTTTTGGAAGTTTTCATCCAGAAGTGGATATCAGAGATGCTGCCTTCCAGTCACTGAGATTCTGTAATATAATAATAAATGGACAATGATGAGATAAAAAGTTGCTTTAATAGGAATTTTATTTCACTGAGTCTTGTGATGAGATAGGGAAATGAAAGCCCAGGGAAGGTTTAATATCATGTTTTCTTCATTTATTCAGTTCAGATGGCAACCAGGCTAATCTACTTAAGTATAATTAAGTTTCAACTGATAAATGGCTAATTAATACCTAAGTTTAAGTAAGCTTTAGCAACTAAAGGAGTCATTAACACTAAAATGCCTCACTTTTTACGGAAAAGAACAATAGAACCCTGGACTGTAATAACTTCCTGAATGTAACATGGAAATCAATGATAACCAAAGTTCATTCCCTTTTGGTCTAAATCTAGATCATAATCTCATATAATATACATATATATATGTGTGTATGTGTATATAAATGTATATGTGTGTGTGTGTGTGTGTATATATATAAATATATATGTGAACTATGTTATAGAAATAATACAAGTGAGCAATGAAGATTGGAATAAATTGTATGGACAATTACAAATTTGCAAAATAGATTGTGTCCCCAAAGTATTCCTATAAGTTATAAACACCAAATCATTTCCCTATAGAAACATTATATATTGTATTTAGGTTTCCAGGCTCTCCCATAAAACCTTGCTTAACTCATTAAGGCCCTGAGTTATAATACTAATAGTATTATCTTGAGTTGCAGATCTTACAAGCAGGAAATACTGAATAGACACAGTTTCTTTCCTGTTCTTGGGCAAGGCATTCTTTTTTAATAGATAACTGTCCTTGGATGGCTTTCTATATCTTTTTCTGTACTTCTCAACCTTCTTTCCACATTCTTAATGCTTTAAATCTAATCAGGCCTACTCTAGTCCCCAAAGTACTGATTACTCCAAAAATTATTTTCTTTTCTCCTTCAGTCAAAATTCCTATTCTCTTAGTTTAAAAGTGTTAGTGGGAAAATAAGCTGAACCAATTTTTAGTCTGCAAATTCTTCTAGAGCAAGTGTTCTTAATTAAATGTCTAGGCATAGATTTTTGGGGGTCTGTGAACTTGAGTGGGGGTATGTGACATCTTTATTATAACCTCTAACTGAAATTTAGCATGCCCTTTCATTATGAATGTAGGCAACAAGTCATTATCCTGAAAAGGGCTTCATAGGCTTCACCAAACTGCCAGAGGTTCTCCATGACACAAAAAAAATGTTAAGAACTAATCTCGATATATGTTTGATTCTTGAAATGGGATAGATTGCTTATTCAGATGAATCTCAGTTGGTAAAATTTCAGGCAATAAAACAAGTGAAAAAATTCACCAGATTCTATAGATTCTAATTCTCTAGGTTCTGTAAATCGTCCGGATTTTTTTCCCACAATGGTTGCAATGGCAGTAAGAGCTCCAGCCATTTATTATGTATTTGTAACTTATAAATTGGGAAAATCTGCAGTGACTAATTTTTTTTCAAATTCTGTGATTCTTACTTGCATAAAACAGGGCAATAATAGGACATATGTAGATAACTAACTTTTTATAGAAGTTTTATATTTCTGGTCGACCAGCATGCTGTATTTAAAAATATTGTTTCAAGTGAAATCAAAATTGTGAAGTTATTATTCAATAATCAGTAAGCATTTATTAAGCCTTTACTATGTTGCAGACCCTGTGCTGAATATGGGGATACAAAGAAAGGCAAAAGACAGTCCCTGCCTTTAAAGAGCTCACGATCTAATGAGGAACACAGCACCTAAAAAGATGAAAAAGGGGTGGGAGAAAAGCAATACAACTGGATAAGAAATGATGCATTGGCTGTCCTGAGGGCCCTCCTTAAATGGAGGATCTGAGATGAACGAACATAGGGGTGAAAGGTATGAGAAGGAGTGAGATTCAGGGTTGATGTGATCTTGCAAAATGATGAGACTCTGATGAAGTCCAGGGATATTATATATATATAGTACACATTATTATATAATCTAGATATAGAAATTAACTAAGAAGCTCTTTGTTTACATTTAATTATTTAATTGGATAATAACCATGTCTGTTACTTGCAGTTTTTTTTTTCTATTCACACAGGAAATAGAGTGAAATTGTCTAGTCAATTCAACCTATTTGGCAGAAATCCAAGATAGGGAAAACAACTTTTTCCTGTTATGACTAAACTGGGTTCACAGAGTTAATTGAAAAGAATGAGCTTTGGACACATACGTTTTTATTCACAATTATTTTTTTCCTTGAAAGTTTCAAAATAACACGAAGATTATCAGTTGATTTTTTTTTCAAGTATACTTTCATTAGTATCAAAAAATGTAAAGAATTTAGCAGAATATTGGTCATCACTTACTTAGCCACATGAAGTATATTCATTTATTTTTGACATTGAGTCTCCGTATCTAATCCAAGCTAGAAATACATTGGTCACTCTGATCCCACTGCTGATCATGGGAGCCTGAGAGTTGCAACCTGGGCTTGTTTGCTCCTCCTTTGGTAGCCTGGTGGCCCTCACTCACCAGGGCTTACCGTATCATTGTTAGACTTAACCATAGTGGGACAAGACTTAGTGAAAACACTTGATCAATTTATTAACACATTGCTACTTAGAACTCCTGAGCTCAAGTCATCCATCAGCCTTTGCCTCCCCAGTAGCAGGAATTGCAGGCACATCCGCGTGCAGTGTAAATAATTTTCTTCATCTCTTGGATGGAACCTAAATTAAGAAGGCTTCTTAATGCTTCATTATGATTTTTTAAAAGGTAACAAATAACAACTGCTATCATTTTATTCTTACATTCTTCTTAATGACATTTCAGATCAATATGTGGTTATTTAAAGCCATCCAAACCTATTGATTGGAGAAAGTAAGTTTCATTATTAGGGACATCATACACATACACACACACACATCTACTATGTGTTCTCATTAAGTCTGTGGGAACTTATTCACTTGGCTCAGTGTGACATCTGGACAGGTTTATTTAGAATTGATTCTGTTACTTAATCCCCTGAGTGTAGATAGCACTATGCATTCTTTGTTCCTGATAAGAGGTAAAGGTCTTGCTGGTAGCAACCATAATCTTAGCTGATACATACTAGAGGCTTGAAGTTCCCCTGTGTTTATTCTAGCTTTCCAGGTTTTATCAGAATCTGAGAGGGGAAGGAAGCAAAAAAGTACGAATTGAGTAGCAGTTGAACCTGAAAGAGGTAGGGTAGGGGAAGAGAAAAAGGAGAAAACTGGATATTGATAAGTAGCCTGAGGTTGTATGAGAAAACATTTATTAATCAATCAGTAAACATTTAATAAGGACCAATTATGTGCCAGGCACTGTGAAAAAAAAGAAAAGATATTTCCTGCTCACAAGGATCTTACAGTTTAATGAGGGAGACAACATGCAAACAAATATACAGAGCAAGCTGTATACAGGATAAATTGGAAATAATTAACACAGGGAAGGCACAGGAGTTAAGACGGGTTAGGGAAGGAAGTATGTCTTTGTTACAATGATCTGTTGTTTAGGGACTTTTTGTTTCCTTACTACTATTAGGCCTGGTTCAATTGATCCCTTTCTATAATAATAAAAATCATAAGATGTAAGAGTTGGAAAGGACCTTGGAGATGATATGATGTGACCCTCTGCCTAGGGGTTCTCAAAGTGTACTTTACACTACTTTAAACTACTGAGACCCTTTTGGAGAGTGTAAAGTCAAAACTATTTTCATAATAATACTAAGATGTTTTAATTTCTAATGTGATAAATATTGTTAGATATAGCCCATATTGTTGTTCATCCTTCATTTTCAAAGAAGAGTAATGACATCACAGTAATAGGGTCAGAGTACAGTGTGTTTGGCTATGACTGTTTAGTACAGTATGAATTTGGAAGGTACTACCACAGATCAAGCATAAGTGGTCTGTTAGGATATTTAGGATGGAGTTGGCTCTGGATTTTTGCAACTCACTTTTTCTTTGTGCTTCTATGATTCTGCTTTGCCTATGGAATATAATGCCTTCTTTGATACAAGCAAATGTGCCCATGCTAAGCAATCCTATTCCAGCATTTCGCATATCTCACAGTCAGTGCTAAGGTTCTTCAGCGATACCTTGAGAGTGTCCTTATACCACTTCTTCTGACCACCCTGTGAAAGCTTACCTTGTGCAAGTTCTCTGTAAAATAGTGTTTTGGGTAAGTGTTCATTTGGCATTAGGCTTATAAACAAAATCTCTTTGACGATCCTCAGTAATTTTTAAAAATAAAAAAGGCTCCTGAGACCAAAAAGCTTGAAAACCACTGCCTCACCATTGACGTTCCTATTGATATTCTCCAGATTTTCATTGTCCTTTCTGTGATGTAACTGCTAAGACTAGGCACATTGTTATAAATGCAGTCTAACCAGGGCTACGTACAATGAAACTTTTACTTTTCTCACACTGGACATTAGACTTATGTCATTGTACTCTAATATCAAATAAACCTCTTCAGTTCCCACATCACACTATTAAACTAACATTATACTGCATTAAAACCACTACGTGTTTTGCTCATCTCGGGGATTTTTTATTTTTGACCCAAGGATATGAATGAATTTTTTTTAAAAAGTCATTTATTAAGTGCTTACTGTGTGTTAAGCACGAGGGATACATATTGAAAAGCAGTTACAGTCCACGCTGTCAAGAGGCTCAGTAAAGTAAAGCAATAAAGCAGATGGATACATCTTCTTTAATCTCATTTTCACTGATAAAAGCCATATACATTCCTGATGTTGAACCATTTGACAATGCTGAGGACTTCAGTGGCCAGGTCTTCATTAGCTATAACTTCTGGGGAAGCAGGGGCTGCAAAAGCAGTTAGTTGCCATGTCACATCACAGAAGTTTTTTGTTTTTTGTTTTTTGTTTTTTTTCCTGGGTGAGGGCTACAGAAGCAGGGCTGGATATAAGCCTGGTAAATACTGCTTTTCCCGTGGCTCTTGAGCTCCTGGTCCTATGCTATTTCCAGGGTCTGAGGGGAGGAAGAGGTGGCAGTGGTTTGATTCTCCTACTGCTGTCTGTGCCTCAAAATGGTGGATTGCTTGTCCCACAAGCAGTTAGCCAGATTGAATGGCATAGGGGAGGCTGCAGGGGCTGGGCTGGAAACATGACTAGTGGTCTGGGAGATGTAGAATTTTGCCTATATTTTATCTCGTTTCTAACTTTTTGAGTTTGTTTGTTTGTTTGATGGGGGTGGAGCAGGGCGTGATGCTGATATTGTTATCCAGTCTTTGAGCTATCTTTCCTAGCTTCATATCATCAGCAAATCTTCATGTATGCCTTCATCCTAATCATAATTTTACATTTTTAAAAAAGCTGTTTTATTGATGCCTTTTGTTTTTATATTAGTCATTTCTAGTCATCACCACTACTACCATAGCTTTAGAATTAAACAAAATAATAACAGTTAAGTGAAGATAACTGATAAAGTACCTATATCTGACAGTCTCTCATTGTAGACTCCGTTTGACTTAGAAAAGGAAGGAGCTAGGTTTGTCTTCAAGACCAAAATTGTTCTTTATAGATATTCAGTTTAACTTTCTTTTGGTGATCTTTTAATTACTCTTTTACATCATGTATATTTTTCTTCTGGTTCTGTTTACTTCAGTCTATATCAGTTTGTCCATGTCTTCCCATTTTTCTCTGAATCCTTTATATTTATGATTTCTTACTGCATAATATTCCATTACATTTTCATATACTCCTGTTTGTCAAGCCATTTACCATTTGATCTACTTTGCTTCCAAGCTACCACATAAATGCTATTATTAATATTGTGGCATGTGCAGAGCCCTTCATTTTATCTTTTACTTATGTTATGTGCATTAGTGAAATTACTGAATCAAAGACTATAGGTACCTTAATTACTTTCTTTCTATCCTAGATTATTTTCCAGCTCAGTTCTACCAATTGCCTTCCTGTCTTCCTGTGGCCTCTCCAACACTATTTTCATCTTTACTAATACTTTGCCAAATTACTGGGAATGAGGTGAAACCTCACATCGATTTTAATCTATATTTCTCTTAGTTGTGATTTGGATCTTTTTTTTTAGATTGACATTTTTGTATTATTTCTTTTGAAAATTTCATATCCTTTAATCAATTATCTATTAGAGAGTGATTCTTGTTCTTACATATTCATGTAAATTTCCTAAATATTTTGTATCTCAAACTTTTATCAGTGATGTTTTATGCAAAGATTTTTTCCTCATTCAA